>NC_079373.1:23201375-23521375 GCF_021018895.1 Seriola aureovittata
GCGTGGAGAGTCCGAGAGGGGTTTTTTAATCGTTACGACAACATCTGTGCGAACCAGAATTATGAAACAGTGTCTAGTTCTTAAGTCTTATTTTTGGCTCATGATGCACGCAGAATAGGAGAGGCTCACATTTTTATTCATGCACGCTGTTTCATTTGACTTTTAAGAAACATGGGAGTCTTTATTGAATTTTTTTATTTATTTTTTTCCCCAATGAAAAAAGCACAGTGATGTTTTTGTACTTAAGGCAAAAGCAACGCACTGTATGAACACAACCTTGGGCTTCCTTTAAAAACTTGGCATTATTTTCCTCGCTATTCAAACCAAAGCCTGTTGTTAATGGTGGTTTTGTGGATTCCTTGGGCATTATATTAAGGTAAAATGAGTGGCAGGTGAGTAGTCCTACAGAAAAGAAAGAGGTAATATCTGATGGTTAGGGGACATATGTGTGTCTAAAAATACCCCCCACTGGTTACAGGGAAATGGACTGAAATAGAAAAGAAGAAGGAAAAATGTGCAAAAAGTGCCAGGACGAACTTAGCAGGAGAGAAGCGTAGAAAAATCATAAATGGATGCGTATAAAAGGGAGAGCGAATGAAAAGGTGAATAATAGCACCATTATCCTTGGCAAAGGTACATCAGAGGTACAATGTAATGGGCAGTGGCTTTGTCCCTTACGCACACATGGTATGGATCTACTGGACAAATATAAAAGTCATTTAATTGGTATTGAACCTTCTTCGTCTGCTAAGCTGTGGATCAGGGACATGTTCAAAACAGACGTATTACAGACGTCTGCTACATACTGTGAATGGCAGTGGAGGAGGTGCAGGCTGTGGCATTGACATAGACTGCAAATATTTTTTCATCTTCAGTATGTGTCGTATTAAAGTATTTTTTTCTGTGTCTTTGTCACATTGTATAAAGCTTCCTTTCCGTCCCAATGAAAACTTAATTTCATCTATCATCTTCATTTAAAGTGGAGCCGTTGCTTCACATCCTTCGTCAGAGCCGAAAGTTTTGTTTGTTTCCAGTCGACGTGCCAAAAGTCACACTGGTTATTCAGCTCAAAATGTGATTTATTTTGAAGGAGCTGATGCATTTATGTGGATTAAAGGCGAACTCCTTTGAGTTTACACATCAGCGTCCGTGTGCAGGTCTCGGGGAAAGCTAAATAAAAGTTGTATTAAGTCTTTCGTGGCTCCAGATGCAGCTGCACAAAGTGATGTTAATTGATTAAAATAATTCCCCCTCTTCCAAACTCACGTCGAAAGACTGACAATCATGCGTAATGATTAACTTTTAAAAGGTAATCACTAAACGACTGCATTGATCACACTGAAGTCACTGGGCGTGGACAAACGGATTGTATGCTGAGCTCAGTGAAGTCAGTGTTCAGTGTCAAAAGAAAACTGTGTTGTCCTGATGGATTAGTGGTTGAAGACACATACCTTGTGACTGCAAGGTCACGGGTTCGAGTGCAGTTCAGGGACCAGTGTTTCTGTCCATCCGTCTATTGTGAACTCACACGTCGTCACTCTTCTGCTTTTAAAAGTTGTTTAATCCAAAAATGTCGAATCGTTGAGCTTAATTGGACCCTGCTCATCGCTGCTTGTGGTTGTATTTACTTTTTGAATATGTTTGAATCAAGTAAGAAGTGTTCATTGTCTAAGTTTAGCATGAAACAGATTTTGATGTCGTCACCAGCAGCGAAAGATTCCCAGAGTTGAGTTATTCTTTAAAGGAAGTGGCTGCTTGTTTCTTATATATGAATGATTAACCGTGTGGTTAGCAGGAGCGCGGGTGATCTCAGCACAGACAAAGAAAAAGAGCACCACGCGAATGAGCTGAGAAAAAACGACTTAAAAACACTTAAATTGTCCCGCCGGTGTTGTAACAAGCAACGGACGTCGCACTCGCCGTTACTGCGGCCAGGCTCCGGGCCAGGGCTCGGCGCCTGTGGTCTCTGAGGTGTTCCCGGGCGGCAGAACAATGCACACCACTCCACTGCAGCCTTATTAGCGAGTACAGTCAGCGAGGCTTTGACCTTATTCTGAAAGGGTTTTCAAACTATTCTATAAAGCAGCTGAAGCTCTTAATCGCTCTGCTAACTGAGCGTGGTGAGCAACAGTAAACTACTGCAGTAATGCTTTTTTTTTTTTTTTAAAGGACAGGAAAAGAAGGAAATATGTTCAAGTACAAAGGCACTTATTTTCTAAGTGCTCATTTGTTCTCATAGGTATTTCCAGACTCTTTCAATGACAAGTGACAAATTAGACGATGCTTCGATTCTAGTACACAGTTGCTGCCTTGCGGAGAGTTTGCATTTCAGTCCCTATATTTGAATTTGAGAATTTCTGCACCTCACGTTCAGATTTACAGGAAACTGAATCACTTGATTTTATCAGAGCGTCACAATTCTGGCTCTTTATTCTTGTTTTTTTTTCATGGGTCCTCTCACATGTTCTCAAATCTCTGCTGAAGCATGTAGAGCATGTAGGTTCACATGTATTTCCAATGTGTCGTCTCCCTCACTATCTGCTCGCACAGAGAGTGGCTACAGCCGGGAGGTGGGGGGGGGGGGGGGGGTACTTCTGTTCGTCACAGTTAATGACCATCTGACTTTGGCCTTGAAGTCTTTCACTGGGCAAGTAGAGAGGGAGGGAGCGACAGAGAGAAGAAGAGGGAGGGAGCAGGAGGGAAGCCCATTCACTACAAGAGGGACAGAGGAGGGGAAAGAGGGAACAGCCAGAACAGAGGATGGATGGAAGGGCAAAGAGGGAGGGAAGGAGGGAGGGAGGGAGGGAGGGAGGGAGGGAGGGAAGGGCCTGTGTGTTTCTGTGTGTGTGTGTGTGTGTGTGTGTGTGGATGTGTGTTTGTGGGTGTGCTGGAGAGTTTTTGAGAAAGAGGGAGGGCGAGAGTGAGGGATGTGTGCCGCAGGGTTAGTGAAGGATGATAATTCACCGTTAAGCCTCCTAGAAAGACCAGCTGGCCCCTCTGGAGTCAGATGTCAGCCTCCGCAGCCAGGACCCACTCTGTGTGTGTGTGTGTGTGTGTGTGTGTGTGTGTGGTGTGTGTGTGTGTGTGTGTGTGTGTGTGTGTGTGTGTGTGTGTTGTGTGTGTGTGTGTGTTGTGTGTGTGTGTGTGGTGTGTGTGTGTGTTGTGTGTGTGTGTGTGTGTTTTGGCACTCATGCATGTATATACGTGCATGTGTGTGTGTGTGTGTTGACGTCAGTTGCAGCTTTTGACTGCTAGAAGGAAAACACCTGCATGGGGAGCTGTAGATTTTATCAGTCTAAGCTCTCTATCTCAGTGAGAGTGGGACTGGTCAGAACACACACACACACACACACACACGCACACACGCACACAGGCACACAGGCACACACACCATCTGCTAGTTAGTTAGGGCTATTGTTGTGAGCCATTTGGGTAGTGTGTAGAGGTTTGGCTTTGTGCTGATCTTGACCATCAGTTGGCCAGCTGGCCTGACTTTGGTTTTCCACTTGGTTGGAACAGAAAACAGGCCAGGAGACAAACCAAAGCAAACTGAGCCACACAGCCACAAATTTGCTTGTTAGCAAATAAAATAACAGTCAAATTACTTAATTTCACAAAATATTTAAAACGCCACCGCCATCTTTGAATTTGTACGACTCTAAAGTCACAAACTGGTCAGATTTAAGAGGCCTCTGCAATGCAGCACTGTTAATCTGTTAACTAATCTGTGTTTTATACTGTGTTGGATACACACACACACACACACACACACACACACACACACACACACACACACACACACACACACGTCTCTGTAACAGGTTTTCTGGATGTAACACAGGGGTTTTCTGCTTCTTTTTTCTCTCTGTCTCCCTCACTAATTTATACTAGCCAGGTCATGCTGAGTCTGCTGTGCTCCCTATTGAATGGGTTGAATTATTCAGCATTGTAAGAGTGTGTGTGTGTGTGTGTGTGTGTGTGTGTGTGTGTGCGCGTGCATATGTGCACACACATAAGCATGGGTACAGCTGGCCTGCTGGTTCCTTTAATCAGGGGACGGCCGGTCTGCATGAATGCCTGTATTGTTGGGTCATGTGTATTCAGGGCCATGGCGTGTGTGATTTTGTGTGTGTGTGTGTGAGTGTGTGTGTGAGTGAGCATGTGTAGAGGGCTCAACAGGGGTATCGGTGATTACAGTGCTACTATGTGAAACTGCACGTCACAAGGTCGCTGGGTCAACAGCACTAAATCAGGCACTAAGTTGTTTTTCAGGGTCTTATGATTTCTGCTTGTTTGTCTGTGAGAAAGAAAGATAGTACAAATAGGGTCTTACGTGTGTGTGTGTGTGTGTGTGTGTGTGTGTGTGTGTGTGTTAAGAGAGAAAACAGCATGCATAATGTTTCATCAGTATGTTCTGTGTCTTTTCCCTCCAGGCCGAAATGAGCTCATAGCCAGATACATCAAGCTCCGAACGGGCAAGACGCGGACGAGGAAACAGGTAATAATGGGAGAATGCAATCCAATCATACTGTCTACGGTATGCATCACAGCATATCACATTATACAGGGGTAATGAGGGAAATGGTGCTAACTGCAGTGATGAAGAGAACGGCTGGAAGGCTGACCTGTGACGGTCGGCTCAGTGGTTGAGTTTGGCCACATGACTTTTCTGAACTTATCCTTTTTATATTTCTGTTTTCTACATTAGGAGAAAAGTAAACTGACTAAAGGTTACGAAAGAATCTTGGTTTAACTGATATTATTTTACAGGATCCCTAAGGTTATGTGTTTTATTTTGAAACTTTCAACACTCACCTCTTGTTTGTATTATGGCTCACCATCAGTGTTGCCAAGTCGGGTGGTTTTCCACCTCACTGGGCGGGAAAAATACATCTGAGTTGTTTTGTTCCATTAGGCCGATGTCCACCTATGAAAAGTTAGTTAGTTATATTCCATAAGTTATTAAAATTTAAGGGAGAAACTGAGGCAAAGATACTGCATGAGGTGAATCGGCCTTAAAAACTTCCCACCTCAAACCGAACCGAAATTATTTTTAGTTTTTAGTTATTTGTGTTTTTAGTAATGTGCCTGTCATTACGCCGCTGTTCGTGTAGAGAGACTCTGCTCAGTGTTATTGTTAATGGAGCTTAAGCTCAAGAGCGAGTTCAAAACTTCTTTCATGTTCCACCCATGTGATTCTGGTGTGGAGGTCATGTGTAACTTATATAAAGCAGATTTATTTTAGAAATGTAAGAGGGTTTTCAAGGTTTTTAATAGTAAAAAATAGTCGCGTTTACCCTCTGAAATAGACACGTTTAGATTTTCTGACGGCACATAAAGTGGAACCATCTGTATACAGTGTAATCTTAGTATCTCAGCCTGTGTTCCCAGGTGTCTGTTCCCTCTCTCAAAAGATGTGCATAGATGGGTCTATTCACTGTTGTCAGGGGAGTAGTGTGTGTGTGTGTGTGTGTGTGTGTGTGTGTGTGTGTGTGTGTGTGTGTGTGTGTGTGTGTGTGTGTGGTGTGTGTGTGTGTGTGTGTGTGTGTGAGAGAGAGAGAGAGAGAAAGTGTGTGTACCCTTCCAGTGTGGCAACAGTCCTTTCATAACCATGGCAACTCACTGTTTGGTCCTTCCTCCTCTCTTTCCTACCCTCCAACTCCCCTTTCTTTTACCCTCTCTTCTCCTCCCCTCCTCCCCTCCTCCTCTCCTCCTCTCTCTCTCCTCTCCTCTCTTCTTCTCTCCTTTCCTCTCCTCTCCTCTCCTCCTCTCCTCCTCTCTCCTCCTCCTCTTAACTCCTCTCCCCCTCTTCTCTCCTCTCCTCTCCTCCTCTTCTCTCCTCTCCTCTCCTCTCCTTCCTCTCCTCTCCTCCTCTCCTCCTCTTCTCTCCTCTCCTCCTCTCCTCCTCTCCTCCTCTTCCTCCTCTCCTCCTCCTCTCCTCTCCTCTCCTCTCCTCTCCTCTTCTCCTCTCCTCTCCTCCTCTCCTCCTCTCCTCCTCTCCTCCTCTCCTCTCCTCTCCTCTCTTCTCCTCTCCTCTTCTCTCCTCTCCTCCTCTCCTCTTCTCCTCTCCTCCTCCTCCTCTCTCCTCTCTCTCTCCTCTCTCTCCTCCTCTCCTCTTCTCCTCTCCTCCTCTCCTCTCCTCTCCTCTCCTCCTCTCCTCTCTCCTCTCCTCTCCTCTCCTCTCCTCCTCTCCTCTCCTCTCCTCTCCTCCTCTCCTCTCCTCCAGGTATCCAGTCATATTCAGGTCTTAGCCAGAAGAAAATCCAGGGAGTTTCAGTCCAAACTAAAGGTAAGGGGTGTAGTAATCTACAACATTTAGACTCAGTGGGTGATGTGTTTCTTACTGTGAAAAAGCAGGAAGTGGCGTGTTTTACATTTCCAGTGTTTTAGTTATAAACACAGCTGATCAGTGAGGATTAGCTCTAATTACCACCATGAATGAACAAACCGAAGAAGCTCCACCTACAGACGGATTGTGGTTACCTCCACTACACCACATACGACACAGGAGCAGTCTGCTTGTTAACTTTTCCCTGCGACTGGATGGATGCCTGTCGCAGTGACTCCAGTATCCTAGGTGTCTAATTAGGCCTGTTTAGCTTTTCACCCCCTCCTGCTTCCTCCTCCTCCTCCTCCTCCTCCTCATCATCCTGTCATTCTCTTACATCCATACATTCATTTACTCCTCTCCTCCCTCCCTCCTTCTTCTTACACTCTCTCCCACCCTCCTTTCAGTCTATTAATCTCTCACCCTCCGTGTCTCCTCCCTCTCTCCTTCTTTCTTGTTCTACCTCACTGTTGGTTGTAATTAACTTCATGTAGAGCAACAAAGGAGCGCTTGTTTTCCGAGAAGAGCAGTCAGAACCGCGGGCGGAAACAAAGCCGGGAACTGAATTGATGTTTGCGGTCATCAAATAAATGACAGATGGTTGATTAAAAGTAATACTATCGCTTATTTAAGTCAATGTCACAATAGGCGTCGAACACAGTAGACTAAAGTATATGTGCGTTAAAATTACATTAAAAAAGACATTTTGGCAGAATGGAAATGTGTCATTATACACAATATTTAGTTAAAACTATTGATAGCTTGCAATTGTATTCAAAGATATTATTGTGTAACATGACAAATTCTAGACTACATGAAATAGGTGTCACCACCTTGAAGCATATTTGTATTTGAGCATAACACTAGACTGTTCTTAATAAAACCAGGAAAAACATAATATCAGAAATACGCTCCAAGGCACATGTTGTTCTCTAAACATGATATTAATCGCATCTTTTTATTATAGATTTATCATTATGGCTGTGTCTTTCATTATCAATCAATCTGTGGGTTATCTTTTCAATTTTAAGATTGCTTGTTTCATCAGAGAAAAATGGGTGAAATCTCACATTTGAGACGATGAAATGAGCAAATATTTATTATTATTTTGGATGGTGATATTCTGTTGTTTCTTATTGTCAGCAAATACAATGAAAATAAAAAAAACTTATAATGAATAATGAATTCGTCCTAACAACAAGATTTACCTGTATAGCAAAGGTAATACTTGTTGGTAGGATGTGGGTGGCTGTCTACTGACGGCAGGACATGAACCGCCAACCCTCACGTCCACGTGCCGAAGTGTCCTTGGGCAAGACACTGACTCACTCGTAAGTCGCTTTGGATAAAAGCATCTGCCGAATGAGTAAATGTAAATATTATAATTTAAACTAAAATATGTTATTTATTTGCTCCACTGTTCATCACTGAGCCGCAGTGATATGATGGAACTTCTGTAGTTTATTTTGATTCCACATTAATAATCCTGCCACTGGAAATACTCACCAGAGCACAAAATATATATTGATTGATCCGAAAACAGTCCCCAACAAATTTCTGTTAGAATAACGTTTGCTAAAAACTACAATACCCAGCTGTTTTTAGGAAGTTCTAAAAATGTACATCCTCAGTAGGAACCTTTGTTTGTTTTGGGCTCTTTATGGGATTTGTTGACAAAAAGAAAAATATAGAATAACACCTGATAGATTATCAATATATATATATATATATTATATATATAAATAATTGGCTTTGTCAGCACTGATTTGCTAATAGCACATGAAAAGATGCTGTACAGTCTCTGTTCATTTGAACGTGATGTAAGATCCCTCCCTGCTGTTCGATTTCCCATTATAACTAAAACGCATGAGTCGGTCGTTCCAAAGAGCTCAGGTCAAGGATGTTATCAAACCCATATGGTTCCCGGTATTTAATATGAAAATCCAGCATGATTCCCATCTCAGTACCTCCTATAATGTTATTACCTCCCCTAGGAGGAGAGATTTCTCTCAGTGCCAATTAACTTGAGTGAAGCTGCCAATTAGTGATTCTCCAGCTATTGCACAGCCTGTAATTCCATTTCATTCAGCTGTTTTCTGCCTCATGTTTAATATTACTTTGAGTTCAGATGTTACAAATAATAATTCTACAAGTTCAGACTTGCTGTGAATGTGCTCTTTGTACAAGTGTTTGCCCAGAGGTAACGGCCCATGACAGTGCTCGTCAGAGACCAGATCATTGTGTTGTCTGAAGCACATTCAGCTCTGCTGTTGTTGCTATGACTTCCCCCAGGTCATTACACCCAAACTACACACATGTAGAGAAAGGTATTTTTCCCTCATGTCACTGAGAGACACTTTAGACAGAGACATGGATTTAGATGAATACACGTGGTTGGACATGGATTTTTGACTAGAGTTAGAAAGGCAAAACAAGGTCAAACAAGCATTGAAACTGCTGTAAATCGTTTAGTGTTTTATTCCTGAAAGTCCCTGTTCACTATTTACTGAAATCCCCTTTTTTAATCAGCGTTTTATTGTCTGTCAAGTTTTAGCTCTGAAGTTCTATTAAAACATACGAACAAAGCCTCAGATTTCTGAGTGCCACTGCTACTTTCCACAGTTGTTGTACTGTTGGTAAATGAGCCGCTCCATTCTGGGCAGTTTACTCAAATTGCTGTTTGTTAATTTGTGTAATTATAAAGTAGCAGGAGACGCCAGTCTGATCACAACCAATTCGATAATGATAGTAAGATAATGACAAGCGAATGGCGACAATTATGAGTTTTCCCCCTCGAGCTTTGATCGTCTGCAGGATTTTACATTCTCAAGATAATTCAAATTATTCCAAGATTTTCCTGCTTGTCATCACTCACTCTGCCGCTCTGCATGAGCAGTATAAAGTGTATTCATCACAATGATATTCACAGTGATGACGGCGTCCGTGTGTGTGTTTGTTGACGTGCAGGACCAGAATGCCAAGGAGAAAGCTCTGCAGAGCATCTCCTCCATGTCCTCGGCTCAGATCGTCTCAGCCACTGCCATACACAGCAAGCTCCTGCCTGGAATAGTACGGGCCAGCTTCCCTGGCAACCCGCAGGTAACACAAACACACTGTATTTACATGTATTCTCTTCAAATAAATACAGGAAACACAAGGACATGAATAATAATAGGGCTTCTTTTCTCACAATCTGGACAGCACATATGCTCAGTTTGTGTCCCGGTGCGCACACAAGGACACACATGCTCACTGAATTGCATTCAAGGTTTGCAGCCTCGGTTCACTGTATTAATGTTTGTGTGTGTGTGTGTGTGTGTGTGTGTGTGTGTGTGTGTGTGTGTGTGTGTGTGTGTGTGTGTGTGTGTGTGTGTGTGTGTGTGTGTGTGTGTGTGTGTGTGTGTGTGTTGTGTGTGTGTGTGTGTGTGTGTGGTGTGTGTGTGTGTGTGTGTGTGTGTGTGTGTGTGTGTTGTGTGTGTGTGTGTGTGGTGTGTGTGTGTGTGTGTTGTGTGTGTGTGTGTGTGTGTGTGTGTGTGTGAGTGTGTGTGTGTGGTGTGTGTGTGTGTGTGTGTGTGTGTGTGTGTGTGTGTGTGTGTTGTGTGTGTGTGTGTGTGTGTGTGTGTGTGTGTGTGTGTGTGTGTGTGTGTGTGTGTTGTGTGTGTGTGTGTGTGTGTGTGTGTTGTGTGTGTGTGTGTGGTGTGTGTGTGTGTGTGTGTGTGTGTGTGTGTGTGTGTGTGTGTGTGTGTGTGTGTGTGTGTGTGTTGTGTGTGTGTGTGTGTGTGTGTGTGTGTGTGTTTTCAGCTGTGGCAGGGGATGATCCCTGGGGGACAGTCCAGCTCCACCACAGAAGAGTAAGTCAAACTCACCTCACCATCATCTGACTCTGTTACTGATTGTCAGCTGTAAGATGTGTCACTGCTGTGATGTGGGAGGTTATTGGTGTGATTATATGACTGATAGTGTCGGTAAATCAAACACACAAACGTCAGCTCCCGGTAGCCACTCAGCTAGTTAGTTATCTTTTTTTATCGTCCCACAATTCCTTGCAAATCCTTCCTTGTTTCACGAAATCCCCTCCCATTTTGTGATGCACTAAAAATTAATTTTCTCTAATTAACATGCATAAAAACGTTAAAAAAAAAACCTATATATACTTTTATTTAGTTATTAGATCAATGGCTCAACTTTCTCTACTTGTGTATTAATTTCTTGTTATCTTATTCCAACATTTCAGTCCTTCTTGCTTTGTTTTTGTGGTTAGAAAAAGGAGTATTTATCACCCGTGTTTTATAAATAAAGTGGTTTAAAAGGGTGTAAGTGGAGTCAGATTCTCTTCACACCGCAGTTGTTGTTTCCTAAATCCTCATGAATTAAGATTCACATCTTTTCTTGAACTCATGATGTATTCAATCAAAGGAAATCTGGGCAGGAAACGAGATTCGTTGCCTAATCTGACACAGTGATCATCTCAATAGTTTAGCCTGTAATTACCAGTAAAGACCCTTTTAACCCTGGATGTTGTTACTGTAACTGAGTTTCCAAAGCTAAAAGTACGCTGATGCACTTCATCCACCTGTTGTGTATGAAGTCTGATTTTTTTTTTTTTTGTATAAGGACATGGACACATTTGTAGCTTGTTTGTAGCAGATGGAAATAAATAAAATAAACATCAAATGTCTCGTCTCCGTTAATATTTGAGAAACCCACCGGTGTGATTTCTGCTGACCCACATGACTGATGTCTTTCCACATTTTGGCAATAGTTACTGATATTAATGTCTCTATGAAGACATTATGCAGCGGTTCAGACTCGGGGGACTAGCTCCACTGCTGTTTCCATGTCTGACATTAGCTCCTGTATCACACAGACAGCAGTTAGAGCGGATCATTGTGCTCCGAGTTCAAACCCATGCTCAATTCACTGCCGGCCGCTGTTACACGACCATGTCATGATGGCGATAATGGTAGTAAATGGGGCTGGTATAGCTTTTACTGAACTCAGCGACACTCTTGACTTCTGTTCTGATGTTACTGTTCACACAAGACGCAAGAACAGAATTCCTTTCTATGTACAATAACATGTACAATGTGATCGGCCCGACTGTGTCTCTTCTTTCAGCCTTTTCAACGCTCTCCCGTCTGTCTCTTCTTTCTTTCAGCATCAAGCCGTTCTCTCAGCAGGCCTACAATGTGCAGACAGCAGGGACCACCACAATCTCAGGTGAGAGGGACCACGGTGCAATTAGTTCCTTTCTGTAAAGCAGACAGGCGGCCCCTCTCTCCTGTCATTTAGGCAGCCGGCTCTCTACAGGGTGGTTTTTTGACTCGGTCAGGGCGCCTGGATCTCCAGTGTGCCTCGAGGTTTGTCTTGTGACGCGTTGTGCCTGTTGCTATAACGTCTGATGGTCTGGTCAATTGCCATCACCACATAAAAGAGAGCCTGCTAATGCTAGCTAGCTCTCTGCCTTTCTATAATAGGAGACAAAACTCTTGAGTGCGCAGGAGCTTGAGATGATTCAGCGACTGAAAGCAGGGGAAGGTCAAATTCACTTTGTTGTTTGACAGGGGAGAGATCACTCGTCGATTCACCTTCTGTCTCTTGACTCTCTTTCCTTTTAATTCTTCCTGTTTCCAACCAGCAATCCATTTTGATACTCCAGTTTTTTCCATGGATGTAATCAAACTGAGATAGCAGACACGTATATGATATGGTCTGGCCGACAACAACATGACAGTTCAAATCACTGGCTTTAATATGAGAAAAAAGTTTTTAAATGTCACACATTTACATATTATCTGTGTTTTATTTGAAGTGTTGATCCATTAGAAGATATATTTGTGGTTTTAAGAACCAGAAACCATCTCAATGTAGTTTTACATCTAATCTCTCAGGCTTCTCTCTGGAGCTGCAGTAACAACAGGTCGGTGAGCCAATCAGAAGAGAGGAGGCTCTGGGTTTCTCTTCTGATTGGTTGACTGCTTTCTGAGTTATCAAATAAAAATAAAGCAGATTTCAGGTAAAACACTCAGAGAAATCTAATCCTGCAAGGCTTGGACGGTGGGTCTGGGTGGGCGGGGCTCGGGACATGGCTGAGAGAGGTGACTCTATAGTTGTGTGCTCATTTCTCTGTGGACTGAGGCTTTGATACTTTCACAGTATTAATATAGAACCTAGACCTGATCTATAATCAAACAACACATGGAAATCTCACTGTATACAATATGGGACCTTTAAACCATTTCAATGTTTTTAAAGATAATATTGTTTTCTAATATTTAAAAACATTATTTATATTTTTGTTATTTTTATAATTACATCTGGGCACCAAAATTGTACTGTTTTGCAAATGCAAACTTGCAATTCCTTCGCATTAATGTTCCAAACTAAGTGGCTGATTCTAGTGGGAATATGTCTCTACAAAAGCTGCTCTTCAGGAATTTAAGAAGGCAACTTGAAATTTTACTCAAAGTGGATGATGGCAGCTGTCAGTAACAGTGGCATGAAGCTAAATGACAAGAGAGAGGCTTTTGTAAATGGAGGGTATGAGTTTTCAGTCAGCACCCATGGGATTTCACGGTGTCCTCATCATTGTCGCCGTTTTCCATCCACTTTCATTAACTGCTTTTCAGTGCGGGACCTTCACCTCAGTCGGGCTTTGTCCACGAGACTCCAGTAATGGCATACATTTTACACATTTGCAGCAAAGAATAATGCTAGCGTTGCTGCTAACCCTGTTAAATAGCATGATTGTACATGATGACAGTGGCGAATCGAGGTTAAACTGAATGTGTGTGCCTTGTGTGTGCGTGTGTGTGCGTGTGTGTGTGTGTCTGTGTGTCTGTGTGTGTGTGTGTGTGTGTGTGTGTGTGTGTGTGTGTGTGTGTGTGTGTGTGTGTGTGTGTGTGTGTGTGTGTGTGTGTGTGTGTGTGTGTGTTATCTAGCCTACGAGCCTCCCACTACAGCCCAAACACACAGAGAGCCAGCGTGGCAGGGTCGCTCTATCGGCACCACCAAACTACGACTGGTGGAGTTTTCATCTTTCCTGGAGACACAGAGGGACCAGGAGGCAGTGAGTAACACACACACACACACACACACACACACACACACAGAGCACCAGACTACAATAAGCACTCCCTATTGTCCCATAAACCGAGATGACAGATAACCCCACAGCAGAGAACAACGTTAAAGCCCTTTGTGTGTCTCCGTGTATGAATAACCTTTGTAAAGCTCTATCTCTCCTCTGCTCAGTCTATCTGTCATCCTGCCACACTGTGGACTCACTGTCATTTTTCTACTTTGGGCTCACAGACAGTTGGCATTCATCTTGTTGCTTTCTGTTTGGACAGTAAAAAAAAAAAAAAAACAACTTCTTACTGTTGTACAGTGACATTGAAATAGACGCTTTTGTCAAAATGTCTCACCTTTCCTGTATTATGTACATTACTGTACATAAGTTCGAGCAGAACATTTCCTTAAAGGTAACAAAAGAATCATTGTTGGTTGACAAAAACACACTGTTTAAGGAAAAATGTAGTGTTTTTACAACCTCAATAGAGCTGAGCAAATTACAATTCATGATCAAGAGCATGCCTGTGTTGGTGGTGAACATATTACACTTGATAAGTTTATACCAAGTATAATCACAAACCTATCGTGTTTCTGCATTAAAACAATTAAGAAAAACTACGTAGGTTACTCCTTCAGTCACAGTTTTGACTTCAGGGTTGCCCCTAGCTAAAAATGTTCCTGGCCGACTAGTAGTCGTTAGTCGAAGCCATTCATGAACTTGTCGTTACACCTTTATGATTTTAATTTAAATATATATTTCTGGGCGGCATCGGAAAGTGGTTCGAGTCCAGGCCTGATGAAGAAGGTTTAAGTAACATTGTTAACACTGTGCTCAGTTACAGAGAAACACAAAACCATAATAACAAGCACAATCACGCAGCGAGCCGCCTGTTAATGACAGACAAAAGCAGCAATGATTCTGAAAGTGTCGGGAGAATGTTAGAGCGAGTAGCCATGCTAAGTGGCTAACATTAAGCTACTTATATGTTTCAAATGATAAGCCAAATGTTGAGGCCGATGAATGATAAGTGAGTGGTGGCCTTTTGCTGTTGAATGTCCTTTATCCTCTAGAATTGATGGTCAAAACTAAAATTACTAAAATAAGACCCATTCTGTACAAAGATGAATTTATCTTTTAATTTCTTATTAATAAAATCAATATTATATCTACAAAATATTATGTCTGAATGCTGAAGGGGCTCTGGAATTAACCAAAATGTCAAAATGAAAACCAATCCACAGAAAACACTGCATCTGTCTTTTGCTGTGTAAATTCAACAGTTTTCCACCTGTCTGCACCTTTTCTGCCCCCATCCTCGTTTGATGAATCCACTTCTCTCTCTCCTCAGTACAACAAGCACCTATTTGTGCACATCAGCCAGAGCAGTCCGAGCTACAGCGACCCACTGCTGGAGTGTGTGGACATCAGACAGATCTACGACAAGTTCCCCGAGAAGAAGGGCGGCCTCAAGGAGCTGTTCGGCAAGGGCCCACAAAACGCTTTCTACCTGATCAAGTTCTGGGTGAGCAGGCAGACACTTGACTACTTCCTGTTTTTGCGATCTCTATACCAGCTATATACCAGCTTCACATCCATCTGAAATATTTAAGGTCTCAAAAATACTTTCTTTCATATTTCAGGCAAGGTTTTTTTTTTTCTCAATTTCGTATTTAAATTTTTGTTGTTGTGAGTGAGCAGGGTTAGCACGTAGCTCGCTAGTTATTCCTGTATTTTTCCACCCAGTGCCATATCTTTGCCTGTACTTACAAGTGTGTGTGTGTGTGTGTGTGTGTGTGTGTGTGTGTGTGTGTGTGTGTGTGTGTGTGTGTGTGTGTGTGTGTGTGTTGTATGTGTGTTCTGTCTTTCCACCTGGGATATGGAGGTGGTGGGTTGATGAAAGCACAGTCGCTTTGTTTGAACACCTGCTCACCTCCTGATTCACGGGTTGCTCTGTCTCCACCTGGGCGTGTGTGTGTGTGTGTATGTGTATGTGTTTCACTTTACTGTTAGTGCTGCAGTACACCAAAGGACTTTCAAAAATCCCGGCAACACAACACATCACACATTTAGTCATTTATTTTCCATCAGTGCTGCAGACACTGTGATAATCACAGAGTATCAGGTATCTGCTTATGTGCAGTTTACAATGCTAACAGTGGCAGATTTTCCACTCAGGATTCGCATTCATTTTTTATGTCTCTGGAATTTTCAGGAAAAGCTTTTAGGGTGAGAACCAATCATGTTTTATCGCTGAATGTAACTCAGATAATGAGTTTGGCTATAGTTAAACTTTTTCAAATCTAATAGTGAGTAGGACAGAGCTGCTAACATTAGCATTAACATTAGCGTAAGCTTTGATAGCATCCAAGCCCAACTTCTATACAGGGGGGAAATACCACAGAGTGGATGTGCTATCATGAATCATGTTTTTATTTTTAACCTAACCCCACAAAATAATGTAGTATAAAATTTTCTCCCTTAATTGTCTTTGGAAGTTACCCTGGTTTAAGTTTCTACTGTAGCTAGCAAGGTAGTTAGCCTGACATGCTAACAGCTGCATCTTATGTTACAGGAGACTAACACCTACCCTTGTGTTTTTGTTGTTGGAGAGCTTCTAAGAAAGTCACCACAAGCTCTTTAAATGCATCGTATGACTTTCACTAGAGTCCCATGTGGAGAAAACTGTACCCGTAAACTGTACGTTAAGATGGACGTAGCCTCCGTGACGTCATTCACAGGTGTCTGAAGAGCGGTTTTGAAGCTCAGAGTGGGCTGCTCTGCCGTCACCATCTTGGCAGCCAAGATGGTGACTCTGAGCTTCAAAACCTGACTTAACCTAACTCCCTGCTAATCCAAAAATGGGCAGTGAGGTGGGGCATGCGTGGAGCCAAGACTTTGGTGGTGCACTTAAAGTGGCCACGCCCTCAATGATACATAACTTGAAGCCTTAATATAATTTAAACGGGTGTGCCCCCATACAGTTGCCACGAAGGGAGAAATTAGCCATACACCCCCAAACCATTTTATGTACCATGCTGTAAACATGTTTATTTCTGCTGTAAAGTTGAGCATTTTAACGTGCGACTCTATTTGGGGCCAGCCTCTAGTGGTCATTTGAGGAACTGCAGTTTTTGGCACTTCCGTGTTACTTTCATTTATTGTATAGGTGATGAGGTGTGCTCCTCGCAGCATGAAAACAAACAAGTGTGTGTGTGTCATGTAGAGAGCTTCCCCTCTGAATTTAATTAAAAAGCTCTCTGATCTACCACAATGGTGTGTGTTTCTGATAATCTGCTGCTTTAATAGAGCACAGTTCCATGTTTGTGTGTGTGCATGCACGAAGGAATGTGCATGTGGGTGACTTAGCACATGGTGTGATTGTGTGTGTGCCTGTGTGTGTTGTCAGCCCTGAGACACACAGTGCTCCTTAGAGAACTCATTACAAATAGTACAAACCCTTCTCCACTTCTCTCAGCCTGTAATCCAGGTGCAGCATGTTCTCACTGTTCTGATTAAACATTTTCCAACTTCAACTTCACAAAGTAGCACAAAAAATAATGTTAGCAGGTTAGTATCTCACTATTTGTATAGTCTTACAAAAGTTCCTTTAAGCATAAGCAAACATGCCACCAAAAATTTGGCTACAAAAAAAATGACACCAAAATTTTAAAGCCCAGGTCAACCAATATATAACAACACAAATGTTCTTACTACCTGTTTGTCCAGGGTTTGAGATCTCTCTCTCTCTCTGAGGTTTCTGCTTCCTCCTCAATATAATGGAGGGAAAATTATTTTGTTGGTGGTGTTCACAGCACTCAACAATCACTGTTAACATTCAGCCGCCTGCAGGTAACCCATTCATGTCAATGTCACGCCGTGCAGCCAAAAATTGTAGAAATTCACTGAAATTTATTGCATATTCTTGTGATCGCAAAGTTTCGTTTCGCAAAATGTGTTTTAGAAAATTTCTAATATTTCTATTTGTTGTTGTGGTGCAACCAAAGAAACATTTTTGGTTTGAATATTTCAGTGTAAACACCACTTCAACAAACAGCTGGAAAAGGTTAACACAGAGTGTGTATGAAAGAATCCGACAGAGTGGAAGAAGATCATTTTAACTACCTCAAAGCTACTTAAGAATAAACAAAAGGAGAAAACTGTTAGTAGTTAAAAAATCAAACAGCAGTGTCTTTATCCCTGTGTCCCTGTCTGGATAATCCAAAAACCTTACTGCCTGTGAACAGTTTTCATAGGGACTATTTCTCCAAGAGAAAATAAAACTGTCCCATTGACCTCCATTATACTGGGCTGGGTTTAAGAATGTATGACTGTCCAAAGTCACACAGTTTTTTTCTGATGTCTTGTTTGATGAGAAGAAAGTGGTGGGAGCTGTACAAACCCGGTTTCAGAGTCTGCACTGATAAACAGCAGATTATTGCCTGATGAAGATAAGGCTGCTCGAGTTTATATACAGCTTAATTTTTGAACATGGCCTTTTGTTGTTTTAGTTGTTTAGTTTTAGTTTTAGTTGTATAATAGGAGGACTCAGTCAGCCTCAACCTGATGCTGCATGCTGTGCAGTGTGGACACATGTAATGTGGCTGACTCACCAGCAGAGGGAGCTGTTGGCTAATTTTGATAGCACAAAGCATTACTCATTTATTATACTCCAAGACCAAATCCATCAACAGTCATTTATATTAATGATAACGCTGTAAATCATGATGTTTTTGCTCTGTGGTTTCCAGGCGGACCTGAACTATAATGTGCAGGACGACCCCGCGGCCTTCTACGGTGTGACCAGCCAGTACGAGAGCTCGGAGAACATGACCATCACCTGCTCCACCAAGGTCTGCTCTTTCGGCAAGCAGGTGGTTGAGAAAGTGGAGGTGAGGATGGTTTTAAATTCTCATTATGAAATTTGGTCTATAGAAGCAATGTGGGAGGTTTTCATGGATGTTCAACACCTGCTGTGCTGAACCTTTAAACAAGAGGAGGGGGACGTTAAAGCTCAGCCAATAAAACCTTTAACACTTTCTTCTCTTAACATGTCTTTTAAGGGTTTCTGGCTCACAGAAAGTGATGGCTTTTATGTAGTTACTAAATTGAATTAAATTCTGGCAGCCACTGTGGAACAAAGAAACCATAGACACACAAGGTCCAGGGTTGGAAGTCGATGTTTAATTGACGAATTATCAACATAAATGTTCATTCAGAGCTTTCACATTAGAGATGCTTTAAATCAGTCGCAGTCGGTTGTAAGAGAAAACCAGCTTAAAAGTATGAAATTTTAGTTTTGTACTCCCCTAAATTTGTGGGACTTGTAAGAGACAGATATTTTAAAAGTAGTTAAGTATCGTTAAAGCAGAGACTCCAAAAACATTGGATCCTACATTTTTACATATCCCACATCATTCATGCTCTTCTACTTTTTTATGCAGACATTGTGTCACCAAATAAATAACCCCTTATGACATCCCTACAGTTATGTCCTCAAGACTTGACAAAGCTCCTTCAGAGGACATTATACAACGGTTTTCACAGCCTGAGGTCCCCTTAAATGGTTCGTTACTAGATTTTATTTGATAATAAGCATCCTCTCTCTCTCTCTCTCACTCTCTCTCTTTCTCTCTCTCTCAGACGGAGTATGCGCGGTTTGAAAACGGGCGTTTCGTCTACAGAATCAGTCGCTCTCCGATGTGTGAATACATGATCAACTTCATCCACAAGCTCAAACACCTGCCTGAGAAATACATGATGAACAGCGTGCTGGAGAACTTCACTATTCTGCTGGTGAGGACATCAGTCAGTCAGCGTGTCTATTTTGTCTACGTATCCGTGTGTGCATGTATTATATTATGAACATCTGACTTTAAAATCCTTTCTTTCCTGTGTGTGTGTGTGTGTGTGTTCAGGTGGTGAGCAACAGAGACACTCAGGAGACCTTGCTGTGTATGGCGTGTGTGTTCGAGGTGTCCAACAACGAGCATGGAGCACAGCACCACATCTATCGACTCGTCAAGGAATAACACACACACTTATACATATAAATATATATATACACACATACACGGACACACACATATGGCCTTTGTTTGGTGACTGATCGCGACACTGGAGGTAAAAAAAAAAAAAAAAAAAGTCAAGTGTCTTTCAGCCAAACAACTTCGATTTAGTGGAGGAAGAAATTGGCTGCATTTTCACTGCTGCTCACGAGACAAAACATTAAGAGGTAGTTTTTAATTAACATCAGATGTGACACAGTACGCTGCAGAGGCCTCCCCAACAGGAGCATTTCAACACAAAATATTAAATCCACCCTGAGTATTAGATGCTCATTAGCTGGAAAAAAAAGCACAGTGGCAGTGCAGCCATAGAAACACATTAAAATCGACCTGGGTGGTTTTCCCCAAGAACATCCTGACTCAGACATCAAAGGGAGATGTCACGTGTCCTGCTAATTGGTTTTCTTACCCACTTTCACCCAGCAAATTCACATTCTGCTGTTCTGATGATGGAGATGAAAGTCGTGTCGTGTCTGTCACGTGTGTTTTGGGGAAACTCAGCCCAGGGAGAGGAAGAAAAAAAAAGATTTTCAACATTTTCATTTTCTGCCCCTGTGAAATAAGTGTGTGTGTGTTATCTGCGAAGATATTGACGGACACTGAAGGTCAGACCCTGTGTATCATCAATAACCAGAGAAGGAAATAACACTACTGCATTATCATATAGTACAATATAGAGGTGGATTTGTACAGATAGCCACTGCGAATTGTGTGAGCTGCATTCTTGCACAAAAAAGAGGTTTGTCCCAAAGAGAAGAGAAAATCAAATTTTTACCTTTTGTATGTTTTCATCTAAAAAAAAAAAAAAAAAGAATAGCTTCTAAACTTTGGGAAATTGTTTATTGATAGTAGCATATAGACTATATTTTAATTCCAGGAACACTATCTAAAATTTATGTCAATAAGAAACTATAAGTGAAATTGAACAATTCAGGTACCTTTTTTTGTGCAACAGGTGACCCTTCATCTTCTAGATATAAATAAATAAATAATAAGTCAAGAGTTTGTTAAAGTTATAATCCTCAAGATTTCAGTCCCAGTTGATTTGGCGTTAAATACATTCTGTTTCCTGTGGCCCTTTCACAGTAAAAGCCAGCACCTATAGGAAATGTTGTGTTTGCATTAATACAGATCCGATACCACTCTAAGAGATTAAACAGTAGATGACGAGGCTGATTTGAATAAGATAAACTACAAACATTGGATTACATGTTTCCTGTTATTTGAGCCAAAGGTTGGATTTAATTTGATGAGAATCTTGAGGATTAAAACTTTAAATATCTTGTGGTCGGTCCATGGGAAAGCACTGTGAACCTTCTGAACTATACAACAACGTCATTCATGGTGTTTCAAGGAAAGGAAAAGTTTCATACGGTTAAAAGAAACGGCTAAAAGAAACCTGTGATCTGCAAATTAAGCCTAGCTTAGTTCAATATTCTTATACCAGCTAACTTGAGCTTTAACTCATCCGTACTGACACAGGTGTTCAAGCCTGAAATATTACCACAACCATATTTAAATTGAAGTTTTCCACAGCTTGTTCAGTGCTTGATTTCAGCTCTAGGGGGCATTAATTCAGTTGAAGACACAGTTCCCTTTAATCAGTGGAGGACTGGTTTCTTCCAGTTACACAACACTATGCCACCATAGAAGTGATTTATGAAACAGAAACCAAAAAACTGTTGAAGTGATGTGTACTGTAGCAGGTGTCGACCGGTGGTCCGTCCGTGTCATGCTCAGCAGCATGAAGTGCCTTTGGTTGGAGACAGAAGTAGAAGTTTTTACTCTGTTTTTATGAGAGTCCTGATAATTTTGCTGTTGTAGATGGTGGGTAGAAATATACGGAGACGCATTATAGGGATCACATGCTCCAGTATTCAGTGTCTTGTCCAAATTCTATATTTAAAGGCTGTTTCTTGTTGTAATTTGTAGACAGTCAGCAGTGGACCATCCTGAATTATCTGTTTTTATTTCCCACATGATGTCAGTGAGACACACTCTGGTTCTTTTTGTGTCTGATGGATTATAACCAACATGTGTTTGCATTTACATGTATGTGTGACAGGTTCATGTTGAAACAGCTTCCACATGATGGTGCCTCATTCATAAAATGCAGCAGTTACTACGACAGAAGACCAATTCTAACTTGTATCTTCACATCCCCACTGTAATATAATTGAAAAAAATAATTGGGCCATTATTATAGACTTAAATAGGGCCGCAATCATGTTCATCACTTCTTCACTTTGTTGCCAAGAATTAAATGAGAAGACTGATACTAGTTTTATGCCACGATAAACATGAAGCTACAGCGGTTAGCTTATCTTAGCTAGCATAATAATTGGGAACAGCTAGCCTAGCTCTGTCTGACGGTAACGACATCTTATCAGCACCTCTAAAGCCAACTGATATGTTAAATCTCAGTTGTTTAATCCATTAAAAACCGTAGTGTGCAGTCAATAAGTGTGTTTCTATCCAGCTGGTTTTATGCATATTTTCAATTTGCACATAAAAAAACCTAAGTGGGAAATTCAAAAACTCAAAATAGCAAAAAAAAAGAAGTTTTTACGTATTGGTGGAAAAAGTTTGTATATTGATAAAAGCAAACTGCAATGGAAACATGACTTCAGATATATGTTTTCTACTTTGGTCCCACTGTTCTAGGAGCGACTGGTGCTCTAATAATTACATATTAATACTGCAACAGTCTAATGGCAACCAGCACTACCAAATGTTTATGTCAATGAACCAAATTGCATAACAGTAGTGTAATGAGTATTTGAGCTGTATATGGTGGGAAACCTGAGTTATGCGCCTGACAATGAAATAGTCCAGTACCTAACCCAATAAAGTTACAACAAACACAATGCATATTGAGTGAGTTTCAGAGGTGCTAGTAGACAGATTTTTATTTTATGTTAATTTTATTTTAGTTGTGTCCCACTGTTCCAGCCTAAGCTAAGCTAAACTAAGCTAACTGGCTTTTGACTGTGCTTCGTATTTACTGTATAAATATGCATATTTAGTGTATAAACGTGCTTGTGGCATCAATATTCTCACCTAACTCCTGGCAGCTGCTGTTATAAACCACACTATCTTACAATTAGCATCCCACATGACCAAATAATGTCTATCAACACCTGGTCCATTGATAAACAGAGGACTGTTCCAACAAGTAAAACTCTGGATAACTTACTCAGCAAACCTAGTCAGGGTTAATACACATACCTGCTTGTTAACAGATCCCAGAGCTCCTTTCAGGTGATTTGACACTCACAACACTCACAATAATGTCTCATTTGGACATAAAACAATAGAATTACTTGCATATTAATGAATGAGGCCCAGAAGTTTTCATATGTTTATAATAATGAATGCCTCTGGAGGAAGCTGATCAGCAAACTGTCATGACTCACAGGGTTATGTTTCCAGTGTGACCAGCTGGGATGCTATGTGGTGTCCAGAACATCCAGGAACATGGTGTTTTAGGGCAACGTCTACTATTTTACCAAACCTGAAAAAGAGCCATCTTTAATCAGAGCTGGCCACCTGTTAAATATTCGGTCTTGATGAGTAACGACTCAGAAGACTTTCTACCTTTGTGCCTAAAAGTATTTCGATTTGTCAACCTCCAAAACCACTATATTTTGACTCTATTTGTCTGAAGACTCCTGTGGGTGTCAGCCCATCTGTCCAGTAAAACACCATCATCTCAACACAGCGGTGAATCATAATGTCAGGAGAATTCCCCTCTGCCTGCAGCTTTCCCAGAGTTTAGTCTCATGCAGTGGTAGTATGTTGTTTGCAGACAGACCACTCGGCCTTCACACCAGAGTACCGACATGTAACATGTACATGGTAATCTTAACACACAGCCTCAGAGGGCTGATCTTTGCAATAATGACCCTCTGTCTGGACATTATCTACCACCTGCTTACCAAAGACGGTCGCCATGCAACACAAAACACAGAGGAAAAGTGATTTATTACAAGCTAGAGTTACTTACAAGCTTCTGCCAAAAAAAGAGAGACTTCTAAGGAACAGGACTATCATCTTAGAAACATCTGTAGCTCATGGGCTACAATGTAAAATTGTACAGATATAAGTAAAACAAAACAAAACACATGAATAAACAAAAATGAATGGGAACTAGGTTTGAATTTGACCCGTCACACCAATTGTGGACACCTTCTATCATCTTGTTTGGCGGACTGAAGAAGCCCTGTATGAGAAGGAAACTGATTTATTCAAAATGCCCTAAAAATGTCTGTTAAACTCACCTGTAGGGCTTTTACTGTTAAATGTCTACTCATTGTAACCAACTAGAGAATGTGCTCACACTAATAAAAGCCCCACAAAGAGCAGTGTATACATTCAAACTGCAGTGAACTGCTGAGTTTCTGAATCATTGTTGTATGTGTTGTCGATGTTATCTCGTACGTGCAAGTTGGATATTTATCTTCTTTTCCGAACCTCATGTGGCACAGAAATCCTGTCTGTAATCAATTCCAAAATGGCCTTGAAATCTTTTTCACTCCAGTGCATGTGCAATGCATCTGTGTGTGTGCACTGAGGGTTTTTTTGATAAGGTGCTTTGTATAAAGGTGACAATAACGTTTATTACAGATGTTGTGTATATCTTTGATATTCTAATGTTTATCCTATTTTGCGAAGAAGAGAGAACATTTAGGAAAAAAAAATCCAAAAGCTAGTAACGTGTGTCTGTTGGTACTGCACAGGGTCTGATCTTTGCTTTGTAACCTTTTTTTCCCCTCATGGCTAAAAGTATGGTAGATATTTTCTAGCTTTGTAGAGACTTTGTACGCATATGCTATTCAGTTTAAATAAATGGTCAGTTCCAAACTGTGCTCTGGGGTTTTGTCTTTACTCATTAATCCACATTGAACAATCTGGTTATTTATTTTATTTCCTCTTTTGTTTATTTTATTTCCTCTTTCTTTTCTGATTTTATTCTCCTCCAATCTCCTCTCTTTTAGCATTTTCTTATTTTATCTTTACTATTTTGTCTTAATTTTTATTTGATTTTTAATGTCCTACCTTTCATTTCTGGTTTTATACTTGGTTTAATACATCTCTGTTTTAGTATTTTATTATTTATCTTTATTAATCTATTTTTATCTTTGCTTTAGAGTCTACAGTGTTTCCTCAGTTCCTGTTATTGTTGTCCTAATATTTAGTAGTGTTTTTATCCCTTATTGCTCTCTCTGTCTGTCTGTCTGTCTGTGTGTGTGTGTGTGTGTGGGTGTGTGTGAGAGAGTGAAGGGGTGGGGGATGCTTTTTGTATTGCTTCTGTTCTGTAAAACACTTTGTGTTACATTATTTGTATGAAAAGTGCTATACAAATAAAGTCTGATTAACTGAACAATGGTGCCTAGAATCTTGACTCGAAATGCACAATTATACAGTTTATTTTTATTAAATTTGATCATTGTTAGCCTATACACATTATCAAGGGCATATGTTTGCATATGGACACTAGGGACATGTCCCTGCCGATATTTTGATAGGACAGAATTGTCCCTACTAATATATGAGTGAACTCATTCGCACAATCTTTGGAGTGAAAACATATAAGATCATTCCAATGGGCCCTACAAGAGGATACGTCTCCAAGACAACTGATTTAGGCATGCAAGCATTACTATGATGTTCTTGTCACATATTTTATGCCTTACTATACAATGACGGTTTTATCACGTGTTCATGACATTTTTGATGACTAACTATTCTATTACGTTTTTATTGCGTTTTTTATGCCTTACTATACTATGACTTTTTTATGACTTTTTATGCCTTACTATACTATGACTTTTTGTGCCTTACTATACTATGACTTTTTATGCCTTGTTATACAATGACGTTTTATGCCTTACTATACTATGACGTTTTTATGACTTTTTATGCCTTACTATACAATGACTTTTTATGCCTTACTATACTATGAAGTTTTTATGACTTTTTATGACTTGCTATACTATGTCGTTTTTATGACTTTTTATGCCTTACTATACTATGTTGTTTTTATGACTTTTTATGCCTTACTATACTATGACGTTTTTATGACTTTTTATGCCTTACTATACAATGACTTTTTATGCCTTACTATACTATGAAGTTTTTATGACTTTTTATGACTTGCTATACTATGTCGTTTTTATGACTTTTTATGCCTTGCTATACTATGTCGTTTTTATGACTTTTTATGCCTTACTATACTATGAAGTTTTTATGACTTTTTATGACTTGTATACTATGACTTTTTATGCCTTACTATACTATGTCGTTTTTATGCCTTACTTATACTATGTCGTTTTTATGATTTTTTATGCCTTACTATACTATGTCATTTTTTTTTACTTTTTATGCCTTACTATACTATGTCGTTTTTATGACTTTTTATGCCTTACTATACTATGACTTTTTATGACTTTTTATGCCTTACTATACTATGTCGTTTTTATGACTTTTTGTGCCTTACTATACTATGACTTTATATGCCTTACTATACTATGACTATTTATGCCTTACTATACGATGTCGTTTTTATGACTTTTTATGCCTTACTATACAATGACTTTTTATGCCTTACTATACAATGACTTTTTATGCCTTACTATACTATGACGTTTTTATGACTTTTTATGACTTGCTATACTATGACTTTTTATGCCTTACTATACTATGTCGTTTTTATGACTTTTTATGCCTTACTATACTATGACTTTTTATGACTTTTTATGCCTTACTATACTATGTCGTTTTTATGACTTTTTGTGCCTTACTATACTATGACTCTTTATGCCTTACTATACTATGACTTTTTATGCCTTACTATACTATGACGTTTTTATGACTTTTTATGCCTTACTATACTATGACTTTTTATGCCTTACTATACTATGTCCTTTTTATGACTTTTTATGCCTTACTACACTATGACTTTATATGCCTTTTTATGCCTTACTATACTATGACATTTTTATGACGTTTTATGCCTTACTATACAATGACTTTATATGCCTTGCTATACTATGTCGTTTTTATGACTTTTTATTCCTTACTATACTATGACGTTTTTATGCCTTACTATACTATGACTTTTTATGACTTTTTATGCCTTACTATACTATGTCGTTTTTATGACTTTCTATGCCTTACTATACTATGACTTTATATGCCTTACTATACTAGGTCGTTTTTATGACTTTTTATGCCTTACTATACTATGACGTTTTTATGACTTTTTATGCCTTACTATACTATGACGTTTTTATGACTTTTTATGCCTTACTATACTATGACTTTTTATGCCTTACTATACTATGACTTTATATGCCTTACTATACCATGTCGTTTTTATGACTTTTTATGCCTTACTATACTATGACTTTATATGCCTTACTATACTATGACGTTTTTATGACTTTTTATGCCTTACTATACTATGACTTTTTATGCCTTACTATACTATGACTTTTTATGCCTTACTATACTATGACGTTTTTATGACTTTTTAATGCATTACTAAACTATGACGTTTTTATGACCTTTTATGCCTTACTATACTATGACTTTTTATGCCTTACTATACTATGACTTTATATGCCTTACTATACTATGTCGTTTTTATGACTTTCTATGCCTTACTATACTATGACATTTTTATGACTTTTTATGCCTTACTATACTATGACTTTATATGCCTCACTATACTATGACGTTTTTATGACTTTTTATGCCTTACTATACTATGACGTTTTTATGACTTTTTATGCCTTACTATACTATGACTTTTTATGCCTTACTATACTATGACTTTAAATGCCTTACTATACTATGACGTTTTTATGGCTTTTTATGCCTTCCTATACTATGACTTTTTATGCCTTACTATACTATGATTTTATATGCCTTACTATACTATGACATTGTTATGACTTTTTTGCCTTACTATACTATGATTTTATATGCCTTACTATACTATGACGTTTTTATGACTTTTTATGCCTTACTATACTATGACATTTTATGCCTTACTATACTATGACTTTTTATGCCTTACTATACTATGACGTTTTTATGACTTTTTAATGCATTACTAAACTATGACGTTTTTATGACTTTTTATGCCTTACTATACTATGACTTTTTATGCCTTGCTATACTATGTCGTTTTTATGACTTTTTATGCATTACTATACTATGACTTTATATGCCTTTCTATACTATGACGTTTTTATGACTTTTTAAGCCTTACTATACTATGATGTTTTTATGACTTTTTATGCCTTACTATACTATGACTTTTTATGCCTTACTATACTATGACTTTATATGCCTTACAATACCATGTCGTTTTTATGACTTTTTATGCCTTACTATACTATGACTTTATATGCCTTACTATGCTATGACGTTTTTATGACTTTTTATGCCTTACTATACTATGACATTTTATGCCTTACTATACTATGACTTTTTATGCCTTACTATACTATGACGTTTTTATGACTTTTTAATGCATTACTAAACTATGTCGTTTTTATGACTTTTTATGCCTTACTATACTATGACTTTATATGCCTTACTATACTATGACGTTTTTATGACTTTTTAAGCCTTACTATACTATGATGTTTTTATGACTTTTTATGCCTTACTATACTTTGACTTTTTATGCCTTACTATACTATGACTTTTTATGCCTTACTATACTATGACTTTTTATAACTTTTTATGCCTTACTATACTATGACATTTTATGCCTTACTATACTATGACTTTTTATGCCTTACTATACTATGACGTTTTTATGACTTTCTATGCCTTACTATACTATGACATTTTTATGACTTTTTATGCCTTACTATACAATGACTTTATATGCCTTGCTATAATATGTCGTTTTTATTACTTTTTATTCCTTACTATACTATGACTTTATATGCCTTACTATACTATGACGTTTTTATGACTTTTTATGCCTTACTATACTATGACATTTTATGCCTTACTATACTATGACTTTTTATGCCTTACTATACTATGACGTTTTTATGACTTTTTAATGCATTACTAAACTATGACGTTTTTATGACTTTTTATGCCTTACTATACTATGACTTTTTATGCCTTACTATACTATGACTTTATATGCCTTACTGTACCATGTCGTTTTTATGACTTTTTATGCCTTACTATACTATGACTTTATATGCCTTACTATACTATGTCCTTTTTCTGACTTTCTATGCCTTACTATACTATGACATTTTTATGACTTTTTATGCCTTACTATACTATGACTTTATATGCCTTACTATACTATGACGTTTTTATGACTTTTTATGCCTTACTATACTATGACATTTTATGCCTTACTATACTATGACTTTTTATGACTTTTTATGCCTGACTATACTATGACTTTTTATGCCTTGCTATACTATGTCGTTTTTATGACTTTTTATGCTTTACTATACTATGACGTTTTTATGACTTTTTATGCCTTACTATACTATGACTTTTTATGCCTTACTATACTATGACTTTTTATGACTTTTTAAGCCTTACTATACTATGATGTTTTTATGACTTTTTATGCCTTACTATACTATGACGTTTTTATGACTTTTTATGCCTTACTATACTATGATTTTATATGCCTTACTATACTGTGACGTTTTCATGACTTTTTATGCCTTACTATACTATGACATTTTTATGACTTTTTATGCCTTACTATACAATGACATTTTTATGACTTTTTATGCCTTACTATACAATGACTTTATATGCCTTGCTATACTATGTCGTTTTTATGACTTTTTATTCCTTACTATACTATGACGTTATATGCCTTACTATACTATGACGTTTTTGTGACTTTTTATGCCTTACTATACTATGTCGTTTTTATGACTTTCTATGCCTTACTATACTATGACATTGTTATGACTTTTTATGCCTTACTATACTATGATTTTATATGCCTTACTATACTGTGACGTTTTTATGACTTTTTATGCCTTACTATACTATGACATTTTATGCCTTACTATACTATCACTTTTTATGCCTTACTATACTATGACGTTTTTATGACTTTTTAATGCATTACTAAACTATGACGTTTTTATGACTTTTTATGCCTTACTATACTATGACTTTATATGCCTTACTATACTATGACGTTTTTATGACTTTTTTAGCCTTACTATACTATGATGTTTTTATGACTTTTTATGCCTTACTATACTATGACTTTATATGCCTTACTATACTATGACTTTATATGCCTTACAATACCATGTCGTTTTTATGACTTTTTATGCCTTACTATACTATGACTTTATATGCCTTACTATGCTATGACGTTTTTATGACTTTTTATGCCTTACTATACTATGACGTTTTTATGACTTTTTATGCCTTACTATACTATGACTTTATATGCCTTACTATACTATGACGTTTTTATGACTTTTTATGCCTTACTATACTATGACATTTTATGCCTTACTATACTATGACTTTTTATGCCTTACTATACTATGACGTTTTTATGCCTTACTATACTATGACGTTTTTATGACTTTTTATGCCTTACTATACAATGACGTTTTAATGACTTTTTATGCCTTACTATACTATGACTTTATATGCCTTACTATATTATGATTTTATATGCCTTACTATACTATGACGTTTTTATGACTTTTTTATGCATTACTAAACTATGATGTTTTTATGACTTTTTATGCTTACTATACTATGACGTTTTTATGCCTTACTATACTATGACGTTTTTATGACTTTTTATGCCTTACTATACAATGACGTTTTAATGACTTTTTATGCCTTACTATACTATGACTTTTTATGCCTTACTATACTATGACTTTATATGCCTTACTATACTATGACGTTTTTGACTGTTTTATGCCTTACTATACTATGACTTTTTATGCCTTACTATACTATGACGTTTTATGCCTTACTATACTATGACGTTTTTATGACTTTTTATGCCTTACTATACAATGACGTTTTAATGACTTTTTATGCCTTACTATACTATGACTTTTTATGCCTTACTATACTATGACTTTTTATGCCTTACTATACTATGACATTTTATGCCTTACTATACTATGACTTTATATGCCTTACAATACCATGTCGTTTTTATGACTTTTTATGCCTTACTATACTATGACTTTATATGCCTTACTATGCTATGACGTTTTTATGACTTTCTATGCCTTACTATACTATGACGTTTTTATGACTTTTTATGCCTTACTATACTATGATGTTTTTATGATTTTTTATACCTTACTATACTATGACTTTATATGCCTTTTTATGCCTTACTATACTATGACATTTTTATGACTTTTTATGCCTTACTATACTATGACTTTATATGCCTTACTATACTATGACTATTTATGCCTTACTATACGATGTCGTTTTTATGACTTTTTATGCCTTACTATACAATGACTTTTTATGCCTTACTATACTATGACGTTTTAATGACTTTTTATGACTTGCTATACTATGACTTTTTATGCCTTACTATACTATGTTGTTTTTATGCCTTACTATACTATGTCGTTTTTATGACTTTTTATGCCTTACTATACTGTGACTTTTTATGACTTTTTATGCCTTACTATACTATGTCGTTTTTATGACTTTTTGTGCCTTACTATACTATGACTCTTTATGCCTTACTATACTATGACTTTTTATGCCTTACTATACTATGACGTTTTTATGACTTTTTATGCCTTACTATACTATGACTTTTTATGCCTTACTATACTATGACTTTTTATGACTTTTTATGCCTTACTATACTATGTCCTTTTTATGACTTTTTATGCCATACTATACTATGACTTTATATGCCTTTTTATGCCTTACTATACTATGACATTTTTATGACGTTTTATGCCTTACTATACAATGACTTTATATGCCTTGCTATACTATGTCGTTTTTATGACTTTTTATTCCTTACTATACTATGACGTTTTTATGCCTTACTATACTATGACTTTTTATGACTTTTTATGCCTTACTATACTATGACGTTATATGCTTTACTATACTATGACTTTTTATGACTTTTTATGCCTTACTATACTATGTCGTTTTTATGACTTTCTATGCCTTACTATACTATGACATTGTTATGACTTTTTATGCCTTACTATACTATGATTTTATATGCCTTACTATACTGTGACGTTTTTATGACTTTTTATGCCTTACTATACTATGACATTTTATGCCTTACTATACTATCACTTTTTATGCCTTACTATACTATGACGTTTTTATGACTTTTTAATGCATTACTAAACTATGACGTTTTTATGACTTTTTATGCCTTACTATACTATGACTTTTTATGCCTTGCTATACTATGTCGTTTTTATGACTTTTTATGCCTTACTATACTATGACTTTATATGCCTTACTATACTATGACGTTTTTATGACTTTTTATGCCTTACTATACTATGACTTTATATGCCTTACTATACTATGACGTTTTTATGACTTTTTAAGCCTTACTATACTATGACGTTTTTATGACTTTTTATGCCTTACTATACTATGACTTTATATGCCTTACTATACTATGACTTTATATGCCTTACAATACCATGTCGTTTTTATGACTTTTTATGCCTTACTATACTATGACTTTATATGCCTTACTATGCTATGACGTTTTTATGACTTTCTATGCCTTACTATACTATGAAGTTTTTATGACTTTTTATGCCTTACTATACTATGACTTTATATGCCTTACTATACTATGACGTTTTTATGACTTTTTATGCCTTACTATACTATGACATTTTATGCCTTACTATACTATGATTTTTTATGCCTTACTATACTATGACGTTTTATGCCTTACTATACTATGACGTTTTTAGGACTTTTTATGCCTTACTATACAATGACGTTTTAATGACTTTTTATGCCTTACTATACTATGACTTTTTATGCCTTACTATACTATGACTTTATATGCCTTACTATACTATGACTTTTTATGCCTTACTATACTATGACTTTATATGCCTTACTATACTATGACGTTTTTGACTTTTTTATGCCTTACTATACTATGACTTTTTATGCCTTACTATACTATGACGTTTTATGCCTTACTATACTATGACGTTTTTATGACTTTTTATGCCTTACTATACTATGACTTTTTATGCCTTACTATACTATGACATTTTATGCCTTACTATACTATGACTTTATATGCCTTACAATACCATGTCGTTTTTATGACTTTTTATGCCTTACTATACTATGACTTTATATGCCTTACTATGCTATGACGTTTTTATGACTTTCTATGCCTTACTATACTATGACGTTTTTATGTCTTTTTATGCCTTACTATACTATGACTTAATATGCCTTACTATACTATGACGTTTTTATGACTTTTTATGCCTTACTATACTATGACATTTTATGCCTTACTATACTATGACTTTTTATGCCTTACTATACTATGACGTTTTATGCCTTACTATACTATGACGTTTTTATGACTTTTTATGCCTTACTATACAATGACGTTTTAATGATTTTTATGCCTTACTATACTATGACATTTTATGCCTTACTATACTATGACTTTTTATGCCTTACTATACTATGACTTTTTATGCCTTACTATACTATGACTTTATATGCCTTACTATACTATGACGTTTTTATGACTTTTTATGCCTTACTATACTATGACATTTTATGCCTTACTATACTATGACTTTTTATGCCTTACTATACTATGACTTTTTATGCCTTACTATACTATGACGTTTTTATGACTTTTTAATGCATTACTAAACTATGACGTTTTTATGACTTTTTATGCCTTACTATACTATGACTTTTTATGCCTTACTATACTATGACTTTATATGCCTTACTGTACCATGTCGTTTTTATGACTTTTTATGCCTTACTATACTATGACTTTATATGCCTTACTATACTATGTCGTTTTTATGACTTTCTATGCCTTACTATACTATGACATTTTTATGACTTTTTATGCCTTACTATACTATGACTTTATATGCCTTACTATACTATGACGTTTTTATGACTTTTTATGCCTTACTATACTATGACATTTTATGCCTTACTATACTATGACTTTTTATGACTTTTTATGCCTGACTATACTATGACTTTTTATGCCTTGCTATACTATGTCGTTTTTATGAGTTTTTATGCCTTACTATACTATGACGTTTTTATGACTTTTTATGCCTTACTATACTATGACGTTTTTATGACTTTTTATGCCTTACTATACTATGACTTTTTATGCCTTACTATACTATGATTTTATATGCCTTACTATACTATGACTTTATATGCCTTACTATACTATGGCTTTTTATGCCTTCCTATACTATGACTTTTTATGCCTTACTATACTATGATTTTATATGCCTTACTATACTATGACGTTTTTATGACTTTTTATGCCTTACTATACTATGACATTTTATGCCTTCCTATACTATGACTTTTTATGCCTTACTATACTATGATTTTATATGCCTTACTATACTATGACGTTTTTATGACTTTCTATGCCTTACTATACTATGACATTTTTATGACTTTTTATGCCTTACTATACTATGACTTTATATGCCTTACTATACTATGACGTTTTTATGACTTTTTATGCCTTACTATACTATGACATTTTATGCCTTACTATACTATGACTTTTTATGACTTTTTATGCCTGACTATACTATGACTTTTTATGCCTTGCTATACTATGTCGTTTTTATGCCTTACTATACTATGACGTTTTTATGACTTTTTATGCCTTACTATACTATGACGTTTTTATGACTTTTTATGCCTTACTATACTATGACTTTTTATGCCTTACTATACTATGACTTTATATGCCTTACTATACTATGACGTTTTTATGGCTTTTTATGCCTTCCTATACTATGACTTTTTATGCCTTACTATACTATGATTTTATATGCCTTACTATACTATGACATTGTTATGACTTTTTATGCCTTACTATACTATGATTTTATATGCCTTACTATACTATGACGTTTTTATGACTTTTTATGCCTTACTATACTATGACATTTTATGCCTTACTATACTATGACTTTTTATGCCTTACTATACTATGACGTTTTTATGACTTTTTAATGCATTACTAAACTATGACGTTTTTATGACTTTTTATGCCTTACTATACTATGACTTTTTATGCCTTGCTATACTATGTCGTTTTTATGACTTTTTATGCCTTACTATACTATGACTTTATATGCCTTTCTATACTATGACGTTTTTATGACTTTTTAAGCCTTACTATACTATGATGTTTTTATGACTTTTTATGCCTTACTATACTATGACTTTTTATGCCTTACTATACTATGACTTTATATTTCTTTCTATACTATGACGTTTTTATGACTTTTTAAGCCTTACTATACTATGATGTTTTTATGACTTTTTATGCCTTACTATACTATGACTTTTTATGCCTTACTATACTATGACTTTATATGCCTTACAATACCATGTCGTTTTTATGACTTTTTATGCCTTACTATACTATGACTTTATATGCCTTACTATGCTATGACGTTTTTATGACTTTTTATGCCTTACTATACTATGACATTTTATGCCTTACTATACTATGACTTTTTATGCCTTACTATATACTATGACGTTTTTATGACTTTTTAATGCATTACTAAACTATGACGTTTTTATGACTTTTTATGCCTTACTATACTATGACTTTTTATGCCTTGCTATACTATGTCGTTTTTATGACTTTTTATGCCTTACTATACTATGACTTTATATGCCTTACTATACTATGACGTTTTTATGACTTTTTAAGCCTTACTATACTATGATGTTTTTATGACTTTTTATGCCTTACTATACTTTGACTTTTTATGCCTTACTATACTATGACGTTTTTATGCCTTACTATACTATGACTTTTTATGACTTTTTATGCCTTACTATACTATGACATTTTATGCCTTACTATACTATGACTTTTTATGCCTTACTATACTATGACGTTTTTATGACTTTCTATGCCTTACTATACTATGACATTTTTATGACTTTTTATGCCTTACTATACAATGACTTTATATGCCTTGCTATAATATGTCGTTTTTATTACTTTTTATTCCTTACTATACTATGACGTTTTTATGCCTTACTATACTATGACTTTTTATGCCTTACTATACTATGTTGTTTTTATGACTTTCTATGCCTTACTATACTATGACCTTATATGCCTTACTATACTATGACTTTTTATGCCTTATTATACTATGACTTTTTATGACTTTCTATGCCTTACTATACTATGACGTTTTTATGACTTTTTATGCCTTACTATACTATGACATTTTATGCCTTACTATACTATGACTTTTTATGCCTTACTATACTTTGACTTTATATGCCTTACTATACTATGACTTTTTATGCCTTATTATACTATGTTGTTTTTATGACTTTCTATGCCTTACTATACTATGACTTTTTATGACTTTCTATGCCTTACTATACTATGACTTTTTATGACTTTTTATGCCTTACTATACTATGACATTTTTATGACTTTTTATGCCTTACTATACTATGACTTTTTATGACTTTTTATGCCTTACTATACTATGACGTTTTTCATGACTTTTTATGCCTTACTATACTATGACTTTTTATGACTTTTTATGCCTTATTATACTATGACTTTATATGCCTTACTATACGATGATGTTTTTATGACTTCTTATGCCTTCCTATACTATGACGTTTTTATGACGTTTTTATGCCTTACTATACTATGACTTTTTATGACTTTTCATGCCTTACTATACTATGGATTTTTATGCCTTACTATACCATGACTTTTTATGCCTTACTATACTATGTCGTTTTTATGACTTTTTATGACTTAATATACTATGACTTGCTATGCCTTACTATAATATGACGTTTTTATGACTTTTCATGCCTTACTATAATATGACGTTTTTATGACTTTTTATGCCTTACTATACTATGACGTTTTTATGACTTACTATAATATGACGTTTTTATCACTTTTTATTCCTTACTATACTATGACTTTTTATGCCTTACTATACTATGACTTTATATGCCTTACTATACTATGACGTTTTTTTATGACTTTTTATGCCTTACTATACTATGTCGTTTTTATGACTTTCTATGCCTTACTATACTATGACATTTTCATGACTTTTTATGCCTTACTATACTATATCTTTATATGCCTTACTATACTATGTCGTTTTTATGACTTTTTATGCCTTACTATACTATGACTTTTTATGCCTTACTATACTATGACGATTTTATGACTTTTTATGCCTTACTATACTATGACTTTTTATGCCTTACTATACTATGAATTTATATGCCTTTACTATAACATGTCGTTTTTATAACTTTTTATGCCTTACTATACTATGACTTTTTATGCCTTGCTATACTATGTCGTTTTTATGACTTTCTATGCCTTACTATATTATGACTTTATATGCCTTTCTATACTATGACTTTTTATGCCTTACTATACTATGACTTTCTATGCCTTACTATACTATGACCTTTTTTTATGACTTTTTATGCCTTACTATACTATGTCGTTTTTATGACTTTCTATGCCTTACTATACTATGACATTTTTATGACTTTTTATGCCTTACTATACTATGTCGTTTTTATGACTTTTTATGTCTTACTATACTATGACATTTTTATGACTTTTTATGCCTTACTATACTATGACTTTATATGCCTTACTATACTATGTCGTTTTTATGACTTTTTATGCCTTACTATACTATGACTTTTTATGCCTTACTATACTATGACGTTTTTATGACTTTTTATGCCTTACTATACTATGACTTTTTATGCCTTACTATACTATGTCGTTTTTATGACTTTCTATGCCTTACTATACTATGAATTTATATGCCTTACTATACCATGTCGTTTTTATGACTTTCTATGCCTTACTATACTATGACTTTTTATGCCTTGCTATACTATGTCGTTTTTATGTATTTCTATGCCTTACTATATTATGACTTTATATGCCTTACTATACTATGACCTTTTATGCCTTACTATACTATGACTTTATATGCCTTACTATACTATCACCTTTTTTTATGACTTTTTATGCCTTACTATACTATGTCGTTTTTATGACTTTCTACGCCTTACTATACTATGACATTTTTATGACTTTTTATGCCTTACTATACTATGACTTTATATGCCTTACTATACTATGACTTTTTATGCCTTACTATACTATGTCGTTTTTATGACTTTTTATGCCTTACTATACTATGACTTTTTATTCCTTACTATACTATGACATTTTATGACTTTTTATGCCTTACTATACTATGACATTTTATGCCTTACTATACTATGACTTTTTATGCCTTACTATACTATGACGATTTTATGACTTTTTATGCCTTACTATACTATGACTTCATATGCCTTACTATATTATGTCGTTTTTATGACTTTTTATGCCTTTTTATACTATGACTTTTTATGCCTTACTATACTATGACATTTTTATGACTTTTTATGCCTTACTATACTATGACATTTTATGCCTTACTATACTATGACTTTTTATGCCTTACTATACTATGACATTTTTATGACTTTTTATGCCTTACTATACTATGACTTTTCATGCCTTACTATAGTATGAATTTATATGCCTTACTATACCATGTCGTTTTTATGACTTTTTATGCCTTACTATACTATGACTTTTTATTCCTTACTATACTATGACATTTTATGACTTTTTATGCCTTACTATACTATGACATTTTATGCCTTACTATACTATGACTTTTTATGCCTTACTATACTATGACGATTTTATGACTTTTTATGCCTTACTATACTATGACTTCATATGCCTTACTATATTATGTCGTTTTTATGACTTTTTATGCCTTTTTATACTATGACTTTTTATGCCTTACTATACTATGACATTTTATGACTTTTTATGCCTTACTATACTATGACATTTTATGCCTTACTATACTATGACTTTTTATGCCTTACTATACTATGACATTTTTATGACTTTTTATGCCTTACTATACTATGACTTTTCATGCCTTACTATAGTATGACTTTATATGCCTTACTATACCATGTCGTTTTTATGACTTTTTATGCCTTACTATACTATGACTTTTCATGCCTTACTATAGTATGTCGTTTTTATGACTTTCTATGCCTTACTATATTATGACTTTATATGCCTTACTATACTATGACTTTTTATGCCTTACTATACTATGACGTTTTTTTATGACTTTTTATGCCTTACTATACTATGTCGTTTTTTTTACTTTTTATGCCTTACTATACAATGATGTTTTTACAATATTTTTTATGCCTTACTATACTATGTTGTTTTCATGACCTTTTTGATACCTCAATATACTATTTTTTTTTTAAAGTTTTTATACTCAACTACATTATGATATTATGATGTTTTTTTTATCACTTTTTCATGCCTTACTATACTTTGACGTTTGTTTGACATTTTCCATGATTTATTATACTATATATCTTTTTTTGAAATTTTTCTGCCTAACTATACTATGAATTTTTATTGCGTTACTATACTATTACTTTTTCTTACCTCAGTATAGTATGATTTTTTTTCAATGCCTTAGTATACTAGTAGGCTTACTCTTTTTTTTTTTTTACCGTAACATACTATGACTTTTTATGCCTTATGAATAATCTACATTGAAGGTGGTGGCGTTAGCTCATGGAACATCTAATGTGGACTGCACATTCAAACACAGGATCCAGAAGCCTTCTAATGATTTATTTCCACAGGTCAGGATCAGGTCATTCGTTTACATGATGAATGGTTGGATGGACAAATGGATGATTTTCTCTACATGAGATCAAACACATAAAGACAAAATAAATACAGGCACATCAACCAGTCAACAGTAAAAGGCAAATCAAATAACTGCTATAATTTTAACCAACATAAAATACAAGGTTCATTCAATTCATGTTCTTCCTGTGCCTGTATGGGTTCTCTGGGTACTTCGGCTTCCTCCCACTGTTCAAAGACATGCACATTAGGTTAATTGGTGACTCTAACGCCTTAAATTTTATGACATTTTTATGCTTTACAATACTCAACGTTTATTTTGCTTTCGCATAGTATGACTTATTTTTTCCAAACAATACTATGACTTTATGCCTTACTATACTACGACGTTTCTATGCCTTAATATTGTGTGCCGTTATTTTTATGTCTTAAAAAACACCATATGCCTGAATATACTATGACTTTTTTATTCATTACTATACTATAATGTTTCTTGATACATATATAAATATTATTATGACATATATACATCCTCTGGATATATGAAGTTATAAATTTATGACATATATGAAATACTCATAGTAAAATACAACTTCATTGACTTCAAAAACAACATGCTTATTAAAATTCTATGTTTGTATATGATTTTGTTAATAATTTCTTACTTTCTCTTCATACATGTCTATTTTTTATATTTACATATGTAATATGAACATATACTGACAGGCTTTAGGAAGGATATATATTTTTGTAACATATGTCTATAAACAGACATACTAAAGTACATGTTTCTTTCAGGTAGACATATTTTTTAAATGGGGAGCTGCAGCAGGTGAATATGGCTCCACCTGTGTAGTATCATTTATGAACATCAGAGGGAGCCATACTCAAAAAAATGCATGTATTTGCATTAACAGCCCTGATCATTCATATTCCTTTGCTATTAAGATGATGGAATCATCTCACATAAATTTGATGAATTGCACATTTACCTTACATTAAATAAGTTTTTTGAAACCCAACAGGACACCAAGATGAATTATAATGTGCAGGGGACTCCTGTGTCACATGTCAAACCATTTTTTGTGACAGCACATGTTTGGGTTTGTCAGACTTGCTTTGTGTCTGCTTTGTCACTGTGATTGTGGTAAAACCCAAAACCTTTACCAGCCTGCAAGACAGACAGATGCGATGACCTCACAGGAAGTGAGATCAAAGATAAGAAAAGCATTCAGCGTTGTGTCACATCCCAGACGCAGCACCGACAGTCCACTTTATCCAAATCTAGTACACTGCATGCTCTGAATGTGTGTGGACAAGCTGCTGTGAGTAATACCGTGTGTTTATGTCTGCTATGAGCCCACGCGCACACACATGCATTAGTGAGTTTTCACATTCCCAGATGGTTTTCTAAGCAGTTATTTTACCAACAAACCCGTCCTTAGCCATCACTCTGATCCGAGGTTACAGCACACAAACAGACTAATGGTGCCTGGTGGGGATAAACACTTGCCATTAATGTAATATGCACTCACTCACTCTCACACACACACACACACACACACACACACACACACACACACACACACACACACACACACACACACACACACACACACACACACACACACACACACACACAACAAAACACTTAATGCAGATAAATAAATAGAAAAATCCTTGTATGAGTTTTATCAACTACATTCTGGCCTGAAATAGTTGACAGAGTAGATTATGGGGTCAAGACACTATATGAGAACTCTGCAGGATTTCCCTCAGCTCTAAAACATTCAGCTGCGTGGGGATTATGAAGATGAAACTGTATAACAATGCACACTGCAGCGTAACACTGCTGAGTAAGAGCTTCATCTGTGCTTTTAGCTTCAGTCTGTGGTTCTTCTTGGCTTGTAACCTGGACTCATTACTTCTGGTTTTGGTGTAGAACAACAACACAATGCAGAGCTGCTGCAACATGTGGTTAATTCTGTAATGATATAACAAGAGTATGAGATTGTCCTGTGAGGGTTGGTTGATGATCAAACATGTTAAGTGCAGAAACCCAGGGGGAAATGTGGCTCTGTGAATATAGACGGAGTAGCACTGCTCAAAACAAAACATGAAGTTCAGACTTTACTTCTTGTGCTGACTAAGATTTTGTTGGTGTAGCTGCATTAAATCTCATTTAGTAGCACTTATCAATGTTGAAGTCTAAACACTCTTGACCTTTAACCTTGAGGACACACCACCAGGAGGAGCAAGCTGCTGATAACTTGGGCAAACCAACAAAAGGTGTTTTTTCCATCGAGAGCCTTCAGCTTCAGTTCTCCATGTTTGTGGAACTACACAGTGGAGTATATGAATGCTATTCTTGGTGTGATAATGGTGATAGAACAGAGATGTTCAGTCTGTGCAACATGGACACATAAATTTTAATTAATTGATTCAAATTATGCAGTCAGCATGAGGCTGCCTTCAGCTCAAACTCAACAGATACTGCATATCTTAGTACATGATTCCCTGTGTGTTTATGTGTGTGTGTGTGTGTGTGTGTGTGTGTGTGTGTGTGTGTTAGTGACAGAGAGACAGGCGAATGGAGAGGCAGGGAGGCGTTTCCCAGCTGTTACAGCCCCCTCCTGTTCTGTCCCACGCAGCAGAGCAGCTTGTCCTGTCACAAGGACGCACCTCTCCTCCTCTCCTCTCCTCTCCTCTCCGGAGCAGCGCGCAGGGCTGAGATCAATCTGCCGGGCAGAGAGGGATGAGGTCCCGGCAGGCAGCCTGGGAGCAGACCACTGAGAAAATAAATGGATGTAATATTTCAACGCTGATGGTTCTTCAAGGCCTATCGGGGTTATATGTTGGGACTTGTGAGTGTATCTAAAGTGGGAACTTCAGAAAGCAGCGACGGAGCGCAGAGTTTGTTTTTGGATCATTCTTTTCCCGATCGTTATGTTTAAATTAACAACAAACGTGGTCAGAAATCTAAAGACTAGTTTTGTCTTTTTTACTTTCTGAGTGTCCACCGGCAGACTGACTTACAGGCTTCCCTGAAATAACTTTTTTCTCTCGGAGTTGAGCCGGAGATGGATCCAGAGGAGGGGAAGATCTCGGTGTGGGTATGCCGGGAGGAGAAGCTGGTATCCGGGCTCACAAAGCGAACCACCTGCGCCGACGTGGTCAAAGTCCTGCTGGAGGACCAGAACCTGCAGCAGGGCACCTCGGCCGCGATGCTGTCCGGCTCCCCCCAGTCCTACTGCGTGGTGGAGAAATGGAGGGGCTTCGAGAGGATTTTACCGAACAAGACTAAAATCCTCCGGCTGTGGAGCGCCTGGGGAGACGAGCAGGAGAATGTCCGCTTTGTCCTGGTCAAAAACGAGGCATCGCTGCCCAACAATGGGCCCCGCAGCGCCGAGGCCCGGGTGGTCCAGAGCCGAGAGAGCGGCGGTCCGGGTGGCGTGCTCAAGGGCACCGCCAGGACCTGCTGGACCGCAGCGGCCGCTGCCGCCAACCTGTCCCAGGAGAAGCAGAGGCGGATAGTCAGGAAGGCTTTCAGGAAGTTGGATAAGATGAACAAAAAGAAAGAGCAGACAGTTTGTAAAGATAAGTGTTCCGTGGAGAAGATGGAGACGCTGGTCCACCTGGTGATCTCCCAGGACCACACGATCCGCCAGCAGATCCAGAGGATCAAGGAGCTGGACCGGGAGATCGAGCGCTGCGAGGCGAAGGTGCACTTCGACCGCATCAAGAGACACGGGGTGAACTATGTGCAGGACACATACATGGTGGACGCCTCAGTGGAGGCTCCTGCCTCGTCGGACTGTAAGCGCAAAGCGGAACGGCAGGACGCGCGATGTACCGCGGAGGCGCTCGCGCAGTTTGAGGAGTACGCGCGTCGTTGCGAGGAGGTGATCCGGCTGCAGGAGGAGCTGACCGAGCGCGAGGCGCTCGTGGAGAGCATCACCGGGGAGATCCAGGAGGAACTCAACCGGCGGTGGATGAAGCGGCGGCGCGAGGAGAAAGGAGTGGAGGCGGCAAAGGACACAGACAGTGTCGCGGAGGAGACGTGCCTTGCCGCATCTGCCGCTCCAGATGTGGAACCAGATGTTGAGAGTCTGTCTGAGAACGAGGTCGCGCTGGAGGAGGAGAGGATCAAAACCCAGCTGGACACCAGTCTGTACATTGGCCTGCGGCTGAAGACAGACCTGGATGCCATCAGGGGGGACTTGGACCTGAGTCTGGCACTCTGGGAGACCAAGGAGAGTGAACTGCTGGACCTGTTGGCCAAAGTTGAGACCATGGAGATAGAGCAGGTTAACAACAAGGGGACTGATGATGATAAGGAAGAGCTGGGTGCAGTGAGTGTTGAGACTGAGTCTGCATCGTCAGAGAAGAGCGGCGGCTGGGTGGAGCAGGCAAGAGGTCTCTCCAAGTCCTGCAACACAAACGACGAGGACTCGGACACAGGCCTGAGCTCCATGCACAGCCAGGACTCTGACAACCCACCTGTGTGCGAGTCGCTGGTATAGACTCACTTTGTTTGGAAGCAATTCAAAGCCACAAACTCAGGGGCAGAGAAATCAGTGTTGGCAATACTGGGAGACGGTCTTCCTACTCTAAGCGCACCTCAGTATGGACACTGTAATTCTATAGCAATAATTTCTATATGTAGTCGTTGCACAATAAGCTAGGAGGGACAGCATGCTTAGAGGTTTGATAGGCCTTGCTGCTCCATAGCTGACCTTTGACCTCCATGAGGAGGTCAACAAAGTACCACTTATTAGGAGAAATAGCCTAGAAGAGTATTATAACAAGCCACTTACTATCTGTAGTCCTTAAACTAACGCTGAGGTATTGTTGATCACTGGTTTACAAAGAGTTAACAGCAGCTTGCAGTCTGATAACCTGCTGAAGCAACTGAAGGGTACAGTGTTGTTTCAAGGGCACACTGTACACAGGACTATTGGCCAGAAATGGACAGATTTCCTTTAAAAGGTCAACATCAAGTCTACCTTAATGCACAGTAAATTACAGTCTGCTATCCATCTCTATGTGGATTGACAGGACAGCTACAAACATGCTATCAAAGCTCTTTCAGTCGGACAAGAATCAGTTCTCTGTTGTCCCTTTAAAACAAGACTGACATTTATAGAAATCATAGCCACTCAAAACGACTACCAGAACTGCTTAGTATTCAGTATTTTATTGTGAATAGGAGCTGATGGACCACTTGATATTGTCCTCAGTATAAATGTAACGTCTGTCTCTCAAGCACAAAAAGTCATAATTATTTATGTTCTAGAGCCGTGCGGAGTATCATCTGCTGCTTTCTGTCTGTGCTCTGCCTGGTCTTTCACATGTTGGGTTTAAACATGAAACATTGAATTCCTATCTCAGCCTGTTAGTGGCTGGTTCTCGGTTGTTTAAAGGAATGGTTAAATAATTTGGGGGAGCTTATTCACTTTCATCTTCTCATCTGAGTCTTGGCAAAACAGTGAATATTTCGTTAAATGATGCTTCAGAGCAGTGGTTCCCAATGATTTTGGCTCATTCCCCTTTAAAGCAACACAAAGTCACATCAAAAGTTCCATATGTCTATGAGCTCTCTTTTTTGGTTTTTCTTTCATAAGTTGTTCTCTTGTGATTGATCTTGTGATTGCTCAGGTTTAACTTTTGACCACCTTTAGGGGTCATGACCCCCAAGGTGCGAACCACTGGTTTAAAGCAGGGCACTTGCTTAATTAAAGGGGTACTCCAGCAAATTAGTATTTCACTTCCATAAAGGTGAGGGACTCGCAAGAGAAAAATTAAAGCTGAAGTCTTTAGTCCGAGATATCCTGAATCTTAGTTCATAGAGTGGGTTAAGCTCCAAAAACACTGTATCCTACATTTCCCATAATGCAATTTGATAGCATTTCTAATCAGACTCCCCCGCTTCCTAAATGGCTTCCTCTTTCAAATCTCACACTTCCAGATTTTTCTAACCCAGGGTTTCTATTAGAAAATAAAAAAGCTTTAGATAAACATCTGATAACCCCTATGATGTCATCAGGGTTACTTTTTCAAACTGTCACTCCCTTTAGAGCAACATAAGATGTTACACAGCTGTTTTCACAGGCAGATAAGTGTCTCTCACATCGACTGAACTGAATTGTGTACAATTGGTGGAGTGTCCCTTTAAATCTGGGTTTTGACCATTGTTCTGGCTTTAGTGTGGCGGTTCTGATGGCGGCTTGTTTCCCTGAAAAGCATCTTATTCAACCAGCAAAGCAAAGTGGACGGACACAAGAAGCCTCTTGTTTATATCACTGTTTAAGTTAAGAAATTATTTGTTCCATTAGTAGAGAATAAGATAAGAGAAACTAACGCACCGGGAACACAAACATGAGTCTGCACAATAGATACCCACGATCTACAGTTCGAATTCTATGTTTCTTGTCTCAGCAACAAATTTATGCAAACATCTTATGGAAAGCAAGATGAAATTTACATCGGAAGTCACATGTTTTTGGCCTCCATTGTATAATTCTCATTTCCAGTGCTGAGAAAAATGTGCTATTTACAAATACGCCCTTTTATCCGGCTCTAAACTGTTGGCAGGCCTGAATCTCTGAGTCCATCTGTGGGTACAAACACCTGTAACACTGGATGTTAAGATGCTTTTGGGAGAAACGACCCCATTAAGTAATCCCACAGCCCATGCATCTCTGAACGCTGTGACATTACGAGGAACTATTTTAAGCTCCAGTCCACTTTTTACATCCCGAAAATAGTTGCTGCAAAGTCGTATTAGCCGGTCTTCGTGGTGCTCTCTTCCAGGAACTGCACAGAGAAAATAAAGCAGAAGCAAAGCAGAGGACATTATTTTCAGATAATCCTTCGACTAAATCAATCACTGTATTTTTGTCGGGCTGTTGTGATGTCACATCTTGCTATGTTTGACTTTGTCCAACCGTAAAATGGTGAAAAGTAATACCCTTGTAACACCTAGAAGAGACTGATGATATTGTTTCTGTGGATTTAGCCGTTAGCTGCAGCCATATACCAAAATGACCTGTGTGTAGCTACTTCATGTCGCTCGATCAGGGACTGTTTTGGGCTTCATTGTCCGTGACATTCAGCAAAGCTTCTCCTAGATCAGCAACTCCGAGGCTACAGCAAGAGAAATCAGATGCACCGTGGCTGCATCGTGACACCAGTCAACACGTTATTACACATGACTGTTAGTGTTGAAATAAACAGCAAAACCTACTTGGCTCATAGTGTGGCTTTATTCAGTGTGACTTGCATGACATAAGAGTATTTTTATGTGTAAAGAGTGGAGTTAAGAGACGACTTCCCATTTCGGCTAAACATCTTTTCATGTATAGTTTCTGGAAGAATAAGATAGTCTTGCATACCTCTAGACTGCAGAGCCTGACAGTGAAAGGCGTGTGTGAATGTGAGTGTTTTTGTGTATGTGCATATTGCCTGTCCCGTCATACTAGTCATGCATATTTGTTTTTAATTGCTGCTTCCGAATCGCTCTTGCATGAACTCCTGCATTAATTATGACAGGATGAAACAGAGACCAGAATGTACAGAGCAACACTGTGCAGCTCAGGTTACCATTTAGTAACACATACCTTCACATGTTCATCCGGGGGGTGGGGGTGGGGTCTTTAAGGGTCAGTTCACCCATGTTACAAAAAACATATTTTCTCAACGTACCCTTACAGGTGTCTAGTTATGCATTTAGGTTTGGTTTTATTTGTCCAGGTTGTGAGATATCCATGTGAATTAATGGAGGTGAATGGAATCTAATTTGTGGCGTTCACAGCAAAGGTAAATGAAATTTTAGATATTCAACAGCAGCATCCCTTTTGAGAAATACGTCCCAGTGACTGAGGATAATCCGCAGTGGATGGTTTTCTGCGAAGCTATTTTCTAGAAACAGTGAGGTGTGTGGACTATCAAGAGTATTGGACCCTCCATTCACATCTATTATATTGGGGCTGGGGGAGTAATACATTTACAGTTACAAACCTTCAGTTGCTGGTTATTTTAAAAGCTGATTCCAGCATTTTTAGACTTGATATGTAACTATTTGACAACTTTTAGGCCAATAAAAGATAATATTGTGGTTGGTGCTCAGGGTGTATTTAGCTTTGATAAACAGCCCTGTAAAGGACTCAGTTTTTTAACACCAGAATATTATTCCTCACAATGTGGGGATGGGTTTGAAATAAAATTCAAACCTTAATTTTGAGGAATAAAGGTGGCAAAGCAAGGAAGCAGGGAGATAGAGGGATACATTTGAGATCTAATCGCTTTTTCCAATTAACTTTTAATGCCATCATAAATAAGAAAGCTTTAAGGGGCCTATGTATAAGTTTTGCTATTGCTACACAGCTAATGTTAGCATTAACAGCTGTTTACTTATTCGTCTAAAAGAAATACTGAGTTCAGCATCAAACTTCATTCCTTTACTCACCAAGAGCTGTCTACAGTGATGGAGAGCAATGCTAATGTTAACTCGTGTTTTGCTTCTATTTGTATTACTTCTTTTCTTCAACTAAAGTTAGCCTGCTAACCAGCTAGCTCCGACATAGTTGGACCATCCCGTCACTTTCCGATACCGAGTCACTGTAGTGTCCAGTCTGTCCTGAAGACATAGCGCTGCTCAGAGGACGCTTGTGGAAAGATTGGTAAGTAAACAGCTGCTAATGCTAACGCTGGCTTTGTAGCAATAGCAAAACTTACTAAAAGCTCCTTTAAAATGCTCAGAAAAAAAAAAAATTTTTAATGTCTACAAGTCAATGGGCAAACTCCATCTGTTGATGAAGATCATGTGATATGATTGACAGTTTTTAAACAGCTACTTTCGGACTTTGTTTTGCAAACTTCTCTTCCCAAGCTTAAGTATGAATTTTTCCATTTCAAGTTGGGAAAAATAATTCGTAGTAAATGTACTTAATATCATGTTACAATTCTAATTAATTAAAAACATTTGGGGGTTGCACTTTGGGGGGGCTTGACTACAGCAGTGCTGACACATTTATTAAAAACTTCAGCTTTCTATGAGTCTAGATACGTCTAGATGTAATCAGTTTCATGATATTTCTACCCTTTAAGACATATTATTCATCTCAAACAACAGTGCTCAACTTAAAGCTCAACCTCTCTCTAGCTGTAGTATAGTTTTGTCAGCTGGTTCTCGTTTCCACATCAAGTGTCAGATCATGTCACTAACTGTCTTCATCAAGTCAAACCTACTTCAGTCATTGTCTCTGCAGAGAATTCCAGACATTTCTTCAGACAAAGGTTATGATTTTGTGCCAGTTTTCCTTGTACGGTGATGATTATGCCACACCCTGTTGTTCTGTGCTTGGCATGTATAGCACTATCTTGTCCACAGACTAAGCCTTGAATCTACAGCACTGACTTCCACCTGGGGAAATGATCTTATGAGCACAGAGAAAAGGGCTCAAATGCAGCAAGTGTGTCATGAGCATCAGTGGGGGAATTCCTGAAAAGTGTGTGTAAGTAGAAAAATGCAAACAAGAGGAAAAGTATTTTCCTGAAAAGATACAGCAAGAAGTCTACATTTGCATGTGAACAATGCTTAAAAATTGGCAGTTGAAACATTTGAAATGCCAAAATACTGAAAGAAGACTGAGGGAAAAGCTGGAGTGGCAGTTTCTGAAGGAGGTTAAAATGGCAGTTAAAATATTAGCGCTGGAAAAAGTTTCAGTTCAGATGTATAAGCGCTGAATTAAAGGTCCCATATCTTACACTTTTCCGAGAGGCTCTGAGCTTATCTTTTGATTGGCTGACTGTTTCTGAGTGATTGAATAAAAATAAAGCAGATTTCAAGTAAACACTAAGAGAAACTAAATCCTGCAAGGGTGGATGGTGGGTCGGTGTGACATCACAAAGTTACGGACAGTCCTGACAGCTCGTTTTAAGGCTCAGTTTCTGAATACAGGCTGTAAGCATTTATTTGTGGACTGAGCGCTTTTTCACAGTGTGAATATAGAACCTAGAACTGCTTTATAATAAAAAAAAGACGCTCAGTTCAGTTCAAAGATTCACTCACTATGTCGTTTGTTCACTCTCTTCCTAAGCTAAGGAGTTGTCATCACTGTTCATATGCAACTCAGTAGGTGAACACATTGGACATTATCAGTATATTCCTGACAAATGGTGTAAGACTTTAGGGAATAAACAAATGTTTTTCTGTTCACTACATATTCTAATATAATCTAAATATTAGCCTGTGATGTGTTTTGCATAGTTGCAGTAACATCACAGCGAATACCTGTGAATACATCCAGCAAAGCCTGATCCAAACTTTGACACTGTCATGTGCAGTTTCCCCAAGGGACCGTCTCACAGCTCAGTCTGCCTGCTGATCTCCGTCTCATGTAAATGTGTCAGTCAATCTGCCTGCTGTCATCCGACACCGCCCGTTTCATCTCTACACTGACTGGTTTTTAAATCAATCCAGGTTCTTGTTAACCGTTTGTTGGATTCATCAGTAGCTGCATTCACTGTAACGCCTCATGAGTCAGTCCACTTTCCGTCCATGTAAATGTTTGAATATTTGAGTGATCCGCGCTGGCAGCTGACACCCACTTTCTCCCGTGTATTCAGTGGCAGATTGCGGTTCAGTTACGCTGTCATGTTCATTTGATATCAATAGTCTCCTCTCCCCTCCGCTTTCTCTCTCTGTCTCTTATTTTCTCCCGATCAGCCTCTACGAGCAACAGGTTTTCACATGTTGACCCTCAAATGACCCGAAATGTCAACTTGACCATTTTGTGCACATGAATTTATGCTTTAAAGGATTATGTGTGAGATGATAAGATCACTCTCACTCGGTGTGAGTCAGGGCGAGATCAGTTTAGTTTAGCATAAAGACTGGGAGCAGGGAGAAAATTGTTCTTATAAATCTGTTTATGCCATACAGAAATATAATATATGACATATACTTCCCTATATCAAGAGTGATGTTGCCTTAAATGTCACCTATAAGGGATTATATTATTACCACATTAATACATCCTCTGGATTTGTGAAAATATAAGTTCATAGTATATATGGAATACCCATAGAAAAATCTGTTTATGTACATATATCAGAAATATCTGTATGATACATTTTCATATGGTATAGCATGTTACAACCGTATATGTATGTTAATGATATAAATTTAATTTATTTATGCAGGTTTATTAAAAAACACATATAAAATTCTTTCAGCTTACTGTATATGTGTTTTTCTTATTAAATTTCTCATCTAAATATCTTATCTATTTTCTTTTCTTATAAAATTTTTAACATGTCTGTCTTCACATTCTGGGTAAATGGTGTCAGACTTTTGGACCTGACTGTATATAATATCAACATATATTACAGACTTTGGATTGGATAGATTAAAGCTTACATACTGTACATACATAAACTAGACATATATGTTTCGTGTGTAAATTTCTACATCTGTTCTTTTATTTTATATGTACATATATTTCATATATGGAATTCAATATATACATGAGATGCATTGTCTAATTGGTCTTTACAGCGCTTACATACGCTTTAAAAGGCACAGGGAAGAAAAGTGCTGGAGGGGAGAACTGCAGGTGCTGAAAGTAGGCTGTACCCAGTAGACTTGACATGCAGGTGGAAAAGGTTCACAGAGAACAGAGTTCATCAGCTTAGATTCAAGTCAGTTACAGTGGATACTAGTAGTGACCAGTTTTCACGAAGGGAAAAAAACCCCATGGTTTATATAATCGTCTTAAACCACTACTTCAGCATAATCCACCTCTCTGCTGTAAAAAGAGGTATGCTCAGTATTTCCAAAAACAATTATCGTAACCAAAATACAGCTAAACTCAGATTCTGTTTCAGTTGGCGCTTGTTTTTTTTCCCAAAGTGAAAACCGGTCAATCGACGTGCGTCCAAACTGACCACAGCCGCAGAAAAAACACACGTATCTCAAACAAAACAAACTATTGTACAAGCAAGTGAGCAAAAAATGTGTGCGTGTGTGTGTGTGTGTGTGTGTGCGTGCGTGCGTGTGTGTGTGTGTGACCTCCTGGTGCAATGCTTGGCATAGGCAGTGTGAGACCATTCATTTTACTCAAAACACTGCAATTTATGTAACTTGACATTTAGGCTGCAGGGGATACTTTCAGTGTGTGTGCGTGTGTGTGTGTGTGTGTGTGTGAGAAAGAAAGAGAAAGAGAGAGAGAGAGAGAGAGAGAGACAAAGAGAGAATGAGGTAAATGGAGACAAACAAAGAGACAGGATGAGAGAGCGATACGGTTAGGTTATGCAACCTTGGTAGAGTATTTTGCTTGTTTGTTTGTGTGTGTGTGTGAGTGTGTGTGTGTGTGTGTGTGTGTGGGTGTGTGTGTGTGTGTGTGTGTGTGTGTGTTAGACCCCCTGGTGCTGTGTTGGCAGAAACAGTGTGGGGTGGTATGAGGCCAGTTAGTAGCAGCTGCTCACATCTTTCTACCAAAAACACTGCATTTTATATAACCAGGCCTGGAAAACACATGCTGCAGGGAAAACATGGAGTGAGTGAGTGTGTGTGTGTGTGTGTGTGTGTGTGTGTGTGTGTGTGTGTGTGTGTGTGTATCGGTTCAGTGGTAATGTTATTTAACCAGCAGCTTATAAGCATTATCTGTATATATGAGGGCATTAGTGCATTAATGGCTTTTGTGTGCACTTTACAATAATGTGTGTGCGCTTTAATATCTGAGATGCTTAAGAGTTTTAATTAACTGTCTTCATGAGCTCCTAATGACCAGTCAGCCACAGATGTCTGAGCCAGTGTCAAGTCTTTGCCGTGCCTACACAGTTTTTTGATGTTGTTACTGTAGTTTAAAGAAGAAAAAAAATTAAGTAAGAAAGAACAGCCTGTTCTTAAATAATTCAGTACATGCGCGGCAGACTAGAAAAAAAAAAAAGGGTGTCTCCTTTCTTTTAAAGCAGTCTGACAATATAATAAACCCTTTAAAACTTTATGTCTAAATTTAGGAGACTCTATCCAAAAAATATTAAAGCGTTAAAACAATTCCAGTTGAATAAATTAATCTAATGCTCGGTGAACTTTAGTTGAACAATCTTCCACACCCACTAACCTCTAAACCTGTCTAAAGTCAAAACAGGACAAGAGCTGCTGTTAAGTCATATTTCCTATAATATTCCCACCAGCTGCATGTCTTCAGTGCAGGAGTTTTAAATTACATCCAGTTCTTCCAAGTGATACACAGGAAGTAACTTCTCTGACCAATAAGTTGTGGCCTCAAAGAAAGAGAGAGGTCTGAGTTAATGATTAGTGTAAGATAAATTTTAATTTCATGCCTTTTGAGATAGTATGAGTCACATACCTTTGCTCAGCGTGGTGTATCCTAACGTGTTGGCACGGAGCCAATGTGAATGATCTACCACAGACACATTTAGTTGATGTTAGTTAAGATATTCTTTTGAATTATGGGCTAATCTCACCTGCTTGTAGTGACAAACCCACAGGCGATTAATCAGCAAACTCTGCAGCTCCCCTCAGCTCTATGGTTTTGTGCAGTCACTGTTTTCATTTTCGGGGCCAAATGCCCTGTTTTAGTTTAGTCTCAAAGTCTGGGTGTTGTTTCCAGCCACTGCAGGCAGCTGTTGTCAGTGAAAAAGCTTTGATAAACCTATTGTTCACTACCTCATCAGCATTAAAGTGTTAGCATCTAGCCGGGAGCGAATCCCGGCTGACATTGGGTGAGGGTGGGGTACACCTTGGACAGGTCGCCAGTCTATCTCAGGGCTGACATATAGAGACGAAAAAACCCATTCACGCTCACATTCACACCTACTTCAGTTAACTTAAACCTGACCTGCACGTCTTTGGACTGTGGGAGGACGCTGGAGTAGCCGGGGGGAAACTCACACAGACACAGGGAGAACATGCAAAATTAGGGCTGCCATCTTAATTATTGAGTAATTCTCTGTAATAATCTATAAAATGTGAGAAAATGATGGACAAATGCCAAAATGATGCCTTCAAATAACTTGTCATCAACAGTCCACAACAAACAACATTCAATATTCAAAGATATCAAAGAGAGAAAAGCAGCAAATCAGATCAGAGAACCAGTTGTTTCTGATTCATTTTCCATTTACTGACTAAACCATTAAACGTTTCACCTTCAATACAAATGGACTTATGTTCGCTGTACATCACAATAGCAACAAGAAGCTCTGATATAAAACAAGTCGCGTGTGTTTTCTAGAGCTCTTGGTCACGCCCGCACGTTTACGCGCGAGTTGTGTCAGTGTTTTATGTCTTTGTACCAAGGTGTGAGCATGTATGCAGAGACACGCCAGTATCTGCGTATCCATGCTTTTATGTGTGTGGGTGATTAGAGAGGCACGGCAGCGTAAGAGTGATGCAACGTTGTTACGTATGAATGAGCTGCAAACCTCCTGATGAAAAACTGCTAAAAGAAAAAAGAACAACACAACAAATACAGAGGCTTACTCCCAAACAGCAAACTGAAGAAATGAGTTTCCCTGAGAGCTTCAGGCTGAGGACGTGAATACACAAACAGCTGTCCAGCTTAGACCAAATAGTGTGTGTGTGCATGTGTGTGCATGTGTGTGCATGTGCGTGTGTATGTGTGCATGTGCAGCTGTGTGTTCAGTTAATCCCTGGTGAGACCGAATGTGTGTTTGTGTTTGTGTGTGTGTGTGTGTGTGTGTGTGTGTGTGTAGTGTTTGTGATCCGGGATGAGACTGTCACATCATGGGTTTGTGTGTCCTCCAAATCACACACACATAAATATACAAACACACAAACACACACACACACATCTGGCGTCATTGGCATTATTTTAACAACAATACAAGCAACTCATCATCGGTCGGATTAAGAACTTAAAAATAGACGGGAGACGTTCTGGTGGCTCGGCCTGTTTGTGCTCACAATCTGTTACGTTACCTAGTGAACTTTCTGGTCATGTCACAACAGCTCTGCCGTGAGACGTGGCTGGAGGGACGTCTGCCCTCGCACCTTGAACAGGTAATCGTCATCAAGAAATTTGTGATTTAAAGCAAAACGATACATTAAAAAAAACAAGAAAACAAAAAACATTCAATTTGATACAGCAGTGATTTCATTTGCCCTTTTAAGCTGTTTGTGTGTGTTGCCAACACTCAGGGACAACCGTGGGTCACACAGCTGGTGACAGATGTAGCTTAATTTTGTTGTTGTATATTTAATACACCTCATGAGCAGTTAATCCGCTGCTAAAGTGAAACTAAATGAAGGCATTTAACAGAATTTATTATGACAATATTGGAAAACACAGGAGATACTGTGTTTATTTTCTATGGCCTGATTGACATTATGTGTCATGTACTCATCTCTTAACCAACATCTAATCTCATCTTAAAGAAGTAGAAATTAGTCTCATTGGTATCTGTACAGTGACAAGAACATAGACAACAAAAACAAAGTTACTCAGAGATTGTTTGATCCAAGTTATGGAAGCCCAGTGATGAAAATATCAACTGAAATCATTCAATCAAAATTTTACATGCCATGTGTGAGTACAGTGTAAATTATAAAGTTAAATAAAAAAAATAAAAAAGTTTGAAAAAGTAGGATTTCTGTCAAAATTCAAATAAAAACTCAACTGTAAAAACCCAGTTAGAAACCTGCTGTAATTATGATAAAAATTAAATGTGAATTGCATTTTTTTTAGAAAGCTGAAATTCAAGATTTAAACTTGCTCCTGGTTGTTGGCCTTTTGAATTATGCTCTGATTTAAGTGCAAGTGAAATTTAAAATGAAATGGAAAGGCCAGAATACATTTTGATATGAATAAGTACAGGTTTGTTATCCATCATAAATACTGATCATAATTTAATGGCTAATCTTTCATCGAGGCCAACAGACCAGTGTTTCCCAGCAGGCAAATTTCTGAACTATGTAGTCATATCTGCTATCATGGCTCCAACCGTGAGCCAGCTCTTCCCTGTGTCTCCTTGTGTTGTCTCCTGTGTGTCTCCACCCCTTTGGTTTGTGTGTGTGTGTAGGTGCTGTAGGCGTAGCTTACCTTACCTTGCTCTGGCAACTATCCACACCTGTAACCACAGCAACCAGAGCATAAATACTCCAGTTTTAACTCCACTCGTTGCCTGATTGTTCCGCCAACCCTCTTGATAATTATATTTATATATATTCGTGCTTTTAAGAACCAAAAACCATCTCAGTGTAGTTTTACGTCTCAGCTCTCAGGCTGCTCTCTGGAGCTCTGGCAACAACAAGTGAGTCAGTGGTCAGTGAGCCAATCAGAAGAGAGGAGACTCTGAGCCTCTCTTCTGATTGGCTGACTGTTTTCTGAGTGATAGAATAAAATATAATAAAATATAGCAGATTTTAAGTAAACACTCAGAGAAACCGAATCCTGCAAGGTAGAATGGTGGGTCCAGGTGGGCGGGGCTTGGGACATGGCTTAGAGAGGCGACTGCTTTGTTGTGACATCACTAAGTTACAGAATACAGACTGTGTGCATTTCTCTGTGGATTGAGCGCTTTGATGCTTTCACATTATTAACATAGAACCTAGACCTGCTTTATAATCATAGAATACATGGACATCTTCCTTTATACAATATGGGATCTTTAATTACTCGGATGCTCTGTTTACTCGAGTAACTCTTTGTGTTTATTACCTTTTTAACCTTTCCTGCTGCCCGTCTTGCTGCCTGCCTCAATATGCCATTCACCGCCTGTGACCTCCAGTGTTGGACCATAATCTGTTCCACCATGCCATCAACCCTCTGCCATCTGTTCCAGTTGCCGCCTGGGCATCTCCAGTCTTCCACTCAGCTCTCTACAGGCCTCCTCCACCACAGTCAGCCCTCTCCCGCTTCAGCCCATTCCCCAAAAAAGCCTCACAACCCCAACAAACTCACTTCCCTCATTAAACCAAGTTTCTAATATGTTTCCGAGTTCAATTTCAACTTTTGGGCTCAGAAAAAAATCAATAAGTCCTCTAACCTGAACAACCAGTTTCAGTAGTTTTTTTTTTCAACCCTCTGATATGACTCATACGATTACTGTTACTGAGAGGTCCAATCTGCACAGCATGAGCAACTGATTTTTAGAGAGGTCTCGTATACTGACCATTAACTACAACTATTTCAGACAGATAAATAGAGAAAAAGTCATTAAAAAAACATTACAAATATATTTTCAAGAGTCATTTGTTTTCTTGGGGCATTGAAAGTCTGCACTAATTTCCATGCTAATCCATCCAGAAGTTTTTGAGATACTTCATTCTGAACCGAAGAAATGGCCGGACTGGGGGTTGCTGAGCATCCAAGGCTGAAAAAACCAGACAAAAGCCTCTGCAGGAGCAGAAACTCCTGTATCGTTGTGCAGTGACCACATCATATTAGATCCCCCTTCATCATTAACCTTTTATCACAGCTTACGTAGAGCACTGACCCCTGAGTAACAAGTCACTTAGCTCATGATTTATTGAGCTTGTCAGTGATATTATTTATTTAAATGGGTTTTTTCACCCCAGGGCAGAATGTGTCTAAATCCACATCCTCTATAAAATCTACCAACACTGACAACTGAGCAAGAGACTCAGATCATAAATAATAAAGCAGAAACAGCTCGTAGGGCCAGAGCTGCTGTTCTGCCATGTCAGTCTGCATTAAGGCAGCGGCTGATGAGGCCAGCAAGGATGGAATATAATCATACATTTTAACTAAGACATTCACAATGTAGTGACAACAGTCGTGAGCAAGTCAAAATGCATTAGCGGGCAAGTAAGAGGCCAAGAGACAAAAAGAAAAGTAGGGGCGCATATGATTTTTTTTTAACAGCATATATAATTTGAGTCTCAGTATAAAAATGCGGTTTAAAATCCCATAAAAAACAAACCTCCTTCCTGCTGCAGTGTCTCTGGGTAAGAAATTGGATCCTCTGCAGCTCCAGGGTTGGTGCAGTTACTGCTGTCACTGCCTGTGTTTCAGTAGTACACACTAGAAAGTGACAGGGAACAAGGAAGAGGATGAAATACAAATCAGGATATGAACTTGATTAAAGCCTATGATGCTGTGTATCTGACACATCTGCTGTGCCATCAAGATGTTTATTCAACGGCCTTGAAATCCTATTTTCTAAAGTAGTCTCTCTCTATCAGCGATGGTCCTACATGAATGCACAATTTTTTTAATATAACAAAACCTGAAATCTGTGTTTTCAGCCTTGCTTTTCTCACTGGTTTGAAGTTTGCTGCCGTCCATTTGAAAATCCATTTTGAAATGCAAAACAAACACGGGAAGAAACGAGAAACTAGCATCAAAGATAAACACTTTAAAAGTCTGTCACTACATATTAATCAATGACGATGATGATGGAGATGAAAGTTACACCATGTGATTACACCAATTCCATCATTAGCCATCAACACCACAACTGAGAGAGAAGGTCGTACACGTTCAGCACTCATTCAAACGCACTCGTACAGCGGTAGGTCCTGAGTCAACCACATAAGTATGAATTCACAGAGAAGTACACGTGCTAATGTGACTGATATTTGGTTATTGGTTAGCGGTAGCCTGTGTTTTCATGCATTTTACAAAATGTTTTTTGATGAGACCAGAGAACAGGTGTGCACTTGCTGGAATTAGTTAATGTTGCCAACTTGCAACGTTATTTAATAAATGCTACGGGCAAATCAATAACAATAACAGGAACAAGCTTTTCCAGTTGCGATAAAGCGAACCACCCTTCATAAAAAGGGATCAAACTACACAATTTCTGCTTGGTAACGGTGGATTCAACATAATTTGTTTGTCACAAATAGTTTTTTTTCCCCCAGAGTCTGGGACGTCACATTCAAACACAAAGTCTTACATGAGTGTGACCTCGACCTTTGACCTCTGGCCACCAAAAGTTTTGTGCTTCATAGTTTCATTTTGTGCTATACTTAGACAATTGAACTGCTCTGGCACATTTGATCTGAAACCTCTGCTAGTCTTGTTGAATGTTTGACAGAGCCAGGCTAAGCTTGGTTATGCTAAGCTAGGTTAACGTCTTCCTGACTTCAGCTCTGTACTCTTGGAAAGAAAGGAAGTAAGAGGCGTACCAAAAAATTTTGAACTATTTCTTCTTTGATTGGACAGGAAAAACCTCACTTGGGTTGATAAAATGTGGGTACCTTTTTACATAAACGATCTGTCCAATCAAAATGCAGCTTTAAATACATACATATAAATAATTAACAACACAACTGTCTTTGTATTGGGCTGTATTGGATGGAGTGAGATAGAGAGTGAGAGTGTGAGAGCATGTTATACACAAGACACTGTGATTTATAGTGGAAGGGGAGGGAGTCGGGCCTTGACGTTTACGAACTTGATGAGCCGGTTCTGTTCTGTTCTATGTCACTTCAATCATTTCTCCGGCTCTGTTCCTGCACTCGTCTGCAAGTCAATTAAGGCAAGCGCCAGCAGGGAGGGCGGAGAGATGATCAATATTTTACAAAAGCAGCTCAGCCAGACAGACAGAGTGGCAGTGATGTCAGAGACAAAAAGACAGAGACTAAAAAGCTCCAGAGACAAAGACCGTCTGAGTCTGCGTGAGAAAGAATTCAAATAGGTTTGAAGGTCTATAGTTATACTAGATTTATTAGACTTGAGCTACGGGTTTCTATATGTCATCTGAATCTAAAGAGCTGGGTCAAAGTTGTCAACATCATGCATGTGACTTGACTGTTGTTACTGTACATGAGTGTAAGAGTGGAGCTGATTTTGTGAAGATTAAAAAAAAGTGAACTTCAACTCTGACCTGATTCATTTTTCATCAGATCTTTAACTCATTGACTTTAAAATTCTGACCTTTGGTTATAATGACTCACTGATATGTAGGAAAAGAATGTGATCGCTCTTATGGGCTGAGCATGAAATTCCCATTAAAAGGCCAAAGTCAACAATGTCTTTACAAACTTCCTACTCTGTCTGTGGGTGTCAGGGCTGCCCAAACTTTTGCATACAGCTGTATATGTGAATATGCTTGGTGTTTGGTTTGCCTTTATTATATTTGTACTTGGAAGGTCACAACTGTAATTGTCAAAAAAAATAAATCATTTAAGTTTTCTTTATTTTTCTGCAGTAAATTTGTTGGATATGGATTTTTTCCCCCAAACTTTTAGATTTGTTGCACTTTTTGCACAATAATAAAACTGTATGACTTAAAGTAATGGAGCATTATTTGCACTCACTTGCACAACTTAGAGGATCATCCAGCAGCTTGTGAAATTCTTACTCTTCCATCTGAGTGCGACACAAAAACAGCAGTGAGCGAGAGGGAAGTGTAGTTTAGGTGACGATGTTAAAGGCTCTCTGTTTCAGAACGGTGTGGTCATGTGTCAGAGGCAGAGGGAGCACAATCGGATGAAGTGCTGGTGCATCATCTGTTGGAAAAACAAGAGATGAAAGACAGAGAAGCATATTGGAAATCTGGCATCAAACATGAGAACAGTTTATCTGATGTTGTCCTGACATCAGTACCGTCACAGAGGAAGTGCACTCATCTATTTTAGTCGTTAGTTTTCCAGATGGGTAGGGCCGGGTCAAGTGGAGTGGAACAGTGCGCATTACCATCAGCCTAATAGTCAGGAACAGATTTGTGATGAAAAAAACAAAACAAAAAGAACCAACAAAATCCTGTAGAATTAATTAAATGTCTTTGCCTCAGCAGCTTTTAAAGCATCAGTTCACCCAAATCACATAAAAAATATTCTCTCACTTGTGTCTCCAGGTATTTAGCCATGAGATAGTTTCACTTATACAGTATATACTGAGGTTTGAAAATATCTGTCTCATATTGGGACTATTTCTTCAGTAGGAAGTCCATCTAAAAAAAACAGCTCAAAGCGAGGCCGGTGGGGTATCAAAATTCACTAACTCAATATTTTTCAATGTTGTGAGAACCGCAAACAAATTCCATTCATCACCATTGCACTGCAGATCTCAAAACAGCATTTAAAGCCAAAACTGTCCGAATGGCTGAAGATAGCTGAAGTTAAGTTCTGGAAATTTTGGTGAAACAAACCCTTTTTTGTGAGGATGATAATAATAATAATAATAATAATAACTTTATTTATATAGTAAACTTGACAAACAAAGACATGAAAGCAAAAAGAATGTTAAATAAAAGTAAAAATAATACAGAAGTAATAAGTGAGGTGAAAACATAACTGCACTAAAGCACAAAAATAAAACATAAAACAATAAAAGGGTTCAAGAGAATGAAATTCTGAAAGAGAAATGTATGTTTGTCACAGAGATTTGAATGAGGAAACAGCCTGAAATCCTCCCACAGGTCATTCCAGGATCGAGGGGCCCTGACTCCATAGAGAGTGCATTCAGGCTCATAAGGGATTAGCATGTCTGACATATAATCAGGGGCCAACCTCAAGCTTGCCTTAAAAGTAATCATTAGAGTTTTAAAATCAGTTTTTACCAGCACAGGGATGCTACAAATGGTTTTATGTGGATTCTTTTCATGGATTTAGTGAGTAGTCCTGTTGCAGCTTTCTGGATTGGCTTGGATAGAGTGTATTGGCTAAAGCACGAATACAGCAAGTTGCAGTAATCGAACTAGGATGGAATGAAAGCATGGACAGTTTCCAACTTCTTTATGGATAAAAAAGATCAAATTTTTGAAATGTTTCTTACGAAGGTGGAGAATTAGTTTGGTATCAAAGAGAACACCTAGATTTCTGCAATGATTTCTAATGCAAGAGGACAGAGGAACCGAGTGGGGGTTAAGGTGCTCACTGAAAAAGGGTGGACCTATGTAAAACAGGATTGTATTTGTGTTGTGTTGTTTAAGTCAAAAGAAAAAAAAAGGAAACATATGGTGCTACTGAAAGATTTGAGGTAACGTATATATATATATATATACACATATATATAATACACCAAATAATAATAGAATAGTAAGGTGCCGAAGACTGAGCCTTGAGGCACTCAAGGACTTACAGTTACCAGTTTCCACAGAGAATGTCAATCAGAAATGTTGGAATAAATCCCATCTGAAACTGTATCTGATATGTCAACCCAATGCTTAAGATGTTAAATTCATATTGTCACAAGCTGCAGTGAGATTTAAAGGCAACAAAATACATAATAATAATAATAATATCATTAAGAACTTAAGAGGTGAGTCTCTCAGCTGTGGCCTGCCCTAAAACCAGATGGAAAATAATCAAAGAGCTTGTTGCCATTCATATAATCAATGAGCTGCTCAGCAACTAATTTTTTTAAGCCCTTGGCCAAGGAGGGGAAGTTTAGATATTCGACAAAATGGACAGGTCAAGAGGTGGCTTTTTGAGAAGAACTTAAACTAATGCTGATTTAAAATATTCAGGCACTTGACCAGATGAGAGTGAGGAGTTTATAGTAGCTAGTATAAGTGAAACGATTGAATGAAAAATGAGTTGGAGGAATGTCGAGTGAACAGGAGCATGATTTCATTGGATTATACTTAAGTACCCTGACCTTAAATACTACCAAGGTTCAGGATATGCTATAACAAAGGTCAGGAAGAGTCTGGGAGGGAGGGAGGTGTAATTGCGTTCCAAACAACCTGAACCTTATTAGAAAAAAATGTTAGAAATACTTCACATTTCTCAACTGAGGGCTCAATAAAAAAAAAAGTAGGGGAGGGTTTGTAGTGTGGCTAAGAATGTCAGAGAGGTGTCTGAAGTCATCATGCTATAATCCTCAGGCGATCGATCAGTCTTACAAGGTGAGTGGAAAGGTTTTTTTTAGCCCTCCATTTGCGTTCTGCTTTATGACTGATGTCTGTCTTTTTCTACTTTCAATCAAAACATACAAATATCTGTTTTAAAACTCAACTGTGATAATACTCGTGGCTTTGATTTTACAGATAGTTACACAAACAGCGTTTCAGTGTGTTTGCAGCTGTGTTTGTCGGTTTGGTCGGGTTGTTCCTGCACTGGTCAGAGTTGTGATGGGAGGCATGGCTGCCGCGCTCCACCCAGCGCAGTAATGTTAAACTCTGGATTAAACATCAACCAGGAGTCAACACACACTGCCTGAAGCTGCCTTGACCTCACGTTCCTCACACCTGTCAAAGGCAAACAGACCTGCCAGTGTCAGGGAGAAGAATATGACATTTACCAGGTCTGTGAACGCCTGTGTGTGTGTGTGTGTGTGTGTGTGTGTGTGTGTGTGTGTGAGGTATTCTGTGGAAAACAGGGACCACAGCAGACAAGATAGCATGGCATCCTTTTCTCACCAGACTCAGACAGACGAATACTCCCACAAGGAAAAGAGCTGACAGGTTACAGCACTCTGTATGTGTGTGTGTGTGTGTGTGTGTGTGTGTGTGTGTGTGTGCGTGTGAACACTAAAATGAGTTCCCACAGGTGGGTGGCATCTGAGCTGAGTGCCGAGAACTTGTCATTCATATTCCACTAAAATTAAGAGATAGGTGCATCATTACCTGTCTTACACACACAAACACACACACGCACGCACGCACGCACGCACGCACGCACGCACACACAGTTATTTCCATAACCTTCATTCATTCAGCAGATAAAATGTTCTCCTTTTCCCCTGGGCTAATTGCAGGAATATTTGGTGGTTAAGGCTCCAACCCTCCGTACAAGTCTTGTTGAGGAACAGAAGTAATTTGGGATCCTGTGAAATTTAAGAAACATGCCTCTAATTAAAAGCGAAGACACTTCACGTCTGTAAATAAAGTCTCAGTGTTTAGCTTAATGTTGTCATGCCACAGTGTAATATGAGCCAGATGAGGAAGTTGATTAAAATTGGATAAGAAGCAGCTTGTGGTTGAAAGAATGAAAAGCTGTTTGATTGCTATCAGATTTGAGATAAATAGATTTTTAGAAAGAAGAAAAACAAAAAGCTGCCTGTGCCGATTTTAAAATGTGATTTTAATTACATATTTAGAGATCTACTTTTACTTTGAAATTGTGGCACCAGACTACTCTGGACAAGAAAACAAGCCCACCCTTTTACAATCAAGCTAGCAGGGTGGGTCCTCATCATGCACAGAGGTCAGGGCTGGGCTGGGTTACCATATACTGCAGCCTCAGATTTGGTACCTACTTACACAATAACACCATTTATTATCCAGAAAGGCGAGGGACATGCTGTTGTGGCCGGTTACAACCACATTAGTGAGACAAGCTCTGATTAGCACAAACAGGCTCATTCACTGTTTGAAAAATAATCACCGGGTGAGAAAAATGCAACTCAAATGACCTGAGTTACAAAAAGAAAGAAAAAACCCCAAAAGAAATCATAAAATGAGTTCATTTGTACAACTGCCAGTAAATCCCATGAAAAGACCAAAACCAACCATGTGTTAGTTGATCACTTAAAGTAGCTATGTGAAAGTTTTGCTATTGGTACATAGCTAAGGTTAGCATAAACAGCTGTTTACTTATCAGAAATACGTTGTGAGTTCAGCCTCAAACTTCATTCTTTTACCCACCAAGGAGCTGTCTACATAAGTGGAAAGCAGCTCCAATGTTAACTCTTGTCTCTATCACTTCTTTTCTTTTACTGAAGTTAGCATGCTAACAAGCTAGCCCTGGTCCAACTCCTCACTTTCTGATAGCAACTCACTGTAGCCTCCAATCTGCCCTGAACACGCAGCGCTGCTCAGAAGGCGTATTAAAACTTCTCATCTTGTAAACACAACAATGGCCGAAGCTCTTGCCATGTGACAATAACCACAACCCGCTCCCGGCAAGAAAGCATGTTCGTGACAGGAAGGAACACTCCTCATCCTCTTTGTAGATAACAGCTTACGGCGACCCACAGGATTGTGTAATTTGGACTTTGTGAACCTAAGTAAAACAAATGTAAAGGTGTGACAAATTTAAAGGAATAGTTTTTGGGAAAATGCTTATTTGCTTTCTTGCGGAGAAATACTGAAGATAAGAAGACTGATACCACTCTCTTGTCTGTACGCTAAAAATAAAGCTATAGCCAGTAGTGGGTTAGCTTAGCTTAGCATAAATACTGGAAACAGGGAAAAAGTTAGCCTGGCTCTGCCCAAAGGTAAAAATATGCTTATTGGCATGGCGACACCTCTAAAACTCACTACTTAAGATGTTATATCTTCATTTAATCCATATAAAAACTGTGGTTTCATAGAGGGTGGAGTACTGGAGTATTTATTTTCAGGGAGCAGCGACAGGCAACCTGTGAGGACAAGAAATCAGTCAAATAAGAGTCCGCCACAGAACTACCTGTAAAAATCCAACTTGTTGTTCTTTCATATCAGTTTGTCTATAGATTAAACAAACTAAATATGATGTGTTATTGAGCTTTAGAGATACTAGTAGGTGCAGTTTGTTACCTTTTGACACAGTCAGGTCGTTTCCCTGTCTCCAGTCATTTATGCTAAGCTGTAGCTTCATGTTTAGCATACAGACATGAGACTGGTATCAATCTTCTCATCTAACTCTTGGCAAGAAAGCAAATAAGTGCATTGCCAAAAATGTTGAACTATTCCTTTAACTTTTGGTCCAAAGAAATCGCCTGTACTGTAACTGTAACATGCTTCCACTGAACCAAACACACATCCATCATCAGTACATGTTGCTTATCTCTGGAGGAATGACATACAGCACTATGAGTGACTTTACAGATGATGCTAAACACATGCTACACACGCTATGGCAAGGCTGCACATCTGGACAAGCATGCAGTGTAGGCCACGTACTGTATCTGTGTGCATGAGAGAGTGACCAGGCGATAGGGCGAGCGGCACACAGGATGTTCACTCTGACTCCAGCTTCATCATCTTCGTCACCAACAGATGAATAGAGGGAAACAGATGCTGCCTTTCGCTTTCCTGTCTGCCACTTCCTATTACCTCTGCAGCGTGGGTGTTTATATAAGACATGTGTGAGTGTGTAACGCATTTTGACTTTCCTTTTCTGCTCTCGTCAGCAGCTGGAAACGTTGGTGTGTGTGTGTGAGAAAGGGTACGCCAGACCCAATTTTCCTGTTTCAATTTTTTATTTCTAATTGAGCCAAATGTGTGTATGTGATTATTCTGACATGACCTCCTGCTTGGTGAATCACTTCTCCCTTTTATCTCTAAGCAGGTCATCCATATTCCACGCTCTTAAACCTGGCATCACTTAACTCAGCAGTTGAATAGTAATTTAATCTTTTTTTTCCTGATCCCTTTTACCTCAATAAACCAGGAGCTGTGTCAGCTGCTCTTTTTTAACTTAGCCTTGTTATAATGTAATTGTTAATTAAGGGGAAATTCATGCATCACTAAATTAAAGTGGGCTGCATGACACAAACTAGGTCTTACATAGAGATGATGTGTTACTAAATATTTACACCAAGTGACTGCCAGAAGGATCTGTTTGGTAACGATCTGAATTAAAAGAAGGAGCAAATGTTTGCCTGCTAATTAATATATGACCAGTTACATTGGAGAGGGAATGGGATCAACACACAATTACTGTTAACTATTAATGTAAATATAAAATATTTTTATTTTATTTTTAATTACAAATGTTACGTCAATAACGCAAGACAAACCAAGGTCGGGTAGGTTAGCTTAGCTGGATATTTCCCCCTCAACTACACTGTAAGAACACTACATACTGCACAAAACACACACATTTCTCCAGCACATATAAATAAATCAAAGTCATACTTTTACACGGACTTTGGATTATTATCAGTATGGTCCCTAATGTTTCAGTTTACAGACTGGTCCAGTACGTGTTGGAGCTCTTTCAGATAATTTCTCCAGTGTTCCTCTTTTCTCACCTGCCTAAACCAACATGTTTCAACTGTTTTCAGTCAGACATTTTAATGCTGAGATAGATACGCACCATAGTTACAAATCTAACTCTCATTACTTGTGTTTAACTTGTGTGTTTTACAGGCCACCTTGATTGACGGTGGTGGTTCAGAGCTGTTTAAACAGTAGCAGAGCCAATGAAGAATGACAGCACAAGAGGAAAGTTTAAATTTGTCACAAACACTGATCAACGCTGTAACCTACTACTTTACAAATAGCAGAGGTAGTACGCGTGAGTGGGGTGTGGGGATGGGGGTGAGGACTGAATGTGACTTTCCCAAAGTACATCACAGATTTTTCACAGGTTGTTTTGGGGTCTGGAGGACAGAAGTATTGGATTTTCTCAGGTCAAAGGAATGTAATTTGTTGGTCAGTAAATACTGTACCTCCAAGACCTAGGACTGCTGCTTGTTAAACTGAGTAATGAAAGTACTTGTAATTTGTAAAATAAAAGGTAATATGTTCATCCAAAATACAGCCACAGAGCTTACATTGCCTGTTTAATGCAGCTTTAAGTCTGGCATCTTAACAATATTTTACACTATCAGACCTTAACCAGGTTATTCATACTAAGTTCTGATGTTGTCATACATCAACTCCAAACAATACCGGCATTAGAATGATCCATGAAGAGCCAGAGTCACCTCAAATGAATTTCTTGGTTCCGTTTTATCTTTCCACTCTGTATTTCTGTGTCTTTATCATGACAACATTTGAACTGAACAGAATGGAAAATGAGACACTCCGAGATTAGCTGCTCATCCACTGTGTTGCAGGGACATCACATTTACAGGGACTCTCCACCACTTTCCCTTGGAATGAAAGAATGTGATGGTAGATTAGCTCAACAGGCAGGATGTTAGGAAACAGGTGGCAATCATTAACCTCAGGGTCCTGTCCAGCTATGGATAAGAATCCTCTCACTTAATTTGTCCTCCTGTCTAGCAGTGGAACTGTTATTAATTCCTTCCCATCCATATGTTTGTCCTATAACTGCCTCTTTTTGTTTTACTCTGCCAATCTAATGTGGCATATTTTGTGCACATACAGGTTTAGAGTGGTACAATGTGGCTGTGAGAAGGTGATGGATGCTAAACAAACTGCATTTCCTATTCATGATACCATAAATCAATGTAAGTGGACTTTGCAGAAAGGCTGAAACAAAAAACTTTTGGGTTCACAAATTCAAATTCTAAGTGCCCACGGTTTCCAGTCACTCATATCAACTTGTCGTTCTTAGATCATGTGACTGACAGGAAGGAATATGATAGGACAGTGGTCTGAGAGACTCCATCAGGCTCAATTACTTATCCTTGGAAATTGGTTGTTAATGTTTAAATTATTCTTCTTCCATACAAATAGCTCCTTTAACCGTTGCATGTGTCAGTTAGCTTGGTTGCACCTGCCAAATGTTCAGGAATCCTTGCATTTTATGTCAAACAGGAAGAATTCAGCTAGACAAGTGTTAGACTAAAGAATCAAATAAAATCTAATAATTTTGGACTATTTGGTCAAAGAGCAAGGTACTTTGTAACTGATGACTAATTCCTCAGTTCATGACATAACTTTCCACCAAATTTCGCTGTGATCTGCTAAGTGCTTTTTGAGACCTCAAGAGAAGCAAGCAAACAGAGAGTAACAAAAACGTCACTTCCATGCCAGAGCTAATGATGACATGTTATGTGCCTTGTATCCTTCAGCCCCCTTGCATGTCCAAACAGCAATTTTCATGATTCTTCATGTGAAGCATCACAAAGGCAAAACATTTGTCATTGCGACAAATCCTCCTGGAAAAGAAATATCACTTACAACACTGAAAATTTACTCTTGTTGATCATTAGGCTTTAAAAAAAAGCTACAAACAGGTAGTTCTGCTTGATGTGTTTTTGTAGTGTTAAGACCTTGTAAAAAAAATAAATACTAATCCTCAACGGAGGATAACAGTATTTTTAGGGACTTAAAGGAAATGTGAGTAAAACATGTGAATGTTAATGTTTGACTGAAATGAGACCTTTCTGTTTTGTTTTACATGAACCTTGCCTTAAAATAGACCCAGTTTCCTGTAAATCCAGTTACAAAATACCCATTGCAACAAATTTAAATCTCTAAGTACAAGGTTAAAGCTTAATGTTTCTCATACACTGATTTTATAATGTGATGCACTGAAACTGTGCAAGCGAAGTGAGCAGAGGTATGCGACCCCTGTGTCCACCCCCACATTTCTGGCCAGGTTGTGCAGTTTGTCTTTGATCCTGAACTACCAGGTCAAACCATTACAAGGTCAGAGTCCACTCTGTACAATCCACAGCTTTTAATAGGTCACTACTGAAATACCTCACACTGGAAAGAGAGATAGGTGATGAAAAAAAAAAAGAGTTTAAAGGAAAAGGAAGTTGTAGGAAAAGGGATGAAATGTTCCATTAACCTGTTTCTTCTTCAGTGTTCACCTGTTCTTTTGTGTAACAGCCTGTATCACTGAGCCAAGTATCAGTGTGTTCTTGTTTCAACCCACACCATCCCTCCATCTGCTGTAAATCCACTTAACTGTGCTTTCTCTCCTGGCATGACAGATTGATACTAATATTGAATCCAGCTCTAAAATCATGACACTGCAGATGAGTGTTAATGAACAGGGAGACACTTGGATTCACAGATAATACACGAACAGTGGGGACAGTTTGAACATAATGTAATTGTTTCAACACAAGCAGTGACATCACAGTGTGTCTTATCTACACTAGTATCAACACCAATGATATGTTGAAAACTAACACACAAGCATGCGAAGTAAAAGAAAAAGTCCTCTTACCTTAAAAAGAAAATCGTGTCTTCCGGAGGCAGGATGCATTCAAACTGAGGAGACTGTCTGACTTACTAAAAAAAATTAAAAAAATCTCAATTTGATCTTGAGACTTCCTATCTCAGAAATGTACAGATATGAGAGGAAGAAAGAGAGGGACTGGAAAACATAACAAGGTTTTGGAGTTCCTGGTGAGTTCTGAGATCAGTCAGTCCGAGCTGCCACAGTAGTAAACAAAAGTATGTTTTTATCCACCATCATTGATTTATTTCCAAATGTCAAATTCAGAAATAAAAACTTAAAATTGAAAAAATATTTCACTCTTGGCCCCTGAAAAACTGACTCATTATGCAGAGACAAAAACACACGCACACACACACGCACACACACACAGAGGGATGTCACCAAACTCCTACTTTAAGCAAAGTAACAGTCCAAATGTCCAGGAAGACGTCCTCCTAAACAAATAACAAGTCTCAGTTTAAAAGTAAAATATCAATATTTTATTAGTGCAACTATATGAGACAATAAAAAGAGTCAGACTTATCCATTCATGGGTCAAGTGGAAAAATAGGCAGCACTAGCTCAGCACAAAGTAATATCAAACAGTTTCAGGTCTACATGCACATGCATATGTGCACGCACACACACATACAGTATACTACTTAAAACAATCAGCAGGTTTCAGATTCTGGCTTTAAAGCTCGACATAACCTAGTGTACACAATCTGGGTCACATCAGATGATCTGCAGCTTAAACCAATACAGGTTTACACAGGTGTTTACTGACGTCCCCACATGACCTGTGCACCGATTTCATTTCGGGTTTTTGTGTGAGCTAGTTACTTATCTAGGTCCCAGAACAAACAAGATCATGTGATTTACATAACTAACTAAAGTGGTTTCATAATGTAAACATGTAATAATGTAAACATGTAGTGGATTTTATCCCTTCACCTCTTCAGGGTCAGATCAGAGTCGACTCCCGGACATTCCTGAGTGGGACACTGATCTGATGTCTGGACGACAACTCCCTGAAAGAGAAAGATGGGGAAGAGGAAAAATAAATGAAAAGCTTCAGACACAGAGCACAAAAGCAACTTGACACCAAAATTCTTAACATCTTTCCAGGTCCTGTATATTCCACATAATTTCTTGGAAACTTTCCTCATAATTTCATAAGAATTAGCTGTAAATTACTATGATATTTAAAAAAACAATTTGGTACTAAGTTTAAGGAAAATGGAGAAAGTATTTATTGATATAAGTACCCAGAGGAGGTATCTGCAGGCAGTAACGCAGAGTAAAGCACAGACAGTAATGTATTTTTCTCTTGATTCATTTAGTTACTGGTTGCTGTTTCCCACATTAGTCTCAGATAATATCGTCACTCCTAACCACACAACTGTTCCTCTGAAACTGAACCAAGACTTTTTGATGATCTGCCAAAACCAGTTAATACTAGAAGATAAACCACAAACATTTTTGAACACACCCGTCGCCTACTTAACTGATTTCAGCAGTAAGACAACAGCAATATGGCATCACATTCAAACAACCTGGAAGAAGACACAACTATACTCAATATGTTTGGGAACAAAACAGATTTAAGCTCTGAAATACTTCAGAGGCCTCGTGTCCTTCCCTTCTTCTCACCTCCTTGTTTTAGAAAACAGGCACAGTTCCTTTTCCTATAAGTCAGACAAAGAGTTGATTATAATCTAAAAGCTCTAATCGTGAAGCGTGAGTTGGTGTGTGTGCTTGCAGAACTCTGATTGTGACCATGGGCTATAAAAGATCTGCACAATGCACCATAGATCAAACATTTTCTATAACATTACACACATATGACAGCTTTTTTGGACTCAGTGTGACTTCATCTTTACTGTCAGAGCTGCTTTACTCTGCGCCGTAAACCACTTACAGCACAGCCTGCCTTCATTCCACAAGACAAACACCGCTTCTGTTCTTAAGATTAAAATGTCTGACTTAGACTGTGAGGGTGTGTGAGGGAGCACATAAGGCTGAGAGAAAGATATGAGTGTGTCTGTGGGAGTATGTCTCTTTTTCAGTGTGTGTTGTTTGGCCTGGTTTTTATTGTGTGTTGGAGTCAGTGTGTGTGTGCAGTGATTACCCTGAGCAGGTTAGCTACGGTGGCTTTAGCTGCATGTGACTGGAGACGGACCCAACCTGGTGGTAAACAGCCATTCACTGTGGCCTGCCCTCAGTCTGGCCGTCCCACAATACAAGTCTCTGGAGGTAATTTAATGGAAGAATTGACACTATGGTAATGGTGCTCCTTGACACTGGCCCCCATGACACAAGCGTATGGCCAAGTCTGTCATTGCCAGTAAGCAACACAAGTCTATGGAGCAACCAGCGAGGTGGGCCCCACGCCATTCAGTCCACAGCCTTTAAATGAACCTGAATAATCAGTTTTCTGCCAAAAGAAAGTCTGTGAAAAACGAAGGTGTATGTGACATAACAGACAGCCTGCAAGGAAGCAGAACAGCACAAAAAAGACATATGGCTCAAACAAAAACCCAAAGATGACCATTTGGAGAATAGTATACACCCTGCCACCCACATAGAAATGCTATTAAAAAAAAGACACCTTTGTCACCACCACAAAGAAATGGTCTCACACAATCACTGGGGCAGGACCTGCATGGATAAGGACCTGTTCAGTGTGTGCATACTGGCATGATGCAGGAGTTGTTTCCTTCATTTTATGTGGAAAGATGCACTTGTAAAAACAGAGTCCATCTGTCCCTGCAAACATCTACCTTTCATCTCCATTCATTGCATTTCACTATTCATTAAAAAGTTTATAATTTCAATTAAGTAAATTACAGTTATTACCCTTAAGTTGTTATATTTTATCTTGTTTAAGGGAGTTGTGCAGCCAGAATTAGACTCCAATTTAATTTAAGTCTGACACACTTATTTTGCCATTAAATTGATATTTTTCAATCAATTTTACACTGAACGCAAATTACAGTAACACTTGTCATTTCATAATAATTTCCTAGGAACTGTGCAATTTGCTACTAATTATAAGTTAGTAATTACATTCAGTTTAGTCAGCTGTTTTGAGTTAATAAGCAGCAGCAAGTATATATGCATTCATTATTCATTTATTACTTTAAACTTCATCTTTATCTGTTGTGGTTTGTCTGTCTGTATGTAGACATACAGTATTTCATGTTTTGCATGCTCGGGCTGACCGGCTATACAGACTCTCCTGGTTACACTATACAATAAATCACAATTAATTCATTTTAGGTGTTTTACCAATGGGACCAACAAAATCAAGTGTTACCAAATTATAAAAAGTTCACCTTCAGCTCACAGTTTGTGAGTTCACTATTTCAGCTGCACGTCAGATACAGTAAGCAACAGATAACAAGAGGCACTCCCAGAGGAATATGACCATCCTGTTTACACGATAGCATTCATACAAACTACATCTTGAAGATTTTGTCCACCGATTCGTTTCGGGGCTTCGACAACATTTGATAGCAATCATAAACCACAGATACAGTTCAGCTTCAGCTCTACTGAGGTTGGAGCCACAGTTCCTGTCTGCGATGCATCTGTCAAAAACATCCTCAAACCTGACCCCTCCAAAGGAAAACAATGTAGATGATATCATTTACGTCTATCACGGACTGCTAAAAGTGAGCACAATAACTGCTCTTGACGTGTTGGGGCCTGACAGACAGACTTGTGTAACCCCAACTGATGTAGAGTTCCCTATACAGTGGTTTCGCCCCCTGTCATATACAATTGCTTAGTTAATATAGTTTCCATTCATAAGGGGCCATAATGGAACTACTAAAACATTTAGACTGGGTGTCAAGTTGGGAGCATGCTACACTGGGGTGGGAATAATTTACACTGAGGTGGCTGAGTAACAGTCAGGTGAATGGAGCTCTGTCTCTCTTGCTCTCTCACACACGCACGCACGCACGCACGCACACACACACACACACAGACACACACACACACAGACACACACACACACACACACACACACACACACACACACACACACACACACACACACACACACACACACACACACACACACACACACACACACACACACACACACACACACACACACACACACACACACAGTTATGTGAAGTCTATTGTGTGCCTGCTACAGGAATGGGAAAGTGTTAGCCAGGTAACATCAGTCAGGTGAACTGAGCTCAGGTTGCTTCTGTTTCTCAGAGGCTTTGTGAGAGTGTGCACACATACAATCAGGGTACATGAAAGTAAATGGTTACACACACAAAAGATGTACAACATGTACATCACATACAAAAACATACATATTCTGTACATGCATACACATGTATAAATATCCATAAACAGGTGTGGGCAGCACACGCAAAAACACACAAACACCTGAACAAAGGGAATGATTATTACCGCTCTGCTCCAGCAGACATACATCATCTATAATTTAAAATCAATTACACTGTAACAGGAGGCCATAATGTGCTGCAGCAGGAAAACCATTTCCTTAGCAATGAGTCAGTAGCTCTTTTTACGCAGGAATCACACTATATTGCCGACAAGGTGACCCTGAAGCTGAAGCAAACAAAGGCAGCATATGCAAACAGCTTTTCCCGAATCAGTGTGACGTCAACATTTCAGTGTCTACTGTGACGTACAACATACACATCTGAGCATAAAGATGATACTTTCAAACCACAATGGCTGATGAACTGAGTGTGGAGGTGCTTTTGTTAGCTGCGCACATTTTGACTACTCTTCAAACACAAGTAAAGTTGCTGTGCGCTATCTACAACATGTTGATGCTTCTTCAGACATTTTTAAGTCCCCCAGTGTCGAATCGCAGACTTAACATGTTATCAAAAATGTCACACCCATGTTCCCTGATGTTGGCTTTCCCTTTTAAGCAGATGTTGATTCAGAAATTTTACTTTTCAGGAGAAAATAATTTGTTTGCGTGGCGGGTGGCTGATTTATGCATACATGCGGATTCGGATGACATGAGAGCCGGTCAATGCATCACGAATGGCTACATAAAATCAGAAGATGAAATCAGATGCTACTTTTACCTCAACTGCTGTCAACCAAGTGGCACAACAAGAGACTGAAGAGAAAATGATTTAAGGTGAGGGCTGAACTCAACATCTTCTGTTAAACACACGAGAGAGGGGGAAGCGGCTGGAAATGTATACGACCGGGAAGAGAAAGAGGAGGAGAACTTTTTTGATGTTTTGTCAAAGCTTTCTGACCTGGCCTGTGTTTTTATTAATGTTCATCTGACAACTCAGTGACAAGCTCCTTCCTCAAATAGAGACAACAGACTCAGCCATTCACCACAAACCTTTACAGCCCCATCTCCCTCATCCTGTCCTCAGCAGGTGTTCATAGTAGGACACAGCAGATATCAGATACAATCTTTGATACGGGCTATAGGAAGTACTGGGAAGCTACTAAAGACTTCTAGCATGACAGTTCATTTAAAGCAAGAGGGATGTAGATCAGGGTAGGAACAGAGTGATTGCTTCCGATGTCCCTTTACAGAGGTCTGAGGGGAATTCCTGTATTATCACAGTGGGTAAACAAAGAGGTGGCCTTTTGGTAAAATCAATTTGAATTTCTTTTTGCTGATCAGTTTTGCCACATATAAATCACATATCTAATTCATTGGATTTTATATTGATAATATTTGACATGTTGTAGTTGGTGCTCTTTGTCTGTCCAGTCAGAGGCAATTGCTGTCACTACCAACTTGCAGTTGTTCTATTTAATCCAAACAAACTTTTGCACTGAAGGGGAATGAAAGTCTGTAAATCCAGCGACAAAGGCACTAAGTTGTCAACACTGCTTGTTCATGCTAAATCATTTTGACAAAGCAACAACCAATAGGGAAATTCCAAAAGTTGGACAGCCAACCAATAGTTTAAATTTATCACTCAGTCACACCGCATTCAGCTGACCAATGGTTGATCACTCAGTCAGTAAGTCAGCTACATTCCTCTTATAAGGTTTATAAGATCATTCTGGCATATTCCTCAAACTGGAACATAAACAACAATGGATATGGGAAGCTGTGGTGAGAAGAGAGGTCAGGTGTTGGGCTGTCCTAATCCTCCTGATGAGTTTACAGAAGTAGTGACAGCCTTCATTTCAATTCTGGTCAACAACATCATGCCCCTGGTGACTGTGCAGTCACTTCAGAACCAGAAACTCTGGCTGCTGGTGATTCAGGACTTGCTGTGAGGGATGTGAAGGAATACAAGGCAGTATCACCAGACATATGGTCAAGATGGCTTAGCGGACTCCAACCTTGCAATACACTGCACATATTGACGAAGATGTGACACATGAATCAATCAAACAAAACGTCCTCATTCCCAGTGCATCAGAGGATTAGGCATTGTCCTTTATCCTGGCTTTGTTGACTTTTATACTTTTAATCTTGAGGTCTTTTACCCTGCAGTCATTAACTTTGACCTTTTCCATTCACTGCAGTGACTTGCATTCAAACCAGCCCTTTCATTAAGATTTTAGATATGCAGCAACTTATGACGTGTCTTGGTGAAAACTCAGCATGTATACTTTTCCAGAGTGACAGTTCCTTTTTACACTGGAAAAACAACAACGAACGTACCTCACAAAGTAATTTATTTTAAGTCTATTCAATTCATCACTTCCCTTCACTGCAGGCACGGGGTGGGGGTGGGGTGGGGGGCCCCCTCTCCATTCAGCTTTTAGAAAAATGGTGAGGTGTGGTCCATTCATGGTTCACTCACTTTTACATTTATACCTGCTAGCTTTTGTTCACCTTTCTAGATAAACAGAAAGGCGTGGGCCAAAACTGCCATTCACTTTTGCAATGCCTCTGCCTTGCATCTGACCCCTCAGTGGAAAACTTTACCCACAGTAATTGTGTACATGCGCAGGTTTTACTAGAATTATGTGATAAGCATAATAAGGATTTACCAAAGTGGTCATGTTTGAATCAAATTAGAAATACTGAGGTTTAAACTGTCGTAAAGAGCTTAAGAATTCCCTGTAGGGTATATGATGATGATTTATTAGAAGAGTTACAGTATAACAAGAGGTTACACTGGTTTTGAACTGATAAATCAAAACATAAAAAGAGGAATTGGAAAAATGGACATTTAGACTACAAACTGTAGTTGATGTATGAGCAGAAACTAAATGGGAAATTAAGTTCAGCCAGAGTTCAAACAGCTAATTCACCTGTACTATTGTATTTCTCTTGCAAACCTTCGAGTCTTAGGGGTTGAAACAAAGTTGTAGAGCGTGTGTGTTTCTGTAGGGCTTAAGGCTGACGCTTTGATCAAACAAACACCATGGTGTGGGATATCATCGAGTCTTGGCCTTTTCACTAGTGTGTGACCTGAAGAATGCAATCATTCACATGGGTAAAGCCTGCTGCAGTTACAGTCATTTCAAACACACACACACACCAAACAGCAGCCGGGCATTGCTGAGAAATCTGGAGTGATGTAATGAATCATTAAGATTAGAGTGGTGTTGTGTGTCAGGGGAACAAAATTGGAAAAAAATAAAATGAGCACTTGGACATTACAGGGCAGTGATGATATAGACTGTTATTATCAATTAAACCAGCCACATTTCATAACAGCTGAGCATGACATGATTACTGCTTACTTGTTTTATGTCACAGGAATAACAAACAAGTTGAGACCAGACATAAGCATGTTTTTAAAAGGAACGTCTGTTGTGCCTGTCACATTACGCAACTAGTTTTAAGAACACTGTGTACCACACACTGTGTTTTAATATAATTAAATTGCCAGTGCGACAGAGACAATTACACCCTGTCTTCAGGAAAACACAAATGAAAATACAAACACATGTTACATCTTTAGTTTCTGCCTTAATAAAATCTAAATGCTGACAAACTGCAGACAGAAAGGTCTGGAGTGTACGACCAATCAGGTGCCAGTATCTTAGAAAAGGTTGGCAAATATGCAGTCAGGTAATTAGGCCTTACCTGTGCATTTTATCTAATGAGTATCAATAAACATACTAATTTTAGAGACGAAAAGCAGGAGTGGTGATACAAGATTAAATCCTAAATACGTCTGGACAGCATGTCATGGATCAAAGGAGCTCTGAGGACATTGTACTGTCTTTTTTAGAAGGAACTCTTTATACCAGTGTATGACGTACATTACACACTAGATGTTAAGTGAGTGAATTGAATTATTTTATTTAGTCTGAACTGAAGTCCATGGAATGTATTATAAATGATGTAAAGTGTTTATTCATTTATCACTATTTTTGTAGTTACATGTTATTAAACAGTGAATGAGAACATCAATCATGTGCAGTGTGAAAGGACCTTAAAGAGATTATATAATACAAGGAGAAAACATTGTCAGTATATTGCTGCTTTTTATGATTTTAATATTAAACTACTAGATCAAACAGTGATTAAAGCCATGCATGATTTGTTTCTGGTTGTTAGGGGAATGAAGGAGTCACTGAACTGGTCTAAGCACCCAACACTGCGGTAAGGCTTCCACTGTCCCTTTGTTTCTTTAAATAGGATGAGCAGTGTGTGTGTGTGTGTTTGATCAGTCATCCGTCCCGTATCCTCACTACCCTGTTACATAACACCACTACACCTGCATCTTAACAGTTCCTTTAACAATGGCAGAGGTGGTGCATGTGTGTATATAGCATATCCATGAATGTGCTTATATTTGCCTGAATGATTTAAAACTATTCATGTATATGACCACAGCCGGGATTTATTTTGCATTGTGTTTCATCACATTCGGCACGCACAACATAAATGCACATCAGCACACACATGAACAAGCAGGTTAAAAAAAACACATGATCTCATTATGAATGTCACTAATGTTAATATGAACTGAAAGTGTGCACATGTACGTAAAATGTGCACACACATGCACACACACTTCCCCAGGGAGAGGAGATGAGAGGTGAGTACAGGACAGGAGAGTGGCTCCCACACTGCTGAACATACAGTCAGTAACACCAGTGGATCAGATGACAAGCTTCAGCCAACACACACTCCTATTCACACACAAGCTCATGCAGTATGCACAGACTTGAATCACTTTTTTTTTTTTTTTTTTAAAGCCCATACACTTCTTGCACGCTGCAGGGGTCACATATGTTCTGATGCTCTACCATGGGAAAACCTATGGCTCTAATTGTTTCAGTGACTTTATCCGTTAATACCTGAGCATAATCATCAACTTCTACAAACAACTAGTTACCCTTGCAGCTTTGGCCAGGTGGACTGATATACACACACACACACACATACAAGGTTTATAAGACATAAGACAACAGTACTCATGTCTAGATATTGAGGCAGCATTTCTTAGCCAGATTATTCCCAAAGCAGAGGTCTCAATTACAAGCTATTAAAGCCCATGAGCATATCTGACTTATTATACTGTAATACAAAGGAGATTAACTTTGCACATACTGTTTCTGTGAAAGGATGCCACAGAGAGACAGTATGCGAGTGTGTGTGTGTCTGTGTGAAAAACAATTTTTGCCATTATTGTTTGTTTCATGTATCAATTTGAAGAATGTTAAAAGAGCAGCTGCAAAAATATACAAGATATAAAATACATGCAACAAGAAACATGCAATGTAAAATGTTCTTTATGTTGGGAGAGTACAAGTTTGTGTTCAGTTGTAAAAGACTGTGCACGTGTCTCTTTGACTGGCAGAATACTGGTTGAGCTAGTGAGTGCACTGTCATCTGGAAAACGTGTTTTCCTCCCTGCTAGCTTGTCTATCAATGTGCTGTGCACTCACCAAGTATTCAGACCCCTTCACTTTTTTCACATTTTATGTTGCAGCTTTATGCTAAAAATCTTTTCCCCTTATCAGTCTACACATAGTACCCCATGATGACAAAGCAAAAACTGAATTTTTTGATAATTTATTGAAAGTGAAATATTCTGTTTGTAGACTAAGTGTGTTAAGATTCAATTGAATCTAAAAATCATAAAATAGCTACAGAATGCACGCTGTACTACTTCACCTAACCTAACAGGTTCGAGTCTGACATATGCACAGTAAATGGTTACTGGTTATGGTTTAATTCAAGTCCAATAAGATTCTAATAAAGAAAAGAAATAATTGAGTTGAAAAGCCAAATAACAGCATCCAACCTATCTACTTGCTTTTTTGTTTTCCTTCAGTAATTGTCCTTGACAGCGATAATACAAATAATTACTAATGGATGCATCGCATAAAGACTTCCATCCTTTTCCTGCAGGTATCCTACATTTACTGTAAAAAAAAAAAAAAAAAGAATCCCTGTCACCTCTCTTCGCTTCAGTACTTTGAATGAACTTCAAACACTTCTCCAGATGTGACCTCCTGTATAAGTCACAAAGAGAGGAAAAGTAATTTCAGGCTGTGTTTGTCAGGGCAAGCAGATACTGTCCATCACTAAGGTGGTGAAGACAGGAAAGCTTAGCTCATCTTCCTGTACATGTCAGTTGCATTTCCTTATTTCCCACACATAGAAGGAACAAGTGCACATCACTGACTACTCTGTAAATATATATTCCCTAAAAGGCATGTGTACATATAAACAAGTTGTTCTGTTAGTAGTAGAGATGTGTGTACCTCCCATGAGATTATTGGGAGGGACATATTGTGGAGAAGGTGTGTAACTTACTAAACAGGAAACTAGAGGTCTATTTTAGTGCTGTGGTGTACCCACCCTGCCCTGCTGTAAAATGCTATGGAAAACACAACAGGATGGGTTATCTCTCTCTGTCTCTCTGTCACTCATACACACTCATATCATAAACCCATTAGAAAGACCATAAACACATCAGTGTGATCCATTTACCATTAGTCTTTACACGCAGGAAAAATACAAACCAGAGAGTCTGATAGTCACATGAGAATGTGAGAAGCTTTTGTTTCAAAATTTCATCATAGTAAAAAATATTATGACTAGAACATGGTTATCAGTGGTGAATTGTCCAGCCTTGCTTTAACAATACTAGTGTGGTGACAGGTTGTTTTTCAGCTGAGCAAATGAATACAATGATTTTTTTTTTTCTAACCATGGTGCTGTTTACCTACACTGTATTTCCAAATATCACACATTGGCAAAAACCTTGACAGGTTTCAGTTACCACTGTGCAGTGTCTTGTGTGGAATGGGCATGGATCAAATGTTTAGCATTACATAAAAAACTTACTTCTTACTAATTGACACAACAGATGCTGATCAGCTCACTTGGAATTTTATGGTTTAACAAAAGCTGAAAGGAAACTAGCAGTTCCTCTTGCAGCTGTTGGATTGATCAGTGGGAAGATGTTTGATGTGGGGCGTCACTGTCTGTATAATAAACACACTTCCTACAAGCAGATCCTCAAACCAGATTAACACAGACTTACATGTTGCTCGTTTGATAGTGTGAAACTTGATATGGTCTGTGATGTGGTTTGCTTTGCTTAATATACTTACTTTGAGCCGGACCACACAGCTTTTTGTGACATCCGTCATCAGTCAATAAAAGGGTTTATTTGGCAAGTTTGATCTCGTTAATTACTAGCAAGGTTCTTCCAACTTCCTACCTACTGTGACAATTCAGCTAATCCACTGAAAACTCCAACAAATTTATTTTATATGATTTAGCAAAAAGATTTGACAGAATAACGATTTTTGGTGATTTTACTAAGACTAAATTATTATTTTTTGTATAATTTCAAAAATGCTTTTCTGTATTGTTTGAATAAATAACGGTCATACACCAATATAAATAATGTGTTTTCATCAACTACAATATTATAAAATTCCCTCAAGTCACTTATTAGTGTTTAAATTATTCATGCTATATATATATATAGAACTACAACAGCACAACAAGTTCCATGTCTGGCTAAACCATAAACCAGTGTAAAGGTACAGACAGATACAGATGGGAGCAGATTACAGTTACTGGGATATGAGCTGAGATTCATCTGTTTGATGAGCTTTTACACTCAATACATATGAGCATTTTATGGTTTTGAATGATTTGTATTGTTTCATGTAGCATCTTCAGTTTTAATAACTATGTTTTGTGGGCCTTCACTTAATCTGAGCAATGCACACATTAGTATGCAGCACAAGCATTTTAGGTTCAGTGATGCATTAAGTCAAAAATCACAGCAAGTCTTTGAAAATATAATATAGGATAAATTTGTTTAGTCCCAGCGGGCGGAGATTAAAAGGAAAACGGCAAACTAGTATTGGAATTAAATTGTTAATTTCATGCCCTTGGGCTGTGTGGGTTCTACTTAATACCCACGACTGTCACCACTTTCAAGGAACCTCCTGTTCTGGTTCCAGAATCTGTCATGTGGAATTACAGAGTTTACATGAAGTGGGGTGAGTGACATGGATGGGTAGAACAGGTCCCATGATGGCTGCCTGCCTGCCTACTCAACTTGTTGGCTTGTTCTTGTTCTTCAACTTCCGGCAGTGTCATGTGGGACTTTGTCCAGTTCACACAGCACTTACTCTAACTATTTGACAGTGTTGGATAAAATTCATTCACTTACTTGATGAAAGCCATCCTGGTTGTGTTTTGCTGCTTGTGTTGCTCGTCGCTTTGAGAGGGACTGGATGATGGAGGAGTTGAAAACGGGATTGAGGACAGTGGAGGAAGGGTAGAGGAACGGAGCGATGAAGGGAGGATAGAGGAGGAAGCAGGGGTCTTGCTCGATGGGTTCTTTCCATTTCGTAAAAGACGGAGGGACTTGACTCTGATGTTGTGGTTACTATGATGACGGGCCACCTTGCCAACGGGTCCAGTGCCTGCCCTCTTGAAGGTTTGCTCTGATCTGGAAACAAAAAGACACAAATTTATAATTAAACCAATTAACTTTGTAAATGTTGATAAAATCATTCATTAATTGAAGGGTAACTGGACAAGCAATAAAGGCATGATACGTAATAAATGCATCAGATTATAAATTGATTTATACAGTAGCTACCCAAATAAAAGAAAAAAATCACCTACACTTCAGTTTTTAAAAGAAAATATTTGCTGATGATTTTGAAATCACTCCTACATTGATCTTTGCATTTCCTATAGGTGCCGCGCCACCATGGGATGTAACAAGAACTTGAGCCAGCAAGGACCTCAACGTTTGGGCGGTGAATAACGTCTGTGCTCTTGAAACTTGCTAGAAATATATATTTTTTTGTATACTCTTCTTTTTTCCGTAAGATGGAGCACCTTTCACTGCAGTTGTATTTGTATTGATGATATGGATAATATGCATAAAGAGACTTAAATATAGAAATGTATCACATTCATATTTCGGCCATGTTAAATGTTTCCGAATTCAAACCCCACGAATGAATAAAGAAACAACAGCAATAACAGGAGAATAATATGTTTCCCTCCATCATCACCTCCCCAAAACTCGCAGATGGGATCACAAATCCATTTCTAGAGTGTTGTGATACGCTCTTTATCCTCAGGTGCAGGCCTACCATTATACCACCTGCATAGTGGCTACTGCATTGCGGAGCAGGGATGGGGGTAGGGTAACGCTCAGCAAAACACACAAGAGGATGGGAGCATTGCTAATTCTGTAAGAATCTGTAGCAGGAAATGATAAAGAACAGGCACTGACGCAGCATGTATTTTGAATTCACGAAGATGCAATGTGCTGTATTTCATGTACAAGGTAAAGGAGTCCCTCTTTAGTTGCTCCATGTTAGGAGCTTATTAAGTTCACTACACCAACCACTCTAAGGTTGGCAGGCTTCCACCTATATATAGTGTTACATGTAAATGAATGCAAACTATACACACACACAATGACGAAAGTCTGGATAAAAAATACCAAGTATTAAAACTACTATGTTGAAGTACAACATTGCTTCAAATTCAATTCATTCACAAACTATTTTTTGTTGCAATATGTAAGAAAACTATTAAGTATTATAAAGTCCCATCAATTAAAAGGATGGCAGGACAACACACAACTCAAACTGCTCCTCTGTTATTATACTTTATTTACAGTGGTGGGCTATTTGGCCTACGTTCAGGGTTGTGGGGCTGGGATTAAGAGATTCATGGGAAGGTGTGTGAGGACATACATAGTTACATGTTTTATCAAACAAAAAACATTTAATACAATAGCTGAGTTTGTAATATCTGGAAGTAAAACATGAGATAGAAATGTATTTCTTAATGCTGAAATGATGCTGATCCAAGGACTTAAAGAACATCTCGAGGCTGACTTTGGGTCCTGCCCTGAAGATACAAACTATCAAAGAGTACAGCGTGCATATGAACCTGCTGAGGCAGGAGGAAGAGCGGGGGGGAATTCTGAGAGACAAATGCCACAGAGGAACGTAGAGCATTCCTACTATTGTTTGAATGTTCTCCTCCTGTTGCTCGCTTCATGTTTTGTCTGCTGGTTTCTTTACAAATTCAACATGTCTGACAAATAATTCAAGACAAGATTCCTCAGTGACAAAGACATAGAGACAGCCAGGATACTTAGACAATACAGTACACAAGAGATATGTCACATGGTCATGGTATAATGTCAAGTCACCGTGGTATTCAGGTAGTGTGACCCTTAAGGCTAAGTAAGGGCACCAACCCCTGAACTTTGACCCCTCCAAAGCAGGACCTACTGAGCCAAGTCAGATATGATCTGAGTTCTCAACATGATTTCATTCTTTGATGTTTGCTGTGGCGGCCATGTTAGCTCTCAAATCCTGCTCCCACCCATCTCAAATAAATGCAAGGCAATGCAAACGGAGTAAAATATTTATTTTAGTCTAATTTAGTTTTAAATAAATATGAGCTCCGCCTAGTTGAGCAGAGCTCAGTGTTATCCTGTTTACCAGGAAAACCACATTTAAATTAGTAATGAAAGACAAGACCAAAGTTTAAATGTTTAAATGCCTGCGCAGGATTCTTTCAAGATAAGCAACACAGCTAAATGATTGTATGACCATGGGAAGTATACTGTAAGTTAACTTATCTACATCAATACATCAAATGTAAAAAGTTACTTTATATAGTTTGGTGTCAAACAGTGGATCCCCACTGTTCCTGTTTCTTTGCCCTGGAGAAAACAGAACGGTGATGTAAACTTTGGTCATTTGAAAGATTTTAGAAAAACCTTCAAACAAAACAATGTTAAAATGGACTTGGAACATTTTTAATGACTGCACACGGACTTTAAAACACAGTAGAAAGTAAAAAAACAAACAAAAACTGGATCACGCTTAAATTATGCATAATTTTGCAGTGAGTGTAGTCTGCAGGGGATTTTCCTCACTGCCTTTGTTTTCCCCACATTTCATTTTACACTGGGTCGGTGTGACCGCAAGTCATTTATGACCCTCTGCTCTGGAGTCCAGGTTTGTTTTGGTTGATTTTTATTTGTGAACGCCCCACATAGGCCTTTTCAAATGCTGTTTTCAGCTAGAATCTACAGGACATACTTTATACATAAAGTTATTTTACTACAAACAAAACATGATCAGTGTATTCATGATAAATACAGGGACTCCAGAGGACTAAATAAACCATAGAATTACATTTATATGACTTTTGGGAACAATATTATTAGATCAGATGTAGTAATATTTCTGTAAAATATTAAACATAGCACAAGTCTTAACTGAAGGTGCACAAGGTTAAAAACACCTTGTGAATTTAAATACACATCTTCCTCCACCCTCAAAGATTCCTGTAATGAATGGATTAATTAATTGTGATCTCTAAGTTGTTGAGGAGATTCTTCATAGATTAGTCAATTAAAAGTAATTTTCCCTTGTTCTGCAAAGCTACGGATGTAAGATAGTAACAATAATAACAAAATAAATAATATCCACATAAAAAAGCAAGGATTAAAGTCTCGAAATATCTCGTCATTCTATACTTGTGCACTGTCGGACATTAAGCAGTTGGCAGCAGAATTCACCTTCAGATGAAACTGATGAAAAAATGTATCAGGGAATTCACTGTGAGAAGAAGGAGGAAGTGTCACTCCAATTTCGATGGCCATTACTTAAGGTTTCAACAGGAAAAAAAAATTAATCAGTGATACAGATTCACATGCCATCATTTAAACTGTAGTTATGAGCAACAGGGGAAAGACAGGTCATGTCAGCCTCCGACTTCCTGATTCAGATATTGGGAAATTCTGTCAGAGAAAATTGGCAAAACCTAGTGAAAAGAACTACAGATATATGTCAACAAATTCACCGCCGCTGGCTGTTACATCAAAATAAAATTGGTTATTAACCCTCATACAATCCATTCAGATCATTTCCTGGAGCTACCTGCTGATTGTTTGTATCTGGTTTCACTTGATTATGAGCTGCTACAAATACGTAAGACAACAAAAGTAGTTAATTTAGGCTGTTCATCTTGAAATAATGTATTGGTGTTTGAATGAGCAGGATAATCAAGTTAAACTTTTTCAGTTTTTAACCTCTCCCTCCCTTGTATTTCACCTCTCGCTCAACTTGTCTTGATGATCATCATGTTCGGTTTAATTCTTGTTAAAATTATGTGAATTCTCAACACCTGACAGAGAGCATTGTCCAGTTCCACCCTCAACCAGTAATTTGTCACCCAATTACAATAATCCTTCTGGTGACCCCTGACGACCCTGCTGACCCTCAGCCTGGTTAAAACAACCTAAACCACTTGACACAAAGTCTAAAAAGGTGAGGAATGACAAGTATGCTTGAAACGAGCACACACACATGCATACACATGAGGACGAGCGCGCACACACACATACACACACACACGCACGCACACACACACACATGCATACACACGAAGGACGCGCACACACACACACACACACACACACATGCATACACACGAAGGACGCACACACACACACACACACACACACACATGCATACACACGAAGGACGCGCACACACACACACACACACACACACACACACACACACACACACACACACACACACGAGTCTTTTGTTTGCAACAGTGTGCTTGTCAGAGGAAAAAGCAACATTACAATGAGAGGATTAGGAGACTATTATGAAATTCTATGTGCTGCTGGAAGACCAGCTGGTTTTGTTGCAAAGAATCAATACCTGAAGACATCATGAAAAAGCAAAGCTTTCAGCTGGTATATAAATGAATTCAGCAGAAGATTAATTTGTCACACAGAGTAAAGAATGTAACTATGTGTGCTTAAACCGATATATAGATACATGTGAGGTGAATGAGGTGGGCAAACAAAATGTGACAAACAGGATGTAAGGAACAGGGCAAGAGTAAAATAACTTATCTTTCCCACTTTTTCGTTTTATGCATTTACGTTATATTTGCATGAAAATAGACAAGCTAAAACAGGCACTTTTGGACAGGCAGGTTCAAATACGTGTGTGCCATATTATGTATTGTTAATTGTTTTGCATGTGCGAGCTCATTTGTTTGCATATGTGCTTTCAAGTACATATGAGGAAAATCTCTAATATGGTAGGAGCAAATTCCCTAAATGATGAAAGAGAAGTTTATTGAATAAGCCCCATAAAAAGAAAAGGTAGAGTGATACACTTTCTGTGGGAATGCCCTGCAGAAAACTCTTTCTACTCAGTGGTAACAAATGCCCTCACAGAGATCCTTCAGGCTGATGTTCCTATATATCCTATGGTTTTTACACTAGGAGACAAAATACTTGAGTAATCTGTAAGGAAAAATGCATGAGTAAAGGCATGCCATGTTTTGTTTGCCAAGTTTAACCTTTGTCCTCACCTGTCAGATTTCCCACAACCAGCTGTATCTGTCACAGTGACATCACCACTATTCCCCTGCCCTACCGGCTGCTGGGCTCTGCCTTTCTGCTGGCTCTGCCTCCTGGATCTGATCTGAAGGTGGAGGAAACACAGGGAAGGTGAAGCACCTGGATGAGAGCAAAGGCAGATTTCTATGTGACTAGAACCCAGATGACTGGATGCTCGATCATAGTGAAGAGGTGTGTCTTGTTTCACAGTCACCACTCTCCTTAGTTTGTGTGATTAACCAGCATCAATGAGGGGTCGCTGAAAGGATGTGTTTTAATCACTTTTTGGATTTAACCCAGTGTGTGTGATGGCAAATTGGAGGTATACATAAGAGGCTTACTTTCAATCCCACTTATTTCTCTTGAAAAGAAAATAGCACACTGCATTTCTTTATTTGCTCTTTAGTTTTTTTTAATGTGGGCCCAGAAATTATACTGATATTTACATACTGCCAGAATATGATGATGGAAGGGGAGTAAAATTAGAAATGTGAAAAGGAAAAACACAAAAGAGGAGAAAATATCTGGATTAAAGTTTTCACCATCTTTTCCCAAACCGAACCTCCTTGCTTTAGTCAGAGTAAGACAGCAGAGTTGAAGGGGAGGCATGACGGAAGTTAGTTAGTGTTTTCCCCACTGATTTGGCTCATTTATCCACACACTCAGCAGTTGCAACAGTAGCAGTGACAGTGACAATGGAGCCAGTTAAGGTGGCTATTTACTCCTTCTCAGAATCATAACACAGAGACATGACACATACAGATGGGCAACAAATTGAAGGAAAAACCAACAAAAAGTGTCTTAGTAAGGTATTAGACCATTATGTACCACCAGAACAGCTTCAATGCTCCTTGGCATTGATTCTAAAAGTCTCTGAACTATACTGGAGGGACGATCACGATGCTCTTCCAAAACAAATCACCTCATTTGGTGTTTTGATGATGGTGGTCGAGAGTGTCCTCATAGATGTTCAATTGGGTTGCGATCTGGCGATTGTGAAGGCCGTACCATATGATTCACATCATTTTCATACTTCTCAAACCATTCAGTGAGCCCTCAAGCCCTATGGAGGAGGGGATTGTCATCTTGGAAGAGACGACTCGTGTTTTCATTCATCTGCTCCCCACCTGTGGAACAAGCTTCCTGACTACATGAGGTCTGCTAAAACAGTCAGCTCGTTTAAATCTGGTCTTAAAACATTATTGATTTTTATGGCTTTCCAATAAATGAAATATGTACGTAACCTCAAGCCATGAAGACAAAAAACTACAACAAAATAACTTTTAAATTAAATTAGTGATGGATCAGAATGAACTCAAACCAATGCAATGAAAAGAATAATTGGTCATGTGGTGCTCATTTAGGTGCATGTTTTCGAGAGGTTCATTGTTGGCCATTTGATCTTTTGGACGAGTTGTTGTGGCTAGTACAAATGCCAACTGTTGCTACAGCCCAACAACAGAGGCCTGCTTTTACAGAATACTGCTGCACTAACAAGTCAATCTTTACCTGAGCATGTGTCAGTGAAGCTGAGGTCCGACTCCTGAAAACTCGTCCAGGTGCAGGACTACGCTGTCTGGGCTTGGCTTGTGTTTGTGAAATCTTCTCTTCAGCCCTCTGACGGCCCATTGGGTCTAACAGGTACCGCTGGGCCAGACGCATCACCCGAGTCAGGACACTTTTAGCCCCTGCAACTGTGTCTGCAGGTAGAAAAACAATGATTCAATATCTTTTTTATGGAGAATGACATTTAAGGTGGTATAAAAATGCAAATACTCCAACTTATTATAATCACGTTCTCTTTATGTAGACATTCAAGGCCTGAGCACCACTCAATTACAAAATCCTGGGGAAAACCCTGTGATGATACTCTGGCGCATGTTGGAGTACCAAAATAAGTTATCATTCCATTACAGGCATACCCCTATTGAAATGCTTGCGTGTGTGTGTGTGTGTGTGTACGTGCATTTTGCTGTGTGAATGTGTCCTTGTTATACACAAATGAATGTTATCAGTGGCTCACCATATTTACTCAGGGGGCAGAATCTGCCTGCTTAGGCAAGCTGTGAACACAAAGACCCACTTATACAATGTAGTGTCTGTGTTTGTGTGCAAGCACACTCATGCATACGATCACAGACACAGACACTGAAGCCATATCTCATGTTTATAACACAAGCAGTGCATGAGATTTAAACAGTGATTTACTATGTATTGTGTATTGGAAGGAGAAGTAATATGCTGTCCCATTTAAGAACATGAAGGGAAATCTAACTTCAATCTAACTTGATTTAACAACATAACGTTTTCTGGCAACTCTCAGCATCATCGTAGGGGTAACCTATGAAAGAAAATTGTCAAAATAACACCAGCATATCAAAATACATTTGCAAGAGAACAAGATTCTACAGCCATGCTAGCGGCTCTGTGAGGCTTTACTTAGGCACAACAGGACTTCGGGGTAAACTCTAATGTAGAGAGCAACCATGCTAACATGCTGATGCTTAGCAGGTATAATGGTTACCATGTTCAGCACTTTTGTTTGCATTTGGTCACAAACTGAAATGTTGACCTGCTGATGACACTAGATAAAAAGTCAGAGGATCACCAAATGTATTATTCATGAATGGAACATGAATGGCTAAACCAAATTTCAGGGCAATCCATCCATTAGTTGTCAAGAATTCTTATTGAAAAGTATAATATCAAACTCATGGTGCCGCTAGTGGAAAAGTCAGAGGATCATCAGAGTCTAAAGTTGGATTCATCCTCTTGATAACATATATATATGTACAAAATGTTATGGTGAAGAATAAGTCATATAAGAATATGTATAAGAATAAGTGATATATTTGAGTGAATTTATTAGGCTTCATCCTCTGGGTACCATAAATATCTGTACAAGATTTCATGGCAATCCATCAAACTGTTATAATACTTCAGCCTTGACTAAGGTGGTGGGCCATCTGACCATCCCAAGAACCAGGCCAATATTATGGTTAAAAAATATTTTTACCATTTTAACATGGACTTTCTATTTTGAAGAGAACAAAGCACATGCACAGTGCCAGCACAGCAAATGTGGCTAAATCAGAATGATCTGTATAAACAGGCATTTCACTTAATTGACTTACCTGGTTTAAAAATAGAGCACAGCTGGCTATCCTTTCTTTACGTGACAGAATTCGTTTAATTTGGCAACAGTGATAAAAGAGCAACAGTCTTGTTCTAACAAAAATTCTTTGACTTGGGGCAACTCTGCAGAAGGTATTTAGTATGTTTGGGCAAGTGGTGTACTCAGTGTACTGGCAAAACTGGAAGCCTGCGCTTGTTGTACAACAGAACTGCACTTCCGTCCGGTTAACATATTGTTAACAAGGTCTTAAGTTACCCAATTACATACAGTTTAGCTCAAAGATTACCAAAGAATATTTTGTAACTGAATTATGATTTAATTCTACTGTTAGTCAGGTTTGTACTTTTCTTTAAAGACTGCCCTATGCTGAACCTGCTGAATTGATTTAGTACCAGTGACAGCTTTTTATCTCTATTAGCTGGGATCATTCACCAGTCAGGCTAAGATGGATATGGATATGAGCGGTTTAGACCTGTTGTGTAGACTAATGTTGTAATAACACACATTTAAAACAGAGCAAATGCAAATGCACCCATAGAGAAGCATATGATAGACAAACTCACCTTTCTCAGTATTTTTTTCTCCTTCTGATGGTGCTGATACACTTTCTTCCTCTTTACCTCTGATTTGGCTGGAAAGTGTTTCTTTCTGCTTTTCACACTGTTCTAAAAAGGAAACCATCCAAAATTCAATACACAATAATATGGTTTACACTCTTACGTGTGCAAGAGCAATAGCTCAATTGCAGTTGGAGCCTGTCTTCTGTAGAAACATGCGCTAATGAACACATGAATAAAATATTTTTTTAATCAATTCACTTAAAAATGCTCTGTGTACTTTTCTTAAACAATGAACAAAAGTTATGTTTATATTTAGTGTTACTCACTAAATGTGTGTATTAACCCTAACCCAACCTAACAATGTGATAATAATAAAGCATTTGCAAAACCTATTTTTTAAGATATTTTTTTACTGGCTTCACTACTGCAAATCTTAGTCACTTCCTCCTGTCTACCTGTGAAATAATATGAAGCCATTGGCAGGAATGTAACACACATCACCCACATACATGAACAAAACAGGGACCAATTATACAAACATACAAAACAGGTGCAAAAATTATGCACAGAGTGATACTATAGTGTCAATATTATCACATAGTTAGATGAAAAGATTGATACCGCTCTCACATCTGTCTGTCTGTCGAGAGCAAGCAGTTGGTTAACTTAGCTCAGCTTAGCATAAAGACTGGAAAGTGATAAAAGCTAGCCTGGCACTCACACACACTGTCCAAAGCTGACAAAATCCACCTACCAGCACCTCTTTAGAAGGTAATGATTCTAATTACCTGTTCTTACACACAATAATCATTCTATTGCACCTTCTTGCATAACGCCATCTTTTGAATTACATTCCATAATTGTTTTTTTTTTTTTTGTCACAGTTAGGCTCTTAAGTCCCTGCCATTTGTGTTCCTCAAGTCAGTAACCAGTCAGTGACTGAACCAGAGCTCACACCATCAAAATCAATTATTTTCAAAAAGCCTCTGGTCCAGTTTTTTTAAATTATTAAATTTTTCACTGTTCTTGAGTAAGGCTGTGTGGGTTTAGTCATTCTGGGGGGCAGGTGATGCTGACTTCTAATTCTTCTAGTGTATATCAGTATTCAACACAAGCTTCAAGGAAAAGGCTTCCACCAAACAGGAAGAGCCAGTGATAAAGTGCGTCTCCCGGCTTAGCGTGAGGTTTTTGTAGAGTCCTGAGAAGGGTTATCTTTGATGTTAAAACAACTCAATTTCCCAGACACACCCTCCCGCCTCCTATAGCCCATGGCTCTCTCATGCCCCCCCCCCCCCCAACCTATCTCAATCACTGTCAGACATCGGTTAAGGAGAGGTTCCCTTCCACAGCCAAATGCCAACTTCAAAACACTGACTAGTCACAGCATGTCTCCTCTTAGCCACCCAAGGGCTAACTGGATAGGAACATATGGCATTAGCTCATCCACTCTTTTTTAAGGTGGGAAATTAGTCAGGTTTTGTGTGTCTGACATCACCTGTAGACTCTGTTTATGTCCAAATGTAACCCTCTCAGGGTATATGCAAGAATCCTGAAGTTAAATGCAATAGCCTTTAAGACCCTTTCAATATATTTTGAGACCTCAACATTTACTATAAATCAATTTTGAGATTGCGAAACTAAACCTTCTTAGTCTGTAATAACTACTATGGACCACTGTGTCAATACAACAGAAGTCAAACAGGCTGGGAGGGAACAAAGCTCAAGACAATAAATTGAGTGACTGACCCAAAGGCAAGATTTATCAAAAGTAATAACAGTTATAGGCTCTCACACAGACACGCACACAACCAATTCAGCAAACCCTTGGCATACAAATTCTGTTTGATTTATTACCTTTTTATTGATTGATGTAATTTGTTTTTAATACTTTTTAACACCCTGCGGAAAACCTGCCTCTTTTAGCAATTCCACCCTTCTTTTAGAAGATTGGTTAAAAAGTCAGACAATTCATTAAATATTACTTTCATAATATAGTTTTGCTGTATGTTCTGAGGTTCAACTAATGGACTATAAGACTCTGTATTAAGAATATAATCAGCCATAATTATAATGAGCTGACACATTGTAATATTTCTTCTTCTTTTTTTTAATTTAGTACATGTTAAAAAGCAGTAAAAAGTTACATAAACAAACTGAAAAATCTTCAAAGACGAATGTTTTCACAGAGCCAATATATTCAATATACACACATACATACACACACACACACACACACACACACACACACACACACACACACACACACACACACACACACACACAGATGCATTAACACTGGTGAGCTCACCTGCACAGTGTCTGTATGACTCAGGGTTGTAATGAGAAGGTCTGAATGAGTGTGTGTGTGATTTACTGGCTTTGTGGAGGTATTTCTACCCTTTCTGGAGCTGCCACCCAGCAGTCAGAGTTTCATTCTCACACAGAGTCAATACAGCTTTTAAAGTGCTTTTGGGAAACTACATTGCACAGTGTGCATAACAAGTTAGCTATCTGATAAAATTTAATAATTATTTATGAATTTTGTATAGCCCTTGACCAGTGCAAGTTCACGAGGGGCTGAGGACTATCACAGGATGTATTGGGTGGTAGATAGGTACACCCTGGAGCCAGTGGATCTGAAACCACATTCTTGCTCTGAGCATGCTAACCAATAATAATCTTTATATATCTTTAGAAAACTTATTTATCTTTAAAATAATATATCATTTTAAAAAATATTTCATGAATGATGATTAGCTAGTAATACAGTAGAAAGGCAGTTACTTGGATTTAACCCTCAACCTATGTATTTGTCTTACTGACCTACCCTACCCTAAAAGGCTAATACAAGATGTTTGCCACCTTTTACCCATAATTGTAACTGGAGAGGCAAATGGGGTAAAAAGGGTTCTGCCCTTTGAATGAGTAGTCTGAAGAGCTTGAATAGACCCACAGCAGAGACCACAAGTAAGAGAAGAGAAGACTTTTTAAAGAGCCATGGCAAATTCTGTGTCGCTAACAAGTTTGACGGACGAGTTCAAGGACAGTTAAAATTTTAAATTTAGTGGGAATGTGGCTAGTGGTTAGACCACTGAGTCTGTACAGATAAAGAGGTATTTGCAGGTAAGAGACACAAACAGAAATTTTAGTAGTTAGAGCAGTCTGTAATGCACTGCTGATTTCAAATTTTGAAGTTGGATTCTAGAATATAAAATCTCTGTGATCTGAGCGATTTCAAAATCTTTTACCATTCCTCTGGGTCTAAGTATCTAAAGGGGACTTTTTGTGATTTTCTCATTTGTATATTGTTGTCATGTTGGATGTTAAACACTAACAACGTATGTTAAAATGCTCCCTATAAGACGTGTGAAGGAATTTCTTCTACACACAAGGTCAGTCACAGGTCACCAAGGGTTTATCTCTAGTCTAGTGAGTGTACAGCTGCTCCACTCCCATCAGCAGTAGCCATAGTAACCAAGGTTACAGAAAAGCTGTTATTGATAACAAGTGTTGGAAGATGTAAACATTTGAGGGAGATTTAGAGGCGCCTTAGTGTCCCAGGGACAGATAGTATGCATTGTCCTTATGAGGACAAAAGTCAAAGATGATCGTCAACGTGAGTTCAGTAAGACATGAGATTACATTTAAATATCAAATAAAAGTTTCAAACATGTGAAAGATACAGAATAGCCTTATTGGAAATATTGAGCCAGGTAGAACATGTGGACTTATATACACCCTTTCCATTACATTACACTAGTTAACCTGTTAACGTCTCTTCTTAGTGCATCAAGCAACAACAAATACTTCAGCTTAAGACATCAAGTGTCTTCTGAAAACTCCTTTATCCAGCTCACAAGATTTTCATCACAAGACAAAGGCACAGGTTTCACTCTGCTGTGAAGGCTTTGTCCAAAAAAATGTTTCTACTTTCTGGACCCTCTGACATATGACTGTTTTGGAATGCAAGGTATCATTAGACACCATTTGATGATGTATGATTTGTATCTTATGGGCCTCATACAGCAGTGCATTTTTGTCTGGACTTTGCATTTCACCAAGGTGACTGGGTTCAGAAACCTCTGCTCCCCTGCCTGCTGGTCAGGACTATCGATTATGCTGCTACTCAAGGGCAGACAGCTCCAATTTTATTGGTTCAGAATGGTGATTCAGAACCTCAAACCAAGTACGTCACTAAAACCTTTTTTCTTTGCGGCTTATTTTCAGTAGCCCACACAACCTGTTAAATAGATGCTTCTTCATTCAATTCAATTTTATCTGCAGTTGTACCTAGATGGCCCTAATGAAACAGTATAATATACTGTACATCTTACACTCAATCTGCCATGTTTTACATGTTATCTGAGTGACCTGATGAAGCTTATGTTTGATGAGGTGTTCCTGGACTCACCAGACTCTCCTCACAGCATGAGAGACAATCAGAGAAGTAAGCAATCACTGGGTGGGTGTCGTGCTTCAGTCAAGTGATGACCTAGAGACAGCACAGACCCCCCGAAACAAGAATATGAAGCTGAAAATGAGCATAATGTTCCTTTTAACTTACTGTAGTGTCAAATACTACGCCCAGAGTTGTTGTGAGTTAAAACTGCCAAATCTTGCCAGGCTGAAGACATTTTTTTCACGCTCTACTTCACAGTTTACTGGCTTTTGAAATGGTCTTCTTTACTTTGAAAAGTCACATAAATATTTAATTAAACAAGTTATTTAAACTCATTACAATATAACAGAAATTGGCTTAGAATAAAAGAAAGTACACCAAATTAATGAATCTTGGATCCTGTTCAGCCTTAATTGCTACCATTGTAACATAACCAGCCTGGCCTTTACATTCCAAACAAACAGCAGCTTGTTGTAGCATAGCTTGTTCTGCAGCATTAAGTGAGAAGATCAAGTAACACTACTTTACTGGGTAGAAGGGCAAAATATAACTATCCAGCCTTTTAAATTAATGTTATAGGTGAAACACAGTGGCAAGAAAATCTGTGAACCCTTTGGAAAAACCTGTTTTTCCTGCATTAGCTGGTAATAAAATGTGATCTGATCGTCATCTATGGCACAAGCACAGATAAACACAATGTCCTTAAGATAATAACACAAAATTATAATCATTTGTGTCTTCAGTGAACACCAATTAAACCCTCACAATGGAGCTCTGCCATATTCTTAGGCTGTCTTTACATTACTCTTGAGGTCATTCCATTGCTTTGCTATTGGAATAAAATCTGTGCTCAGCAGGTGAACAGCCACCCTGATTATTATCCTATGAGATGCCTCCATAAACTTTGGAATTCATTTTCCCCTCAATGATGGCAAGCTGTCCAGGCCCAAAGGCAGCAAAGCCCCAAATCACGAAACTCCCTCCACTGTACTTCACCACCAGGTGATGTTTTCATGTTGATACGAAGTGTTGCACGTTCTTCCTAAACAATTCAACAATTATTAATTAATTTGTTGATGTAATTAGCCAAGGGTTCACATACTCTAAGCTACACTGTGAATGTTTGAATAATGTATTCTATCTGGACAACAGCAACAATAATTTACGTTGTTAATTAAAATAGGTTGCGTTTGTTCATAATTGTAACTTAGATGACGATCTGACCATAATTCAGTTCTAATGATATATTTGGAATTATTAACAGATTAATGTATCAGTCTTTCACACTCAGAGCTGTCAGACTACCAAAGTCTACCAAAGATGAGCCACAGCCTCTCACTTTAAACAGCTGCAGCCAAAATAGAGATTTACACTAATGCTATAAAGACAGATGCTAAAACACACACATACTGTGCAGACAAATATACACACACACGCCGTTCTCATACATTGCAGTAATTACAGGGCTGAAGAAATCTTGGCAAAGCCATTGACAATACAACATCACCTGGACTAATTCAGAGGGCAACTGTGGATGAGACTTAATATCCTACATAATAATATATAAAGATGAGTTATAAGAGCTTAAAAGAGTTGTATTGTAAGTTTTAGCTGAGCTAGCACCGGCAGTGTTGGTCGGTTGGTTGGTTGACTGGACATAAGTGGTCCAGACTGATATTGTAAAATGTCACAGCTACAATTAGATGGTTGGATTAAAATAACTTTTGTGATTCCTTTTAAGCTTAGCGCCACAACTAAAATTTGTCCAGTACTTTGGTTTATGATCAAATATCTGCAAAATGAATCACATTCCCATCAGCCTCAGCTGAACTTTATTTTAAACTCTAATTAGCAAATGTCAGCATGCTAAACTAAAGGTAAACATGGTAAACATTATAACTGCAAATCACTGAACAAATCTAAGATTATCATTGTCATTGCTAGTGTTTGCACTTAGCTCAAAGCACCAAACAACAAAATTTGTGGCTGAGATACACGTGAGTAGTCACAGGGAAGTGAAGGGACGGTCAACCATTACACTGAGTACCGGCAGTTTCTGACACTTTCATCAGCAATAATGAAGTGTTTGCAATAACTTTGAAGGCTTCATTTACTTCCAGTAGACAGCTAGAAGTGAAACAATTTTCTTAATCACCGAAAAAGGCCTGTTTACCTACTAACTAACTAAACCTTTTTTAAGCTTTGTAAGAGTTTAGGTTATTCACTGGATCTGAACTGCAAATTTCAATAAAACTAGAAAAATGGGGATGTTCCAAAGCTTTTGACCCGAAGTGTATGACATACTGTACATATGCACAAATGATAAACAATAAAACCTTGAACCTCAAACATGAAAAATATGAACTGACTATATCTCATCAATACACTATGTAATCAACTGCAAGCAGGTCATCACAAGGACATGGTCTATTATGTACTCCCTAAATACTATATTTCACTCATTCATAACAGAGGATCAGGTTCGAGTCTGTGTCAGTCTAAGCTGTAATTGTAGGTATAACTGTTGGCCTCAAAGTCTGTTTTAAGTCACACCCAGCAGGCATAACCCACAAACATACACACAAATATATGAAAACAAATTACATGACACAAACGCAGCGAGGTGGTAACATGAAGCCATTAAATTAAAACATATGGTCAAAATCACAACTCGCACACTCAAACGGTTGAGAATGCTGGTGTTGGTGAGCTCAGCTCCGGAGTTCCTCTATGACTCAGGGAAATAATGAGAAGGTATGAATGACAGTGTGTGTTTTACTGCCCACTCTCTCTCTCTGCCTCTCTTTCCCCATCTCTCTCTCTCTCTCCCTCCCTCTGTCAAAGTCAGGTTCAGATAACAGAGTACTCTGCTGATTCCTCAGTGTTCAGGAATTAATGCTGATGACACACAGCCTTTTGAAGGTTGTGTTTTGGTGTATTTGAAGCGTCTGCTGTCCTCTGGGAGTTGGCGGGGCAGCACACCTGTAGTTGGGATTGAATAAGCTCTAATGTAAGGCTGGCCTCAGCAGATCCTGTAGCCTGGGAGCTCACTGACACTGCTCAGTGGCAGCTTTGAAGTGCTGATTATTTACACAGGGGGAAAATTAGACAGAAAAAACTAAGTAATCGACAAAGAAAATCTCTTGAGGTATGGAAAAAAAAAAAGAGAGAAAGAAATGGGGAAGATAAAGATGGAGACAAATTGAAACATTCTGCTTATACATTAGCTGAATACCTAACAACCAGGAACAGAGAAAAAAAAGATACGATTTGTATCCACACCAGATGTGTTTGTAACTCAAATGTGACAACTGAAAATGAGACCTGCTTTGCTCTCCAGAAGAAACTGTAATAAACTGGAAATGTAATCTGAGCTGAAAACAAAAGACAAGCCAGGAAACATCAGGTTTTATAGGAGTAAGGACAAAAGATGTTAGGCAGCAGTTCTTGAGATTGGAAAACCTTGCATAACATAATAACCCGAGGGCAAACCACAATTTAGACTGATGCGTCTATTAGCGTTTTTTGATGTGTTCTTCAATGGAATAAACACCATAGAAGTTTCATCATGCTGACCTTAGGTTATATGGACTGAGATCAGATTTGTTTTGTCAGGACTGGCACCAGCTTGACCTAAAAAAGAGGAAACCTCTGCAGGGCAAAAAAAACAATATTAGTAACCAATCTAGCCTGATTTGAGTGAATACTATGGAAGTGAAAATACAGCAGGCCCATGACTCAGTTAAAAGAGATTACACTTTTATGAAACTTCATGTAAAGCGCAAAATGAGGAGAGGCATCGCGTCATACAGAATATGCCATATATTTAATGACTGACCCAATGTTTAAGACTTCATCTGAACTATGTCTCAATGTCAGGAAATGAGTTACAAGGGAGTGTTTACAAGTTGGAAAAGTACACATTTAGTTAGCTAGTAAATTATAGGCTAAGGTTAGTTTCATGTTCACCAGATGAACATGATTTACCCAACAAAGTTTGCACAGAGCTGAAGTTAGCTGAAAGTTTGTACAGACCAGCTGGATTTGTAGCTTCAATGACTTTGATTCAACAGTAATTTAAAGAGCTAACAGCTACATATTTAGCTTGATTAAAAATAAACTGTGGCATTATGACATCCTCATTAAGTAACACAACTCCCCAATGCTTTGGTCCAGCCAAAAAAATCAATTAACACAACAGCATAAAGCATCATTTAGGCATGTAAACACGAACATCAACAAAGTCAGTGAAAGACATGAACAGCAACCACACTGATGGCAGATTCTGTTAACACCTGAAAACATGTCTGAGCCATTATTGCTGCAGTTTACCACTGTTAAACTATAGACCATGATCTCTTGGTTGGTCTTTAGCACAGAACAATGAACAGCAATGAGAGTTGGTCAAGGTATTTGTTATTTTAGCCAAAGGACTGCGATGAACCTCCAGTCATCCCATGTCCAGTTTCCGGCACACAACACAAAGGACTGTTTAACTTTTAACTGCAGGGTACAGTGTGCAGAAAAAACAAAGGACTCTATAAAAGACAGAGTCTTAGAAGGAGACAGAGAAAGAGACGAGAAGGAAGGGTTTCACTTTTCCTCTGAGAAAAATGGTGCAATAATACCCAGGTGTCTCATGTATTTAGAGATAAACTGATATCTTGACTAAAGGGGGATTAGTCGGATTTCCTTTGAGTGAGATAATGACGTTGTCCACACACTTTAGCAGACAGGCACTCACTCAAATATCCACAAATATGTGCACCATCAAAAACACAAATGTTGAGATGAGACTCATTCTAGCCTATACTCTCCAATCTATTCTACTTTTCTAAATTCTAGTTTTCAACCCAGAATTTTCATTATAAAAAATCTCAGTAAAGTCATGAATTCTCTGCAATGAAACTTATTCGTCTGTGCATACTAACACTGCTTCTACACCTAATGCTACAGCTTTTTATTAGTGTGTGTTAGTGGAGCTGGACGCTGAACAAAGGCGTTTGTTTCTTATTCAGTTGGGCTTAACAAGGTTTATCTAGGATGTAGGCAGGAGGTGAGGACATGTAGTCATTTTATCAGTCTAACTCATCGCTAAACATCAAAGATGTTTACAGTTCAAAGCCCTCAGCAACCATGTTCTGATTCCTCCAAACTCACAGAGGTTAAATAAAGGCTATTACAATGGTGAATGAATCAGCATGTTTTATTTGATGTGACTGGGCTGAAGGAACAACTTAGTTTGCTTCTCCGAGAATTAAAGTTTGGATTTTTGTTTAATGGATATAACAGATAATTTGTGTATTTATTAGGCCACGGTGACTCAGATTACAACAGGTCTGTAGATTGTGAGTCTAATTTAAAATAATATTCATGTAGCAGTTTGAGGGTGATGAACCAATGTATTTCGCCTATACTAAGACAAAAAGACAGAAAGGGTAAACATGAGCAAAAACACAAGGGAGGATCAAGACAAAAGAGAAGGAAGATAAATATGAAGGCAGAGATTATGAGTGAGAGGAAGGGGATTTCCACAGAGAGGCCGTGGTCCACTTGCACAGAAAAACAATTCAGGGAAGAAAGCTCACTCATTTTAACCCCTGTCTATTACATGATCCTTCCAGGATTTGGGCAATACCGTCAGGATGCTCTAAGCCTTGTAACTAATTTCACTGGCACATGTTCACATGTGTCCATCTGCAGAGTTATAGTGAGAAAATAGTTAGCATTCGGTTGGAGGGGAAGGGTTAGAGTTGGAGAAAGTTTAGTGGCCAACGGATGGAGACAAGCAGATAAAGAGGTTAAAGAAACATGGCCAGGAATTACACTCACACACACACACGCTTGCTAACTAAAACGCCACAAAAAAGATCGACCAGCCTGCTGCATCAACAATCCACTGTCGCAAAAATCCTACTTTTCGTTTATACATGTAGTCTCCACACAGCCCACAAACAAACATTTCTGCCTGCAGCAGGCAAAAGAGGAGATTTAAGACTTTTAGAAATTAAGTTAAAGACTTTTTAATACCTTCAAAGGCCTTTTGAGGAAAGTTAATGCAATGCTTTTAACGACTTTTCAAGACCTACATATAACGTGTAATATATTGGATCAAAGTGGTGTCTAGTGATGTAAATACCTCAGTTTACAACAGAGTCACTCTTTCTTGCAGCTCCTCTCTTGGTTTTAGTTCAACTGTTTTGGAATCATTTGAACAACAAAGCCTGTGTCACTAAAGGGAGATGGACCAGCAATTTTACCTTTCAGACCCCAGCACCTTCATTCCCTCTCCACCTCTGTTTGTGAGGGTTTGATGTTTTGTGATACAGACTCACAATGCCAGTATATTTTATATAAACACCTTCAAGGGAAAGACCTCAAAAACAAAAGAGTGTGCGATCTGAGACTGCATGCATTCTGTGGATCAGTTGTGGCCAATAATGTGGAGATTTGAACATACACTCCAGTGAAGTTACCTACCTTTTAATGAGTGAATGCACTAATTGGCACTGCTCGACCCCAGACAAAGCTGTGTTCTTTTAACACAATAATGTCTTTCTCTGTATCTGTAATGCATTTATGCAGATGACGATGCAATTTAAATGTTAGACTCATAATAATCATAAGCAATAGTAACATACTCCTTAAAGTAAAATATTATTATATAAATAGGGAAGTCCATTAGTCATTAGGTCCAAGCAGAGCCTCAAACTGTTCAGGTCCCATCATGAATCCAGCAGCTATTTACATGATCTAATCTAGCCTCATGAGAATCAGACCATGAAAGAGCTCAATCATCACTCATGATTATGTTAAAGAATTCAAAGCTATTTTGTTCAAACCACTTGCAAACACCCATGTCCTCAGGAACAGCAGACACACAAACAGAATTACGGTCAAACACCCACGGTCACATACTCATACAATACTTAAGCACCCAAGGGGATCAACATCTCATCTATGTCTTCATTATTCAGGTAGCAGAGAGCAACTTAATCATTCCTGCTGTTTGTTTTTGAGTCTTTGCTGCCTTGAATGTGTGTGTGAAACTGACAGACAGGAAAAGCTCACAGGAGTGTGGTATTAATTGGTGGTTGGAATATTGGAATACACAGTAATCCTGTGTCTGAAGGCAATCGGAGAAAAACACAAGGAGTGCACGTGCAAAAATTCACCCACACACACAAAGCTCAAAGAAATTAAAAGTCTCTTTAGTGTGTTGGTAAATCAATGGCTAAAGTGTGAGAAGACCACAGGGCATCGGTAGCAGAACAGAAGGAGCAGGGAGGAAATGTGGATTTTAGAAATGAGGAGGAAAACATAAGGGCAAAGACAAGACAGAAAAGTAGGCAGTAGGTTCAGAAGTGGGCAGAAGTTAGGATTGCAAATTTAAGTTAGCAACATATTAGGACTGACATCTAGGTTTCTGATAAAATAAATTATGGAGAATTTTTAGAGAAAAAAGATCAAAAGTCAGTGGAAACCATTTTTGATTCTTGTGGAAAGAAACTCGCAGAACTTTTCATACAGTGTGTTAAAAAGAAAACTACAGTACTAAGTTAGTTTTCCTAGGACTTTTATGAAATCATTCATGGTTGGTGCTTTTTTAAAACAACTGCCAGCCAAAGTATTTACATTCAGTAATTACCATTCCACAAAGTTGTTTTCATCATTAGTGGCTGCATTTCCAAAGTTGGATTCAAATTGGCTTCAAATGTACAGGGGATTCACAGGAAACGATGCACGCAGCCTCCCAGTTTGTCATTTTATCTCACTGATATACTAGTTCACATTAAATGCTTTCAACGCAGGGTGGCTTTTATTATGAAATAGTGACATTCACAGCAGATCAGTTATAAATATTGCAGAGAGTAATGAACAGTCAGGGGCAGGCGCCATCAACCCAATCAACCATTAATAAGATCTTAAGGATTCCAGCTTAAAAAAAGTCCTGATCTGTACATTTAAAATACAAGCAAAGACCATGAGAAAAATAGAGAAATTGAAGCACAGAAAAAAGACAAAGAGCTGAATGGTGCGTATAGAGAAAAGGAATTAAATAAAAGAGAAAATAGGATGGGGATGGAAGGAGGGATGTTGGAGAAAGAGAGACATCACAGAGGAAAGGCGCATAATGGAAGGGAGTGGGCCTGTTTGCCCCTGATCCCCACTGACCTGTGAGTTTTGACCCCTACCAAACCCTGTCATTCAGAGCCTGCCTCCTAATGCCCCTTAAGGCCTGCTGCAAAGTCAAAGTTCACTCCTAGAGGGCAAAGGTCCAACACAGACTCCAGGGGCTAGGGTACATGAAGTTGGATTCTGCGCAATAATAACGCATAATGCAAGACTGGGTAGGGTATCTGCTGACATCATCACAGTTTTAACACTCTTAAGACAATAAGAGTGGGAGAGAGAAAAAGGGAGAACTGCTTAAAAACAACAGAAAAGAGGGCAGAGAGAAGGACTGAGGGGTAAATAGAGGGTAGGGGAGGAGAGTGGGAGCACAAGAAAGGATCCAAAACAGCCAGATCTCTACCTCTATCCTGCAATTACAGCTGACAAAACTAAAATGATGAGGACTCTAAACAGAGACTGGGGCTTCTAATTTAAACTCCACAAGTTTAATATTTCATTGTGTCAGTTTATGGTGATGGCCTCTATGACCGCCTTTCAGACCAGCCCTGCAACTTCTCTGTGGGTCGGTGTGTACATTTCTTTGCGTGTGTGATTCTAGAGAATGGCTGTATGCATGCCACCATTTCAATCTTTGCATTTGACTAGATCTGAACTTGTCCCACTTCTTTTTCCTCTCATTAATTTCCTTTGTTTTTAATTTTTTATTTCACTTTAAATCTTAAACAAAGTTTCTTCACATCTATTTCTCACTTTGTCATTCTATTTCTGACTTATTGTCATCTCCTCTATTCACTCACACTGTCTCTAACTTTTAAAAATGTGTCTTCTTTCCTATGCATGCTTGCCTTTTTATTTTTTTGATGAAAATTCAATGAAAAATGCAAAAGAAAAAATGTGTGCTAGAAAAGTGCTAATTTAAGTGTATGCAAATCATCATAACCTCTTTAACAAATTATGCCCCAGATTTTAATGGAAGTAAACATAATTAAGAAAATCCTATTAATTATTGAGATCACACCTCCTCTGCTTTAGTTTGAGAGCTGAGTTCAGATTACAAACAAAGCTCTTTATTCACATGCATGAACACAAAACAGAGCATGTTTCCCTCTTTTTCTTGCTCGCACACAAACATATACACAGCACACACACATATACACAACGTTTCTCCTTTTACCTCAACTATATAACAATACACACAGGATCAAGAATAGCCACAGGGGCTCCACAGGGTGTAACAGCAGAATGGGGCAAGAGGAAGAGAGGGTAGTGCTGGAAAACCTATAAGGCAAGAGCTGGAGTGTGTGACCCCACACACACACACACACACACACGCACACACCCCCACAACCACACACACAGGAAGGCAGGCTGGCAGGAAAGCCTTCAGGGTCCAACCCTAGAGGAAAGTATTCAGGGGCTTGGCAGGATCTGAGCCAACACTGCTTTCCTTTCTTTTCCTTTAAAAAGATTATCTCCTTACCCTCCCATCTCCTCTTTACCTGCGGCTTCTAATCCCATCATCTTGCACATTTATACACAAATCACAAATAATTCATTCTTCTCCTAATTTTATCTAATTAAGGAGTGCATGTGCAAACAAGTACGGAATCCCTAACCAGATTCTAATTTTATGAGGGAATATGAGGACATGCAAACTGTTGTTCTCTGGCTGTATTCTTGTTCACCTCCCTGAACAAGGTCCCTCTTTCCCGGTCACTCAGTTTGGCAGGACATCCAGCTCTAGGAAGAGTCCTAGTGGTTCCAAAAATTATTGAGGCCACTTTGCACTCAAAGCTCAAATGGTTTTATACCCTTGCCCTGATCTATGCCTCACCGTACAGAGAGTTCCTTGTACTTCAGGACTTGACTTCATTGTCCTGACATGTAGCATAAATTGCTGGACCTGATATACACAGTTATGTGCCTTTTTTAACTATGTCCAAAATTTGCCACAGGGCGACTCCAATCATGTTATAGACACATCTCATTTTGACATTTTCACTTTGCCATTATAGATTATTGCCTGTAGAATAATAGTAAAAAAAATGAAATCTAATACAAAATAGCGTGAGCAAAAAAGTGAAGGGGTCTGAATATTTTCTGAATCCACTGGACAGAAAGTCAACAATCAAGTGACAAAAGCTTCATGAGAAAGATGAATAATGGAACAAATTCTTCTGCTTAATTTTTTCAGTATCATATCATATTTCACACATATTTCCACTTCCTGCAACCTGCTAGTCAAATGGAAGTTAAAAAGGAACTTGGTAAAAATATCTAGGTCATTGGTGGTGGATAGTAGATAAACAAGCTTAACTTATGACCTGTCTGTCCCACAGGAGTTAAAGACAGAGGTTAGTGAAACAGGTAATTTACCTTCACAGACCTACACAAACAGAACCCCTGACCCTCTCATTCTGCTGGAGGCCCGACCGGGTAATTCCAGCTTATACAGAGCGAGGCAAAGGCTCTCCAACTGTATTGTATATGTGATAAAAATTAAAGTATGCCAAATTAGATGATACAGGTCATGTTCACAGGAGAGGTATCTAAAGAGATATAGGGGATTAGACCAGGGCTGATCAAGCAGGTGGCATTCCACTTCAAGCAGCAGAAACAAATGGAGATGGAGAGGGAGGGAGGATTACAACAAACTCACACAGAGAGCAAAGCTTACTAGAAAGCAGGCCCCAACTAAGGGGTCATAAGTAGGCTAAGTGCCTACAGCTAAGAATCCTTATCCAGGTTAGGGAGGTGACATTCTTGTGGGACTAATAGAAGCAATCCAACCTCCACATCAGCCTCAGACCACAAGACCATAGTAAAGATGACCCTCATATTTTTCTACAACCTCCATTTAACCTCTACATTGGGCGAGACATGCTTGTGAAATACAGGATTTCTACCATTGGTAACATCTTTTATCGTAAAAAAATATTAGTAGCATTGCAAAGTTTGCAGATCCTATTACTTTTGTTGTAATAACAAGTTGTCATGCAAACACAGGTTCAATTTATGCAACATGACCAGCATCAAAATATCTAATTAACATAATACATACACTCAGTTGCCAGTTTCTCACGTAGACCTACCTAAAATGAATCCTACCTTCATGAAAGTTAATATGTACGGAAATTAATCTGTAACATCTACAATGCAATAATTACTTGATATATTAAGGTTTAGTGACTTGTTAGCAATCAAAAATACCTACAAATTTGTTGAAAGTCATTTATTTCATCTTGAAAGTATTCTATTTCACAGACACTGTTCTATCTTCCAAAGTTCACTTTACTTTGATGCGGAGGCCATTGATTAAAAGGATTTTAGCTGTGACAAGCCTTGCAAGGTCCAGAAAGTATAACCTCAGCTGAACTTAAAAAGACCTTCTCATTTTGGATACTCTGCTTTTGAGTCACTCAACTGTGACCTATGTGTGTGTTCATGACCCCTAGCACCGATCCTTAGGGTGCCAACACTAGTGCTGCAAAGAGAACACTTTTCTGTTTATGTAGGTCATAAACTCCAGATTCTGACCCTTGAAACATTCTTCATCACCTCTCTTGTAACCTGTTTGTTTGTGTATGTGGTCACTCCAGCTCTGAACATAGGCTAATTTATTTTGACCTTTGATTTTAACCTGACCTTGCTTGTTTCAACATGGGCTATCTGCTCCATCTTCAATACCCTCAGGGCATGTTCTCAGTTCTTTGTCCAAGTTGTGCAAAAACCTGCACTTTGATCATATCTACCTCAGCTGTTGTGTTTATCTGAAATAGAAATGAAAGCAAAAGCATGAAAGGTGCAAGACATGAAGTCACTAAGTTTGTACTTTGTGCCTGATCCAGATATCATATTGTGTTGTCATTGCTTTCCCAAAGTATTGCACAGAGTTTGATGCAGTCTTGCCCCCTGCCCACTCTCTCTCTCTCTCTCTCTCTCTCTCTCACACACACACACACACACACACACACACACACACACACACGAATATACATAAACTACGGCAGTGAATCTGCTGGAGCCAAATAACAGATGGACAGCGAGGTCTGAAATGGTGTGAATAAGGGGATAAAACAGAGAGATTTAGAGAACAGATGGGCATAGACATCCATACAATATGTCATGCAAAACACTAAATACAAATACAATCCAATTTTTGCTAAAATATTCAAGAGGATTTGATGCTGGCTTCAAGCGTTTCTTTTTCCTCTCTTGTCAAAGTGTCAAAAAAAAGAGGCAAATTTGCCACCATATTGATATGCATGCAGTATATGGCCATCCTGCTGATTCTATTACGTCAATAAATTACACTGCACAAATCCTACACAGCCAGGACGGTCATTGAAAGCATATACATTATATTATATTATAAATCATCATAAAGTAAAAAATGTATTGAAGTATGAAATCTGCACCGGCAGTAGGAGGTTGTTTGGGGGCACTAATAAAATGAATGCTGAGTCACTTTACTGCTTGAGCAGTGGGTGAGCAGGAAGAAAATAGTCTAGGTATCATGGGAGCCTGCTGAGGAGAACAGGACTCTGGCATCTGTTATTACACCGGAGGAGTCACGGAAAAAAGGAGACGTAAGAGTGCAGGAGAGGGAATGGAACGAACGAGAGGAGGAATATGACGGAGGGCAGGAAAGGAGGAAAAGGTGAAAAGAAGGTAAACGAGAACTGAATGAAAAGGAAAATTATGGAGGGGCCTGGGTGGACGGGGAGGGGAGAGAAAAGTGTTCAGAGAAAGGGAAAGGAGAAGGAGAGGTGGAAGAGAGGAAAACAAGCAATAGGGAAGTAGCCTGTATAGAAGGACAGAGGGACACATCTACCTACTCTCTACTTCTCAGCCTGACTCAGCATAACACGAAGTCACTTCAATTCTGCTGACTCAGCCTGGTGTTGGACAGACCCCAGGGACCCCACTGTCACCGCTGAAACACTCCACAACAATATCATTCAGATCACTGATTCTTACTGGAGCAATGCACCACACTATGCACACAAACGTTTTCACTTCACTTTTGTGTCAAAAACATATATGTAGTCTGAACTTCTGCTGATATTCCAAAAGAGTGCTGCAGGAATGAGAGCTGAAACCTGGAAAATAGTTCACATTTTTGCACCTCCGGTTTCAAAGTCAATGGGTTTTTTTTTCATGGATTTTGATTAGATGCCTGAAATAAGGTCTGTGGTTCCCTAGTAAACCCTGCCCCAGCTACTGTTTGTGCCACATCTGTAGAGGACTGTGAAAAGTTCCTGAAGTATTTTGTTGATAAGATCATCAAAGCATCAAAGCATGAATTACTCCTGCTGGCTCACTTCTATCCTCACCTGAGCCTGCACAATCCACCATGCTGTTAGATGTATTTACCCCATTGCCCTGAGGGATTTGGTTGACATTGTGTCCCACACTAATCTCATGACTTCTAAATTTGATATTCTCCCTTCCAAGCTGTTCAAAGAGACTTTTGGAATCACTGCCCCTTGGCTTCTTTGAATTGTCAGCAAGTCTCTTCCATCTTGTGTGGCCCCAGACTATATTAAACATTATACATTAGAAATGCTACAGAAACAATGCTACAGAATAACATAGTTGAAAGACACACCTTCATTTCCTCTTGCCTAAACTTAAACATGCAATTCATTATTTATTTATTTATGCAGCAGCAAGACTTCTCACAAACACTTACACCGGCTCCCCATTCAATACAGAATTCAATTTAAGATTCTATTGATTACTTTTTAATCAGTAAATGGTCTGGCTCTGCTGTACATATCAGAACTCTTAACCTCCCTATTCTGCACTTAGACCTCTCAGATCAAAGAAAAGTTGTTAAAAGTTCCACGGTCTGAGAACAAAATGGGACCAAGCTGATATTGTCTTAGCTCCAGCACTGTGGAACTCCCCCTCACTATCAGAACAGCTTTGTTTTTATCATTGTTCTCCCAATTTTTTTGATGTTCTTTTGTTTTATTTCTCTTTTCTTGTCAGATAATGGACATGTTTTTTGAGGTCACAGTGACCTTGACTTTTTACCACCAAATTGGAATCACTTAATCTATATATATGCGATATATGTGTGTATATGTGTGTGTGTTACCCACCTGCAACCTAAAAATAGATTTAAAAGGTATGATGATGATGAATTTGATATGTTTTGACAGGACATGATGCCATGTCACATTTCTCTATAGTGGTTTTCTTCCACCTCATGTCAATTTTATTTCAGTCTAATTTGCTTCAAATGCCTTTACAATCTCTACAGCATATGAGACTCCCTATCTTTAGAACCAATTATCTTTCAGCTCTAAATGCCACATAGACAGAAATGTTTTCCAGTACCAGCTATTACAGTGAGCTGCTAACAACATGCATTTGTTTATAGGATGAGAGGCCCTGAACCGTTAAGGGGGGAGTGGAATACATGCCACAATATTTGTAAAAACCCCATGACGATGCTGGGTGTCAGTGACAGAGAAAGTGAGTGAAAGTGTATGACAGAAAGAGAGTACAGGAATGTCAGAGAAGCAGTAAATGAATCAGCTCGTTTCCCCTGCTGCCTTGAGGGCTAGACAGTCTGACAGGCCAGCAAATAAGGATGACTCATCCTGACTCACATAGCCCCACACACACACACACACAAACACACAGGTGGGCACACATACACAAACACAGGGTTATGGATTATCCCCACCATAAAACATGCTTTTGTGGATTTCAGTTGCCCTGAAACTAAACTTCTCATGCCCTATCAGATTCTCCTGCTCTTTTCGCAAATACTCTTTCATTAACAAAATTGTTTCTTTCATACACACACACACACACACACACACACACACACACACACACACACACACACACACACACAGTCTCTTTCCCCTACTCCTCTTCTTTCTGCCTTCCCAGCTGCATTGACAAACATAGCCCTGCAGCCACTAACTTGTGACTCATCCTTATCGCCTCCTTTTAGGACGCACACACATGTGCACACTCACAATCATGAACACACACATACATGCACATCAGGTCTGCGTTCCATTCTGGCTGTCTTTTGTGAAGATGAGACGCCGGTGGTGACGGGTTTCCAGATCTTGTGGCGGTGATATCTGAACAACCTTCAAAAGGTAAAAGCTTTTGATCTGTCAAGTTATAGTAGGCACGCACGCACACACGCACACAAGCATTCGGTTAGATGAACTTTGTCACCAGTGATTTGGAGGTTAGGGTCAGAGTCAATTGATGTCACATCCACAGTAAAGTTTTTTAAGGGCCATCTCTTGCCCATGAGCCAGAATCTACAAGTACGTGATGGTGATTTCTATAAAAGAAAATTAGAACAGACTATGAGACTTGATGGTTTGCTTTAAGTGAGATGTAAGGTGGCAGCTTTTAAATGTGTAGTTCTTTTTAAACATTTACTGATAAGCACATTGTTTCCCCTTGTTGTAATCTAAATATTAAAATGATAAAACTGAAATTAAAAACCTACATGGAAAGATGGTAAATGAAGAAAAAAAGATGGTAATATGGAGATTTCACAATCTACCAAGACAAATAACCAGCATTTAACAATTCATAAACTGGAGAAAATAAAGGAAGGAGGTGAACAAGGGGTGATTGTTTCCCCTCTTTTGTAACAGGGTTCTCAGGAACAAGCTGGAGATCTCCTCCCTAAGGTCCAACCACCATACACAGTGATGTTAAGACCGGACAACAAAACTGTGTGTAACAGGATCAGCATGGGTGCCACTGAAGGTTAAGTGATGTAGGCTGAATGAGTTACCAGAGTTTGAGCGACTGTGTGCTGAGTGGTCCCCAGTGTCCCTCTACATTATGAGCTCCTGCTTAAGAACAACTACTTGTGTGTGTGTGTAATGTGTGTGTATATGTCTTTCTAAGGTTGCGTGGACAAATTTTGGTTTGAAACCATCATTGTGAAGACACTGGGCTGTCCTCACAACTTGAAAGGGCTGTTTGAAGTTTAAGACTTGGCTGTAGTCTTAGGGTTAGAATTAGGTTTCGGTTATGGTAACGGGCGGGTGTGTGTGTGTGTGTTTGTGTTTGGTACCTGCTTTGGATGCATGGTGGGTCTCGTCCATCACCAGGCTGTTCATACATTTAAGCTCCCAGTCCTGGACCTCAGTAGCCCACAGGGCAGGGACCAAAACAGTGTACTGGGCCCTGTGGATGCAAGTGGGTAAAGGGGAGAGAGGACGATGGAAAAACAGGTGATATAATTAAAAAAAAATGTAACATTTGAACAAAGTCTCTTAACTCCAACTCCATGCTTGACTTTACCTGAGATTGATAATGTTCTTATCTCACTCTCAAAAAGAAAGCTAATACATTTGGATGGAAATGAACCATTGTTCAGAAAGTTTGTCCCAGCACTGTTGTATTAGTTCCCACAGACATGTTGCACTTGCAGGTTGCTTTGCTTTCACCTCCTGTCCAGTTCATAATGTCAAGCCACCATTTGGTTCTTTTCCTCTAATGTTTTGGTTCATTATCTTACTGTAGGATGAACCTCTGACCTGCTGAAATCTCAATAAAAAATGGAAAAATGGGGGTTTTCTAAACCCCTGACCAGTAGAATTTAAAACACATATCATGTCGAAAAGGTGATCAAACAAAGCCAAAGCCAGTCAGAACCACTGAGTGATCCTTAGTCTGAATGCATTTGAAAATTTTCAAACAGTTGAACGGGAAGGGAAAAAACTAGAGCAGAGAATTTATAGAAGCCAGTCGTGTCAGTGTGAAGTAAACAAATGATTTGTCAACCCCTCTAGCTGAAAGAGGGTGTCAATGTGTCAATGAGGATAAATGAATGAATGAAAGGAGGTATAGAGGAGGAAAGGGGGTGCAGAAAAAAAAGAGAACACAGGGGAGGCTGGATAGCCCGAGAGGTTTATGGGAATTGACTATTGCGAAGGAGGGGAGTAAACAAAAGAGAAAGAGATAGGGCTAGTGGAGGGCACCAAGAAAAACAGAGTGTATGGGAAGTGAGTAGGAGGGGGTATAGAAGGGGAGAAAGAGAGAGACAGGGCTGGGGACACGAGATATGGACTCTGAAGGGGAGACAAAAGGAGGCGCTAAGAGAAAGAGGTAAATGAGTCACGGGGTAGTGAAGGTTGTGAGTTGTGTGGAAGCTCCTGTTTAAAAATGATGTGTCATAGTTTACTATGAAACAATAACTGAACTGTATATCATCATAAAATTTATTAAAATGTATTTATGGTTTTAATCAGTTTTAAAAAGACTATAAAATTAATTTTTCTCATAAACAAAATACATCCCGAAGGTTTTTTTAATGGCTGGTTTAATAAGATGGGTTCCAAGACAAAACAAGTGCACCAAATTCAACGGCTTAACAGCAACACAAGTATTGGTTTAAGCCAGACGGTAAGAAAAATTGCAATGATTGATGACAAAAAATGTAAATTTATGACTTATTAACTGTTGGTGCAGGATTATGAGGACTTCATTTTTTTCAGTTTTGTTCCAGATTTTAATTGAGATTATGGCTCAGTTCTGTCATATGTAAGTGGGCATGATTTCATCTAAACTGGGCTGGAAAAACAATGGACACACAGGAGAAAGCAACAGCAGCAATATGTTGGAAAAACAGACAGACTGAGAGAGACAGACAGAAACCGTATGAATCCTTCCATAGAGTGAACCTGCTCTTTGACTGGTGATGTGGGGTGTTTTGGGAACCATTGTTGCAACCTGTGACCGAGGTGACAGCTGATTGACAGCCCCATGTAGACAGACAGGCGCATTAGATGGATGAGCCTCTCAACCAATCATTAATCAGAATGGCCTATATGGCTGCATGACAACTCCCATTTATACCATTCACACTGAGTAACAGAGCAGAGATCCTTAAAGAAAATGAAGAGAGGTTCAAGATCTTTCCTCGCTCCCCCTCCTTCATTTCTCTCCCCAATTAGTGTACCATCCTTCTCTAGCTGCTACTCTCTCTGACTCTCCATTCATTTTCCTTTCTTTTACCCAACTAGCTCTCCCCTTCCCTCTTTCTTCAACAGTATCTTCCCAGCGTAAGGGGATCCTGCCCTGGGAGACAGTCAGACCACTTAGTGTTGACTTCTGACCAGGCTTTCATAATGATGCCAAGCAGCCAACAAGGACTTCTCAATGTGACGTGATGGCAAGCTGCCCACTGAACACCAGAGCTAGACAAAATGGGACCGTCAGTACTGCCCTTGATATATGCATATGCAAACAGCAGAGGTGGTTCACACATGGATCAAAATGTGCAGCTTCTTTTCCTGTAGCACAGAAAATATAGATTAATGTTGGAAGCCGTCTGTGTTATTAAGTTCTCACGAAAGCTAGGATTAAAACCTTGCAAATAAACCATTAAATGGTCAGTTAAACAGTCGTTTAACTGTTCTCCACAATAATACTAAAGATTTGTCCTTCATAATCCACTTTGAAACTTGTTGGTGCGTACCTAGTACACCTTTTCCTAGCTCATGATAAAGTGCTTTATCACTGCCTGTGACACAGCCATGTTTATGGAAACTGCTCCATTTATCCACCTGCTTTAAAGATCTCTGTCCAAGGTCAACAAACTTAAGTCCAAGTAGCGGGACCTTTTCTACAATGAGAAGCAGACTTTAAATTCAAGTAACTGAGGGGAACTTATCTATTAAAACAAATATGATAAACTGGATTTTAATAATCACTGTGCACCAGTCCGTCAAACACTGGCTGTATACACAAACCCAGTGACCCTGCTGAGTTGCCATAACTACAGCTCCATGTCAACAAAACATGTCCGCCAGCATGTGACGTTTATATTGAACATAGTGAAAGAGAGACAGAGGGGTCTGACTGAAAGCAGCGTGGGCTGCCATTGAAGAAACTAATTTAGCATAAAGGATGTTTAATCCAAACATGTACAAAATCAACCACAGCAAAACAATGACACTCTACGTTTCCTGGAATGCTCAGTGTCAAAACATGCCCAGTCCTGATGGGCCGATTGATATTCATGAGCTGCCTGGGGCCCAAATCTATAAACTGAGCTCTCAGCTCTGAGAATTGTGCTGCACATTCTTCAGTAGGATCCATCGTTTTCAGTACATTCATGAGGGTGGTCTGGGACATTATTTAGAGATGTGAGTCTCAGACAACATTTCTCATGTTATTTTGTGCTAAACAAAATGTGGAAATGATCAATGTCACAAGACACTCAGAACACACTGTTTATAAGCATAGAAGCAACATTATGTCAACACACCAGATAGTGTACATTAATAATGCTGACCCATGTACAGCTTCACTTGACTTACACATCAACAGGCACTCTCAGCAGCAGGGGTAACACTGCTCCTTCATCATTCAGCTCCATCAGTCGAGGCTCCAGGAGCTCGATGATGGTCAGAGCGATACGAAACACAGCTGACAGGCCTGAGGAGAAACAGAGGGATTTCCAAACATGCCTGCTGTAATATACATTCATACTTTATTAATATAAAGTAGGTGTAAAAGAGATAACATAGAGATGGGGTGAAAAACAATTATTACTGTGATGTACCAACTAATTTAACCAGTCTGATTAGCATACTAAGCTCTTTCCTGACACTGGACGAAACTGATTTATGCCCATATTAATACAGAAAAGTCACAGTGAAGAAAGAAGTGCTGCCTTGGACATTAAAGACCATTTATTAACCCTAAACCCTAAAAGTATCCCCCCTCCCCACTGAGTGAATGTGAGCAAATCTGAAAATAAAATAGCAAAATAATCCACAATAATGTCAGTGCATTTCATCTGCTTGCTTGTATGTGTGTATGTTTTTGAGTGTGTAAATACCATGGAGAAAAATATGATCCCAGACAGCAAGGACAGAGTCCCAGCAGGGCAAGGAAGTGAAGAGTGTAAGGAACCATGGCATCACAAAGTGGACTGATAAGACTCCCACTGACTCCTGCAGGGAGGTTGGGAAAAACGGGGAGCGTTGATTTTGACATAAACAAACAATGAATTCAAGAGTCGTTTCTCTGCCAGTTTCTGTCAAATAAACTCCTTTACAGACCTCCTAAATGAAATGTTCTTCCATGATGCATGCAATAAACTTAGTGCTATAACTTCAGCGCTTTATACTTTCTGCTAAATGGTGTTACAGACTAATTAACAACCATCAGAGTGTGTTTGTAACATTTCAAATAATTCTTGTGTGTAATTATCACTGCTTGAAACTGTGAACGTATGCCTTGAAAAATAAGATATCATGCATCCCTCATTTTTAAGCCTGGCACTTAGCCTGTGTTTACTCAGATCTGGAGGGTACAGCACAAGTCCAAAAACTTGTTTACAGCTTGCTTGCCTTAACTGTGCTGAACAGCTCTATTACAAAGGAAACGCTGACCTCTGGTCTCTAATAGGCTTTTCTGTAAGAGGGGGAAAGTATTGTGCTGATAATAAGGCTCTGTGGTGTGTGTATGTGTGTGTGTTTTGGCTCCAAAAGGGCAGCTTTCCTTCCAGACCTGCTGAGTCAACGTGAAGTATAACAATCCCTTCAAAGACACAGCAGCATAAATGGTGGCAGTGAATGCATTAGTGTGTGCACACTCTTAGACTGAAGATTTTGAAAGGAGAAAAACGTTTCAACTGCAACATGGCAGAACAAGAAGACTCACTGTTTTCAAAACTGAAATTTAGAAAATCATTCTTGAAATAGACTACGACTCTACAGCTCAGCTAGCAGCTCTGTGGGACTGAATGTAGGCACAGCAGTACTTTGAGCTAAATGCTAAAATAAGCTGATGGAAATATTATTGGTTATGCTGGTATTTGGTCTTAAACCAAACCAAACACAAGAAAACATGACCCGATGATGCTAAATGGAACATTAAGATATCACCAAAGTTATTACAATACATCCTGTGGTAGACATGAATATCTGCACCGAATTTCCTGGCAATCCATCTTGCTTTGAGAAATAATTCTCAGCTCAGTTATGTTTAATCAGCACTTTACTCTTTGTTTTTAGTTACCAATACCATTTTCTGAGCAAACCTCATCATAATACCTTGTTCTCTGTAAGATGCAGTGAACAGTTTTTGAAGCAAAACAACATTTGAATCTGTAAAAACCAAACAGCGATCATGTCATTGGGACATTTTCAGACCTTTGCAGATTTTCACAGGACATAACAAACTACAGATGTTGATTTTTTTTTAATGTCTTATGCTACATTTCTCATAAAACAAAAAAAGAATAGGGTATATGATAGAATTAGGCCTAATAATAATACAGCTAAACATTTAAGTCTAGACACTGTAGGTCAAAATAAATAAAATACCAGTAGACGTATCTCAAAATTATACAGAACATTGAACACTTTTTGTAAGCTGATTTTCCTTGGGCAAAAGAAATCCAGCTGAAGCAACATGTCCCATTTCATGAGATGATATGAACATTGCTTGTGTGGATCTCACTTTTGTTTTCACTACATAACTAATTGTAAAAGGTGATTTGTGTGAGACTCAATAAATGCACTTAGTAAAAATATTGTATTTAAACAGCAAACAAAACAGTAGGGACTGAGGGAGAAATTTCACAACTGTAGGTTTGTGCCTCCCAGTATAACCACTAATAATGCCACCATGACAAGCCTGCAGAGAGTAAATGACAGAAGAGGCCCAACTGATGACAGATATATTACAGTGGCCCCCTCCTTCTCAGATGAACTACTCATCACTTGGCCATATATGGCCTTAAACACTAATGCACACACATGCACACACACTTTTCTTGACATCAAGTTTTTTGTTTGGATTTTTAGAGTATTTTCCATCTGAGGCAAGTCAAATCATCCCAGTGCAAACAGAAGCACCCACATTTCTTCCCAGTGTCAATGTCTAATCATAATCGTTACCATGTTGAAATTCATAACTGCATGTTTCTCAGTCACTCCGGATTAAAGTATATCATCAGGATTTCGTTCTATATACAGTACAAACACTGAACGAAAATCTGAGCTAAAATGAAAATCCAAAGACACTCACCATGTGCTGAGAGAGCTTTGGCTTCCTGTGTTTCAGGAATTGGTCAAACACCTTCACTTGATGTTGGACCCTGATTAGACCACAAATAACAGCATTGTTGAGCTTAAAGCACCTGTTCCACAGATCACCAGCTCCAAGAAAGACTATGGTAGATAAATTAAATTTTAAACATCAATATATACTATTATCAAAGGCCTACATGGAAGTGATTTTGTATGATATATGTATTACTGCAAGAGATTAAAATTAAAAATTAAAAAACTAAAATTAAAAAGACAACATGTTGCAACATGCTGGGCTACTGTTTCTCTGGACTAATAAGAATAAATATTTCATCAGTGACTTTGAGTTGGATTCGCATCCTCCTCCTGTTGTGTGCCAAAAAGTCATGTGAAACACAGGCCAAGAGAAGCTCCCAGTTTCTCTGTATCTTTCCTGTCTGTGTACGCTCATAATATATAGTAAAGATTTCTTCATGAATTTGATGACACACACCTTAAAAAAAATAAAATAACAAACTTTTTTCCTGATTTTCATTCATTTTACACAAATCACTGAATGTTGTGTTTTAAAAGTACATACTAAGTACTTCTTAAATCTCTTATATTATCAGTTTACAGATAGATATTATTTCATTATTATATATTGTGAGCCCATTCTTACTTGGTGAAGCTGAGGTCAAACAGTTCAGCCAGATATCTGGGTTTATCCAACAAGGCGGTCAAAGCCCAAAACGCCTCCTCCTCTCCCAACTGCATCAGCAGCACAGCAGCTATGTAGGACATCCCTGTGACACACACACACACACAAAACACATCAATACTGCATTTCCTACAGGATAAAAATATTTAAGGTACAGGATCTAACATGTTTTATCAAATGCCTGAGACAATGAAAATTGTTTCAGAAGCAGTATCAGGAGGGTACACTGCTGAGCAGAATGACAGCATGTATCCACACTTTGTGCAACAAATTATGGCTATCTGCCATTGACTTAACCTCTGAATCTTTCCTCCTAAATTTGATATATATTTCATATGAAAGCGGCATACAAGGCAGGACATACTGGGATGCAGAGATTTAATGCTGTAGACTCTAAAACACGAATTGGAAGGGAAGTTTCATTTTAATAGGATTTTACACTTACTGGTACACCATGCTGTCACAATTAATGACAGTATATTCCAGAAACAAAAAGTAAAACATTTCTGAATATTTTTCTGATCTGATCTTAATATTTTAAGAGAAAACATTTATATAATTGCCTTATAAAACAACAAAAATTAAAAAATTAAAAATTTCAATCAGATTTTAGCATAATTGATATTTTAATCCAATTCCCTCCATCAAATACTTTAAATAAACGCTAATATTCCAGATAAAAAAAAGGTAATTAGTCCTAGGTATTTTATGGCATGGAAACTTGTAATTATGTAGAAATTTAGAAAGAGTTGTGTTTCATTTCATTGAGCATAAAGCAGGGAGGTTCCTGCATGATGAAGTAACTCTATAAATTATTGGTCCTCTGCTTCCATCAAGTGGTCACATCAAGTAATGTAGCTATCTGTAGCAAATAACTCCCGAGTTGACTCATGACTGCCTCAGCATTTTAAATAAAACACTCACTATTCTAGCATTCTAGTACTAGTATTAATACTAGTATCAATAGTATGGTATTAAGTATTAATACTAGTACGAGACATTCCTTATATTCATTTTCACCCATGCTTCAATACAGAGAAGCATGTGTTTCTTCATATTTTAGATTTGCCCGACATGTTCACAAGTTCTTCTTTCCTTCCCTGTCAAAGATTTGTCCATCATGTACTTTAAATATTGTTTGATCTTTTGAAAAAGTCGCAATACCAGACACAGTTTTAAAACCATAGAAAGTGTGACCTTGGAGTCAGTTACCTTGGCTGTATCCAACCTGTGGGTTGTACTTGGCATAGGCAATGAGGACCCTGAAAAGCTTGGCCTGACCTTCAATGGCTTCTGGGCTCTCCCCCATCAGAGAGCGGTGGGTTGGGAAGGAGCGCTCTATGAAAACAGGTCAAATTAATATGAAGTACATTTCCATTTTCCTCCAACAATAGACCAAAAGTCTATTCCTACCTAGTGTACACTGATATTTGATTTTCTTTTTCATTTGCATTCATTTCTCAAGTTCGACCCTGATCATTACATAACTTCTACCTTAAACCTAGACATGGTGCAATACTAGAAAAGAAGTGCACTGTATGATGTGGTACCAGAATTGTGGTGTAAGTGACTTTAAATACAACCTCAATTACTGCCTTGGTAAGTGGTTCGGTTGTCAACGGGGCGGCAAAACAATCTTCAACGTACACACAAAGCTTATAATCTTATGGCCCTGTTTGAACTCACGCAGGTCCAAGGCGATCTGTCGAAACAATGTGATGTCATCTACAGAGTAGCAGGTATCCGGACAGCTGGAGGACTGCTGATGGTTCAAGTCCAGATCATTCTGTGTGTCGCTGAGTGTTGCTATTGCTGAGAGGATGCCGTACTCACTGACACCCAAGTCCACCAGGGGCCCTCGCACCTCTGACAAGCACTTCTGTAGGTGAAAGCACAATATTCCCTTGTTAGAATTGAATTAAGACACAAGTGCTGCTATGAATGAATAAAAGAGTAGGGGGAGGGATTGTCACTCATGACCAGGTTTGGTCATGGACTGGATAAATGTATAAAATCATGGTTTTGGGTTGTGGTGGGGGAAAATTGAGCTTTTCAAAGCACTGAGCCACTATGAAGCAGTTGTACTAAAGATGGTTAATTGTTTCAAAGCATTTGCAGTCAAAATTGCGACATCTGCTGGGCAACCTCTGCTGTTGATTTTGTATGAAAGACATAATGTCACTGTGAGCCACAACACAAGTGTTTTCACTGCTGCCACACTTCAGTTTTGAGAGATACTGTGTTGAGTAGTTTGTCTTGAGCAAAAAATAACAAGTTGTGGGAACGCCCTCTTTCACTGGTTGTTCTAGTTCACTATGATAATGCACTTGTGAATTCAAACTAGGGCTGCAACTAACACTTGTTTTCCCAACCAAATCTGCAGATTAATCAATTAATTGTTTCATCAGAAAATAGTGAAAAATAACTCAGGCCAAGGTCACATATTAAAATTGTTCATTTTGTATGACCAACAGTCTGAAGCCCAAAGATGTTCAATTTACACCGATATTAAAGAGAAAAGGTTCCTCTTGACTAATAGATTAATTGTTTGCAGTAATACAACAAAAAACAGCAAATCCTCAAAACTGAAAGGCTCAAACAAGGAAATCTTTGTCATTTTTTGTTTGTTTTTGTTTAACAATTGACTGAAACAATTAATTATCAAAGTATTTGTTATTTATTTTTTGGATAAGTGATTAATCAACTAATCATTTCAGCTCTAAACTGCAGACTGAATTCTCATCTGCAACCCATAGTAGGTGATTTTACAATTTTGACATTAATGATACGGAGATGGCTGTTGAAAATATTTATTTTCGTATTTTGGCATTTTGAATATTGTATTGCTAATATAATTTTGGAAATCACTCCCTCAACTAATGTATGTATTTTTTTAAAGTAAAATATTTAGTGGCACTGCTACAAAAATATTTTGTTTTGACTCCCAGCCTCACAGCATAATCCTACAAGTGTGTACTACTCGAAGCAATGTTACTCACATAAAGATGACAAATCTTTTCTTTCCAGTGCACATCTCATTGTATTTTACCTGGTAGCTGAAGTCACTGTTTTCTCTCAGACTTTCAGTGTTGAGAAGACACTTCCACACTCTGCCTCGCAGGCTCGGAGGAATACCCATTCTGATAAATCGCTCAATCTGAAAACACAACAAGGGAGTGAAAAGGCTGCATGCTTAAACAATTACTGTGTGGTAAAACATTACAGCCAATGATTATAACTTTTTTGTAGTTTCTCACCTGGCTCTTGCAGATAAAGCTGGCTCCATTCCAGTAGCTGAGCAGCTCACACAGCTCTTTGACCCTCAGTGAGCTCAGCTGGGGGTAGCTAACAAAGACAACACAACACAGTGAGCTTGGACTGATTCATCGCTTTTTGGAATCAGGCAGATATGGGCATTTTCTGTAAAAACAAACACTGGCCATTGAGTGTTTAACATCTGATTCCAAGAAGGATGATCATCAATGACCTCAACTGGCCTGAGTTAATGCATCTCTGCTGATGTGATTCAATTTATCATGTGTTCCCTGAGCAAGCATCTGCTGATGTGATTTAATACTGATTCTAGTATTGATATTTTTCACACTGGTATTGTGTTTATTTACATGTGACCAGTGAAATCCTGGTGTGAAAAATATCAATTCATTATTTCACAAATTTTAGAAGCAAAAATGCCAAACATTTGACGGTTTCAAGTTATCAGATGTTCGAATTTGCTGCTCTACTTTGTCTCACATTACTGTCAAGTGAATATGTTCACACTTTGGACTGGTCGTTGAACAAAACAAGACATCTCAAGACGTCACCTTGTGTTCTGGGATACTGTGATTGGCATTTCTCAGTATTTTCTGAGGTTTATTCATTTACTTTTTGTTTTGTTTTGCAGGTCAAATGATTCATGAAGAAAATAATGGGCAGATGAAATGATAATGAAAATAATTGTTGCTTGCTACTCTAGTTTCCAGTATTGAAAAGCTACAATTGGACCTACCAGAACTATTTAATCCAAATAAAGGAATTCATTTGTATTGCTTTGTCAATAGAGAAATTTACATTACGCATAATAAATGCCGTTTTGTTGGTTTGTCTACTCTCAGAACAAAGATATTCTTCTTTATCTATTCATTTTGTTTTATTTTTGAGGTCTTTAATTTAACTTAATCCATCCATCACTGAACAATAATTGGAGCAATGTTGGCAATGAATTTTCCTATCTTCAACTTAAGGTACATGAGTAACCAACAAACATGTTGTCAACACTTGAGACACTTCAAATGACACAAACTGATGAAAATGTTCAGCTTTTCTAACACACCAAAAAAAAATGACAAGCAAGTGTCCACAAACGCTTAAAGCAGTTTAAACCTGCAAAGCACTGACGTTACCACCATTTAACTGACGTTTTCTATCATTAATTAACGTTAACAAGTGAATGAAAAGAGTTACATGAAACATTATCCGTCTACAACACTACCAGAGTTGTTTAAAGTCAACAGTTTTAAACTTCTCAAGAACTTTAAATGCCCTGAGCTATGACATAAAGTTCAAGATAACGCTAAGTAGCTATCGTTAGTTTCATGCTAACTAGTTTTCAGAAGGTAGCAACAGTAACGTCACGCTGTCCCGCACCTGTAGTCATGACATCGATGATGAAGTTTTTGGTCCTTTCTTTTGGTAAGAATAGCAAAGCCGAATTCATCAAAACGCAAATTCTCACTGCGTCTTCTGTTTGTTGAGCTTCTCCTGCTGGCGTTACTACTGCTTCTCTTCCTCATGGTTATAAAAAAGACAGTTGTTTGAACACAGGTTCTCTCGTTTCAAAAATCACAGCAGACAACGGTGGCCGGTTGGTGAGTCGCTGCTGTCAAACTCAACGGTCGCGCTAGTCTAGGACCGCCCCTTTCTTACGTCACTATCAACTGAAAATGGGCGGGATGAATCATAGACGTTTAAACAAAGAAGAGTGGACTTGAGATCATCGCACTGGGATCTCCCTGGTGACGGTGGTCATGTGACATAGCATCAAAACAGAACTTCATTTTTTAACATTTCAAGTGATATGTAAATTCTTATTCATAAACTTGTTTTAAGCTCAGAGTTTTGAATTTTTCTCTATATCCAGTCTGATGATGCCACTAAAAAATTTAAATGATACATCACTCTTGGTGAGTCATACAAATACTTATAGGAAACTGTACTGCTATACTGCCCCACCATCATTTAAGCAGTATCAGAGTGCTGCTTTATCACTATGACGTAGTTTGAGCTCATCACTGCTCTCTGTATACATCCTGTAAGAAGGAATAATGATCTCATGATGTTCATCTACAAGGTACTGTTAAAGCTTCCAAACCACGTCACATCTCATTTAAATCTTACAGCTACACAATAAATACTTAACTTAAATAATGCTTGTATTCTCTGAACTTTGTGGAACTAGTAACAGATAGTTTATTATATGACCCTATATGAAATATGCAAAATGTTTAGTACACTGTGTGCGCATATGCAGGTGCAGCTAGATGACAGGTGTGTACAGGTTTGCACAGTATGTAGGTGTTTAGTAATCAACCAGAACATGTCGATTATCACAAATAAAATCAAGTTGTCACAAAAGCTAAGCTTTCTGAGAAATTCTCAACTGTACACCACATCTGGACCAGCATACAATAGCCTTTCTTACTGTAAATATTTTCATTCATTAGGGCAATTTAATGAAAATAAACTTGAGCCTTGAATGCCCTTTATTATGGTGATACAAAGTATAAAGTCTACGCATAAAATGCCTTTGGGTGGACATGATCTTTATGTCTGTAATGATTAACAGCGATAAAGGCAGCATCCATTGCCAGCAAAGGATCACTATACTGAAAAACAGTACATTATAAACTACTCATCAGATGATACCGTTTCTAAACTGATGCTTTTATAAGTGATGTGTATTGCTGAATATTTTTTTTGAGTGATAACATGTGTTTTGAAGGATGAACATTGCAAATTATCTTCATTCTGCCACGACTCGGTCATTTCTGCGTGTTTCCACTTTGTATATCGTCTGGTAACCGTCGTCCCAGGCGTACAGCTGTTTCTCTCCGGGGTGGTAGTGGATGCTGCTGTGGCTGGTGTAGCGCTTTGGGAAGAACATCACAGGACTCTCATCGCTGCAGATACATGGAACAGAAAAGAGAAAATGTTTAATTAGTTAGCAAACAGGTTCAGTTGAGAAAAAAATTATATGATTCATAAATCTAAAATTAAAGAAACAATTGCTGATAATTGATAAATGTATTTTCATGGTGTGTCTATGTGAACTTTAACCTTGTTTCCTGTTTTTCACAGTGTGTGTAGGCTATATGCAGTCTATATCATTTGTGTTTGTCTGTGTATGAACCAACCTGTGGATAGAATCATGGATGTCATAGAGACACTGTATGGTGGAACGTCCTCCATAGCGTGTGTTGTAGACCACGTAGAGGGTCCCACATATTAGGAACGCACCTTCAGCATCACGACTTTTACATTGTGTATCCCAGGTATAGTCTACTGCCAAAGTTCCTGAGGTATAGAAAGAAAACAAAAGTACTAAGTATAGATTAGGTTACTTATATATGATATGTATATGTGCGGTAATCTCTACCTTTATCCAGTTTGGTAATGACCAGGTTTCCTCCATACTCAGGGTCAGCATGGATGACCCAGAGGCCGAGTTCATCCACAGCCAGGTCCAGATAGGTGTTGGGGTTCAGACTGTAGACTGGGAGACGACCTGCTCCTGGCAGAAGTGTGCTATCCACCACTGTACCATTCACCAGGTCTACCTTTATGTGATGCAAACCATTGGAAACAGACTCATTCATAAATGCTCATCATGTTTTTATTTTTTATAAGCTGTGCCAGCTATCTTTGTCACCACAGAACTGCATATGTGCAAACACATGCAAACAAGACAATGACATTTCACTTTGAACCATATACGTCAACGATGTGAACGACGTCAGCAACTAGAGATGTCTGTACAAAATAGTTGTTGAGATATTTCATATGTTCCTGATACAATCCTGGTTAAAATGCTATAGTTAGGCTATGTGAATGTGGCGCTATACAGTACTTTAAGTTCTGCAGTAGAATAAAATGTTCCACTGCATTTAATTCTATTTTATTTTTTTGGATTATATTTTCCCCCAGTAAACGTCTGTAGCAGTTACATCTGCTCCAAAACACTCAATGTATCTTGAGAAAAAGTCAGCTCAGTTTACTGGAACAAAATTGTTTCTTTTGGCATTCTTAGCTTACTGACCTCAGCTAACACAGAGCAGCAAAGGAAATAGGACAAAAATCAACTCCCCAGTGACAAAGATCCTTGACGTGATCTGAAGTCAGTCTCCAAAGCTGCACAGCAAGTCTACTAAACACAGCTATGAAATCAGAGTCTCACATCTGAGGCTGGAGATCAGCAGTTATAAACTGTACTCAGCAACTGTTGCCAAGAAACGTGAACCCTCGCAGTGATTGTTGGATACTCTTTTTTATTTAACATAATGGCAGAAATCAACATAAAACGTATACTGGATGGGAACATGCATGCACAGTATTAAGCTCTGACTCACCTTCAGTATCTGGTTGGGTGTATCTGCCTTATGGTAGTAGAGGAATCCACTGAAGACCACATGACCTGTCCCCTGCCACTCAGCAGGCAGCTGCACCACTTTTGCTGGGGGGGTGATGGTCCTCTCTGTGAAGCTTTGCAGAGAAACATACTCCAGCAGAGTGTCGTTACGAATTCCACTGAGCAGGTAGACCTGGAGGATTCACATGTGTGACCAGCTGACTTGCAAGTAAGAACAGTATTGTAAAACTCAGCCTATACTTTCCATTCTTAGTTGAAATATAGCGATATACTGATATTTTTAAATCGTGGTTTTGATGCAATTGGCATCTGCATCTTCTTCCACAGGAATAGAAAAAAAATGTCCTGCTAAACTGTGAAAAGGAGTTTTTACCTTTTGTGTGGATTTTTCTCTATTTTACTAAATTGATATAATAAACAGAATCACAACACCCCCAAATTTACATCGAAATATAACTTTAAAGCATTATCAATTATTTATTGGCCATCAGGGGCAGTGGAAGAAGGTGTAAACACATCTTTCACACTTCATGTTAAGCTGATTTGGCTAATAAGTTGCGGCTATCGAGTAAACATGGAACAACATTAACATTCTTTTGGAGTGTGTTTCTGGCTTTTTGACAAATGTAAGTCAAATATTTACTCTACCTCAAGCTTTATTTTGGTCACCACTCCTTGATGGAAATATCTACCTCTTTAGCAGTGCTAAAAGCTAGGTGTGCTCCACCAGTTTAATGCTACAATTTAACAGATAGCCCCTAACTTAGAGTATGCTCTTTAGTCTTATACACAGTTAGTGTATAGTGGGGTTTTTTTTTTTTTTTTTTGCATTAATAAGTACCTGCTGCATCTGGAAACAGGATTGATTAAAGTGATGAGAGTGAACCAAAACAGTAAAGTTACAGGCTGTAAAACCAAAATGATTAGCTGAAAAATGTTAAAAATGCTTGGCAGAGTTGTGTGGTACAGCAAAATTGGCAATAAATCTCTGTGGATTTGTAGTCCCACTTTCACACAAAAATGTTCATCGGTGCAGCTTTAAAGAATGGATGTTCTGATCCAGAGTGAATTAGCCCCCAAAAAAATCCTTTTTAGTGTTATGAGAAAATGCTCAGTGATCGCTCATCAGCAGCCAATCTAAGATAAGCACACTCTGCTGCGAAGAAAGAAAAGCAGCTGTCTACTGTAAACATTACATTATTAGTGTAATCAACTTCAGAAAAGAACAAACCTTAGCTGATTGGTCTGAGGGATCCTTGAACCAGGAACCATAGGTGTCTCCTGCCTTCTTCACAATCTTGAGAGACTTGATTTGACTCAGGGCTGTGTTGCAATCTGTATGTGAATCCCAGAGAACACAATGAATGATTTTTTATTGAACTGAAGCACAAAATACTGTACAATCTGTGTATTTCTATTTGTCTGGCTTGGATTATGTCTTTTAAACTTTAATATTTTGTTCTTTTACTTTTTTCTTCTCTTGCATTCTCCTCCTCTGATACGTAAGTGTTGACCACAGGACAGATAAATGCTATGATCATAATCAGTGCCACACAAACACAAAGACACACACACACACACTGTACACTGTACTTCCTACCATTCTCCACTTTGATCTTTGCTTTCTTCTTTATCTGGTCCAGTTCTGCAGCCTTTATCTGTTGCTCCAGCAGAGCCTCCTCCATCTCGATGTCGGTCTGGGTGGGGATTTTGTTTTCAAGATACTCCAACTCTCTCTCCATACGGTCTACACGCACAGACACGCTGTCCACCTGGCTCTTCACCTCTGATCTGTGGAGCAAAACACAATTTCATGTACACTCTTGTTAAATTGTCGATTAAGGATAACTGTTAAAAGAAGGTCTTTTAAACAGGCCTACCTCAGAACACTGAGAGAGGACAGATAACTCCTCAGTTCAGAGGAGAGGTCATAGGTCTTCTGGGTGAAGGTCACTGTGTTTTGCTCACATTGATTCAGACGCTCCTGATTTCATTGACACAAGAAAACGGTTATGAATGAAGAAGAAATAACACATTCTTCCTTTTATAAATGGAAAGGTGAATTCATTCAATAAAACAAAACCTTGCTTAAATCAGTACAGTTTTGCTGCTAGAGGCTTCCTAGGTCCACTATGACTACTAACTTATGGTGGCTAATCTTAGCTAATGCTGGCAAACTTAGAATTCATATAAGCAATACAACACAACCTTGCTCGACTCATGCACTGAGGTTTCTGTACTGCTGCAGCCTCACTAGGTCTGGTATGATCGACCAGTAGCTTATGGTGTTTAATATTAGCTAATGTTAGCAAACTTTAAGTTGACATTGGGATATGACAACTGCCAAGTTCTTCTCCGGTTGTGCTACTGTTACACTACATTTTAGCATTTAACATGACATAATTATAACTAATTACTATCAGTAATTTCTTTTATTCAGAAAAAACAAGAAATTCTCTTATTAAACTGAACTTTTGAAAGAAGAAATAACACACTGTTCCTCTTACAGATGTAGCCGTAAATCCAGCTCATAAGCAATAAGAAACACCCTTGCTCAATTTAATACCTTCAGGTGTTTGCTAGCTTATAGTGGCTAATGATATCTAATATTTGTGCTACAGTTACACTACGCCTTCAGGAAAAGTCTGGTTTAAAAGCATGAATCACTAACGTTAGTGATATGAAGTGTCTGAGAGCTTTCTGAAATTAAGTACAATATAGCACCTTACCTACTTTATCTCTACAGATCTGACTAACATATTTTCGATCTGTTGACTCAGCCAGATACCCGTAACAAGAACACATTATCAGCCAGGCAGCTAAGAGGATGCCAACAATATTGCAGCCAGATGATCTGAGTGTGGTGAGAACATAGTGCATTCTTGAATGTGTTAATCTGCTCAGTTTAAAGTCTGATGTTTCTAACAGCAAGAAAAGTAATCTTAATTTATACACAGCAGCACAAAACAGTAGAATATACTCTATATGTAAAGTCATGTATACTTAGCATTGCAATAGGCAATAGTAATGAGTCACCTACCTCCATCTGAGCCAATCTCCTCTCCAGGTACTGGATTATAAAGGCATCCTGGGATGAACCCTGGCTCTGGACTGAAGCCACAGTCAGACACAGAGATAAGAGAAGGGCAGGAACCACTCTGCCTGACATTACTGTAGCACTTCTGTCAATAACCTAGCACTCACAATTTTGCAGTAATAAAAGGCCCTGTCAGTGATGATGAGACGTTGCCCAGTATTTCTTTCTGTAGTGCTCCTGCAGCGTACAACAAAACACTCCAAACGAAAGAAAGAGATCAATCCATGTGGCTTCAGTCAATCTTGCTGTGTTGAAAGGAATCCTTGATGCTCCTTTAGTAGCTGAATATTACTTTTCCTCCTGCTGTGTTCAGAAAGAGTTTTCGTCCTGTTTGAGTTGTGGCTCCAGAACTTTCTGCCTTGTTTCTTTAATCAGTCGTTGCTCCAGTGTCTTTTGGATCCAAGTGAGCCTCACCCACAGTCCCTCCCAGCCTCTCTCTCTCCAAGTCTCTCTGCGTGTCTCTCTCCCACCCTTCCCCTCTCTGCAGTTTGTGCATTTGAGGTATGAGAGAGAAAACCAACAGGAGGGGGGGAGAGAGAGAGACAGTGAGAGCTTGAAACAACCAAGACAGTTCATACCCTGTTGGTCAATCCTCTAGTTTTAGATTGTAATACTCTCCAGATGGCCCACTGACACGTCCTCAATTCTCACACGGAGCAGAAGCTGTTCAATAAAAATTGTTAACTTGTTTATCTAAAGTAATGGGATGAGCACTACATGATCCTGTGTGACACACTGACATTCCTAAGTAGAAAAAACACACTCAACACATTCAGTCTAGAAGTATTTTGTTAGACACAAAGAGTGTCCATTGGCAGGATTACAGGTTTTATTTTGATCCCATAGTCCCAAAGCATGCATTATACAGCTGCATTGTAATTTATTTCCTCCTAATTCTAGACTATGATATAAAAGACGTGTTATTATCTAATATCATCATAAACTCCCAAAGTAATAATTATTCTGATCAGACTGAAGACATGAAGGGATATCTGACTCTGTAAATCCACAGTCTGAACATTTTGGCAGCGTGGTGTCCGGCCTTATTACTATTCCTGGTGATCCAGGTAATATTCTGACTGATTTATGTCCAAAAGTTGCCAGTGCCATCACGGGAAATTTGTGGTTAACTGCTGTTTTTATCTCCATCTGGTGCTTTTTAGAGCCACCTGGGCCTGTTTCCTGGGCGTTTTTTTGTTTTTTTTTTGTTGTGGTGACAGACAACATCTGGTTGTCAGCCTTCAACACTGTACTGGATCTGGTGCATATTAAGCTCAGAGCTTCAATCGGAATAGCCACTGCTTGTGAACAACGTAAGTGTAATAGAAAATAGGAGACTAACATGGTAACAAAGTATCAGAGATCTCATCTTCTTAACATTTTCTGTTCCGATCTTCAGTATTTTATCTTTTCTTAAGACTCTGCATTTATATCAAGTTGCTACCATAAGATGGCGCCATATCACAACAAGAATATGACCACATCACATACTACAATCTTACAACAGTAGGCCTTACCACATCACCCTCAACACAGCCGCCCACTGCCTCCCACCACTTTACCTGTGGTCTGTAATTATAGCCTACTGCTAAATCCTCTGTTGGGTGCAGTGGTTATAATAAGGCAGCAGGAAAGCAAGAGGGAACTATGAGCCTAGTTCACAAGCTGAAATGTAATCTGCTGCTGTGGTTTCAAACCTTTTTGGCTTGGATCCCTTCAGAACAAAACCGTGTGACTCTAAGTCACAGGTTTAATGCTGTATGAACAGTTTGAACGAAGTGATTTTCCCTTCTCAAACAGTTTAATCTGAATACTCTTTAATGGAATGAAGGGGTAAAACTCTCTTCTACATCACAAGATAAAATGGATGAGTCAGTGGTGGAGGAAGTCGTCAGATCATATTGCTACTCAAGTAAATGTAGCAAGCTCCTGGTCGACCTGGGGAAGCAGCTGAAGTTCCCGGACATCATTGCAGCTACAACACTAGGCCAGACATAGTAACAAATGTCTGGGTTAACTAAGCAAGTGGTGTTGCTGGAGTTGACTGTTCCCCCTGGGAATACCGGATAGAGCAAGCCCAGGAAGAAGGGAGAAGGAGAAGAAATGGGTGAAAGGTTTGAGGTGAACCAGTGGAAGCGGAATGATTGCTCAGGTCCAACATGTCACAGCAAATATTTATGATACTGTAAATGCCAAATCTGCAAATCTGTGACCATCTCAAAAGAGAAAAATAAAGTCTATTCCCGCATGAAGGTACAAATAGCTTTGTGTTATGTTTCCATTTAAAGAGGCTTTCACAGTAAAATACCTGTATGCTGGTTCACTGTTTACCCCACTAGAAAGCATTCATTTCAAGGACTAGGTACCTTGGGAGAGTTGAGGTAAGGTAAGGATTTTACCTTGTTTCAGGGTGATCGCATTACTCTTAACCACCCACTATGTAACCTTCTAGCTGTGCGCTAGCTGTGCACATGTGGACACACACGCCCCAACTGCACATACACACACACAATGAGATGTAACCTCATGAAAGATTCATTATAATTTGTGGAGGAGAGGAGACCTATAAAATATCCATAGTGTCTCAGCAAGACATCTGACTGGTTTCACATTCAGCACTGACAGGGGTAATCCCCGGAGCTTTGCGCATGTGCATGTGTGTGTGTGTGTGTGTATTTAGGTTTGTGTATGATTTTGTATTTATGAGTGTGTTTACAGTATGTCTGATTGATATTTACTGTATACCTGTCTGTTTTTATTTGTGTTATCTGTGTGTGCACATGTTATAATTGACCTTTCATTTTTCGTGGTATGCATGTGTCTATCTGTTATCATGAGGTTTTACATGTGTTCACATTTATTTGATGTCTGCATGAAACTGTATTTGTGTATGTATAGATAACTCTCTGTGTGTGTTCATGTAAGAGTGTGTGTGAGAATAAATGCTTGTGTGCACTAGTATGTGAGTGTGTGTATGTGTGTTCGTGTGTGCTGAGAGACTGATGCCAGCTTCCCACCACCCTCTATCTCTTGACCTTTCCTGCCAGTCTTTGTGTTTGGCAGATGATGAGGTTTTAATGCCACCCAGTGCAGACAGGTTCTGCGTAAAGACAGCTGACTCTGTAGAGGCTGAATGGTGTGTGTGTGTGTGTGGGGGGGGGACAGGAAGTGAAAAAAGACATATGTCCACCATATCACTCATAGTCCTCAAAACTGCTTCCTTATATATTTCTTTACTCAAATGAATTCAATAGATTTTTTTTTATTAAAAAGAAGGATTTCAGGTGACGATGCCGCCCTCCAGTGGACATTTTGGAGACTGACGCAGATGTGTTTGCACTTTATGGAGCGAACCCACATCCGTTTACTTCCCTTTGTATTTTTCCTTTGACTCTCTAATCACACTTCCTCTAAAATGTGAATCCCATTCAGTCTGAGCACAGGTTATGAATGGCTAATTCTAGTTGTAAACGTTTCTCCTTGACATATTAGCCACCAAATACAGTGAATTTGTAACTTATCCATCACCAATACAGACAGCAACTTTCTGACCTTGTATTATAGTATAAGTGAGTGAGGTAAACCTGTCAGCTTTAACGGGTATCTGACACAGCATTAGTCAAAAATGTATAAGGATGGCAGATAGTCCCTGCCTGAGCTGAAGAAGTAATAATTATGTAATGTAGCAAGGGGAGATGTCAAAAGAAATCATGATAACATCTTTCAAACAGGAAAAAAGAACAGTGGTTGCAAGAACGCACAAAGTTAAATAAATAACCATCATGTCAAGAAAACAACACCATAAGGAACAGCCTCAAAAAGGCTGTCGATATCAAACAACACCTCTGTCAGTGGTGAAACAAAAGTCTGAGCTTTAGAGAATTGGTATTTACAACAGGGGTAATAGATTGATTTAAAATGCTTGCAGCCCAAACGTGGGCTCTGCAAACACAGAGCAGGGGATGGGGCTGCAAACAGCCTATGAATCTGGTGGATCCTGCTGCTAGCTGCTTTGGCAGGCCCTCCCAAAGCGGGGTGTGACACAGGGAGGTGGGAGTTGGACTGACTGTGCTCATGTGGGTGCTGGGGCTGTAAACACACTACAGGAAAAGAGCTATTAATATATGGAAACCATAAGGGTTGGTGGTGGGATGACATTAGGGTTGGGGTCTGCTATTAACATAGGAGGCAGGCCCAAGATCACCACTGGGAGCGGATCAAGCTGCCAGTGGAGGAATTGGACAGCAAACAGGGCTAGGATTGGCTGCCTCCACTTGGGTTTGGATCGTGTTGTTAAAGTTTCACAGCATCTGGGCTGGTGGATTGTGACATTTTGCTGAACGGAGCCACTAGCCCGGCTACAGTCTGAGTCCTGTTTCTACTGTCTCCCTGCTATTCTTCTCTTACTCACATCTCTTCGTCCTATTCTGTATAAATCCTCTCCTATTTCCCATTATACAGCAACATGTACAATATCTGCTCTGTGCCAAAGTGTCCCCTTGTTCCTCACATTGTTTCACAATTTCTCTCTGACCTTCCCTTTCTATTCTCTCCCTCACTCCTTCACTTCATTTCTGTCTCTCTCTCTCTGTCTCTCTATCTCTCTCTCTCTGTGGGTTGTCTGACTTCCCATGGTTCCACTCTTAAAAATTTCATTACCAGGACGCTCCCTGGTGCTGCAAGTCAAGGTGAATGCCATGTCAACCCTGGTATAGAAATTAATTAGGTTCAATTCAAGTACAGCGCACTGCTACCTCACAGTAGCATTCCCATTGTCAGGAGCTTCATTAGTCTCATCTGTATTTGCATTAGCGGGTATGTTTTGCATACAAGTCATAAATATATTGAAAAATGTCAAACTTTGTGAAGAACTGGATCAAACACAATAAGACCAAAACTAAGTTGTATAATCAATTGCATGCAAAAATATCACATGTGTAATTGTCATGTGAGTCAACATACTGTAGCTTTAAGATGCAAGATACTGTATATAGTTTCTCCTCTCTTCCTGTACCTATGTGCTTCATTGTTTTGAAAGTAAGACGACTACAAACAACATATTACAACCACAAATAAATAAATAAAGATCACTACATACTAAAGAACAAATACATCAAACTAAATCGCACAAACATTAACTCAGACATAAATACCTGTAGTGAACTCAATTGACTGGACATGATTTGGAAAGGCATACACTTGTCTATATAAGTTCTCACAGCTGACAAAGCATGTCAGAGCAAAAACCAGATGTGCAAAACATCTCACATCTCATACAAGAAGACTCAGGTCTGTAATTACTGCCAAATGTGGTTCAACTAGGTACTGATTAAAGGGTCTGAATATTTATGTCAATGTGATATTTCAGTTTTTCCTTTTTAATAGATTTGCAAAAAATCTTTGCCTTGTCATTATGGAGTATTTACTGTAGATTGATGAGAGGAAAAATAAATGAATAAATGATTTTAGCACAAGGCTGCAACATAACAAAATGTGTAAAAAGGGATAAAATAAACACAATGATTAAATATATTTTGCCCCAAAAAATGGTTTATACTAGAATTTAGCCATATAATTTGCAGTAGAATTTCACTCCTACTATTTGGAGGAATAGATTGACTGGATTACTTCTCTTAAAGACGCAGAAAAAAAACATGTTAGTGTTAACTGAGCTGAATCTGTATGAGAAGGCGATAAAAAAGTTCTCTTATATGTTATAGTACCAAACAACACAGAACAACACTCTGTTCAGTTCTAAGATTTGCATATGTCTGATAATTCGGTTTCAAACCAGAGTGCCAACATACCAAGTAAAGCTATTATTTTGGACTCAGTAGGACACATGATTGTTTCATCTACATACACTGAAATTGTTTTATCGTATATTCCCAAGCCCTTCTATATCCCACTATCATGGTCATTATAAATAGATCTTGGGACAGCGGACATCCTTGTTTTATTACTCTTAAAAAGGGCACAGCTTCAACCCCAACCCTAAAACTTGTAGTGTTCCCTGGGGTGCAGGAGATTACTGCAGAAAAAAAAAAAGTTCATCCTGTGAAATCAAATCCTCGCATGTCTGCTTCTGTGTACAACTTAACCTTTTTAATAATTTTGTGGAAACATTTTTAAAAGGGCAAAGCTGAAGCGCTGAGGAGTCATGAAGAGGTTGTAAATCAACCTTTGTATACCTGTAACATAAATCTGCATGAGAAATTCAAGTTTGTACATGTGTAGAGAAGCAAATCCACAAACTGTGGAGTTATATGTGAACATCACTTTACAAGCTCAAAGTCTTTTTGACCCTTATTTGAGCACTAAGTAACAAAAAATAATAAATAATGCAGCTTTAAAGAAAAACCTCACATTTTCCCATAATACACTATTAACTTTGAGCAATAACGTGCCATATGCTGAAAGGAGTATTTTGAGTAGCTCCTTGTCACCAGAATAATTATCGCCTGAGGCATTTCAACCGAATCAGAAACACACAAACACAAATATAGCCTAGTTGTTAACACCAGGCAGAGGAGAGAAGGCATACACCTTCTTTGAAATGTTCCTCATTTGGTCCTTGTCTAAAAAAAGTCACGAATGGGATCATTTGTCTTTGAAGTTTAATATTTCAATGCAGCCATCTGTTAGTCCAGACACAGAGTAAATAATGAAACAGACTGAAAGATGTGTCACCTTACTTTATTATACATTACTCATGTAAAAAAAACTTTACTTATGTTAGCCAAGTAGGTATTATCTGCACAAGGGAAAGGTCTGCCTGCAAGGCTGAACTCAGGTTTCAGAGCTGTCCCAATGAAACCAGATGACCTGTATTGCACATTTAAATGTCATCAATCATTACACTATTTGCTCTGACTTATTATCTGCATACATGTGGCCCGCCTCACGTGAACCATGTCTTTTTCCACATCAATAAGGCAATTTCTCCCTATTGGAAGCCTCTTGAAACACCGTGGTGCTAAAATCACAGGAGATTCTGGCACATTACAAGTAGTCATATATCTGTGAGCAGTCTCTTTTTACATTATCCCTGCCTAAACCATGTTACTACACCCCCCCCCCCCTTTGTTTTCCATTTCCCCAAATGTGAGAAGGTTTGAAGCAACACCTCCAGTCTACAGAGAGCAGGCTCTAAAAGCATAGGAAACATCAGATATGCATTAGGATCGGACAGAATTATGTCACACGGCTATTAATATTAGAAACTCTGTGCACCGTGCAGTGCCTTGGACTTACTGTCAGAAACTGTGTTTAATCAGTTGATAAACAAATAAAAAAAGAGACATGATGAAACACAGAGCAGAGACTGTGCTGTAAGTTTTACATGACGAGTTGAATTTGTGTTTTGTAGTGGAGGAGCTCTGAAGAACAAAGAATTCACCGCTGTGATGAAGGACATTAGTTGCTATAGAGATAAGAGTGGGGTGTATAGGTGTACAGGTGAAGCAATGTATTGGTAAGGTCACAACACACACACTCACACAAAAGCAGCCATGAGGATAGACAGAAACACACAAGCCTGAGCTTCAGTGGGTGACCTTTTCAGCTGCAGAACATTGTGGGAGACAAAACACCTTCTTCTGCAGAGGAAAAAAAGGTTGCTTCAGTGGTTTGACATGTCATTGAGGAAACAGAAAGCTTTTTTTTTTTTCTCTCACCTTACAGAACACCTACTTGCTTTCATTTTTCCCTGAAATATTGTGCAATCTTTACATACCACTCCCATTTTTTCCCATCAGTCCTCACAGAAATAATTGCACAACTGAACTGATGACAGGTAAGAACACAGCATCGTTATTAAAACATGCCTCACAAAAAACTAAGATTCTTCTGACATGCTAACGTCTCTGTGAGGCTGTACATTAGCACAGCAGTGCTTTTTAGCTAACCGCTAACATAAGCATGCTAAAATGCTTAAAGTGACAATACAAACCTAAACAGTCCAGGAGGTAGAAAGTCATGAACCCCTCTTAGTTTAGCATGTTAGCATGCTAACTTTTGCTAATGAGCATTTGACATAATGCAATGAGCCCTGCTGGGATTTATATAAAGTCACCCACAAGGATGATAAAGTTGTGAGTTGTCCCGCACCAAATTAACAAGAGAGCCCCTGAGAACATAAAAACAATCTTTCATATTTTGTTCTCTGTATATTTTCTTCAGGACCTTTTCCAAATAGCAAAGTCAAACTTCTCTACTCAACTCCTCCAATATTGTCTGACAGCCTCAAGATTTTGTGTGTGCGCCAGAATAGGTACAGATGTTGAAGTAGCATCTGATAATCATGCTGAACATGGGCCAGATTTGGGCCGTGGAACCAAACATGTACTGGGCCAGAAGAAAACAATCTGATACAGTTTTTCTGTGAAATGAATGATTCTTTTGCAGTTTGTTTGCACTTGAGTTCAGTTTTTTCCTGCAAATAAAGTGGTTTTGATAATCTGGCTAAACTGCCAGCTTGTTCTTGTACCTTGTTCCCAGATCTTAGAAATTACTTTGGTGACGGCAACATTAATAAAAAGAATAGGAGTGAGGGTGAAAAATCAAAGCTGTCCTGAATGATCCTTTAATGTTCTGAGATACAGACGTATACAGGCAGGTGTAGTATTTCCATTAATTCAATTGTTACTCTGGGCAAAGAACATCTGTGTGTATATAAAGTACAGGTGCTCTTTCTTCCTTACAGTCACATTTTAAGCTATTAAAGCTATTAAATCTATAAGGGAACATGTTTCTACAAGATAATGCAATAATTTATATATTCATAACCGCATTATGTGCCTCTGCAGACATGCACTGTATGACTGTTAGCTTAATAGGCTGGTTACTGTATAAATAGCAACATGGAAGCACACAGAGCCACAGCCATTCACTTCCATTTCTTGAATGCATATAGCTCCACGAGGGTTTGCTACTGTATCTCAGCCATTGCAGCACTCCCAGTAAAGTGCTACAGTCAGGAGTTCATTTCCACTGTGGATATGCAGGAAACCACACCCTGCTAATGAGCAAATGCTCTTATTCATTCAAGGACAAACAACCACATGATCAGCAGGGAATGCAAGCTCACTGAAGTGTGCTGTGCATCCAGGTGTAGCCATTGATCCCTTCTGAGAACAGATGTTCTTTTAGTTTTATGAACTGAAGTCAAAAAATAATAATTTCTAAAAAATGCTGTTTGCTCTCTTGTATTGTTTCAGGTAAGTTTGTCCGAAACTTATTGGCGTTACGCAGAGAATATAATGAAATGGCATATTCACTGTAAAAGGGAAACTGTGGCAACAGAACATTCACAGGAACATTAGGCGCTATGGGATTTCTTGACCTTCACTCTTTAATAGGTGAGCTGCTTTCTATTCTCTAATCTTCTCTCAAATCCAAAACTGAAAAGTGGCCCATTCATTTTCCTCATATTCTAATCAACTGTCTCTCCATAATCAACTTTATTCCTCTCCATTCACATTTCTGCAACACCCCCTCTAACCTCTCTAACCTCAGTCCTGGATCTTATTTTCTATTTACCACATTAAAACAGCTGGATTGTATCTTCTGTTTCATTACACCTCTTGTGTTTATTTGATACCAGTTACCATTCAAACACTAATTACCTCCACCAAGGAGGTCATGTTTTCATCCGTGTTCTTGATGATATTTATAGAAAGGCACCATGAATGTAAGTTTGTTTACACAGATACTGAATGAATCGAAGAAGCTTTCCAACATGACAATGATCCTAAACACAAGTGTTTTTAAAGAAGAGAGAAGTGAAAATGATGACCTGGCCCCTGACTTGAATGTAATAGAAAACCTTTGCAGTATTTCAAAGTGGAAAGTACAGCAACAAAACCCCTGCAGCAAAGATCAGCTGAAAATAATCATCTGTGAAGAGCGGCAGATCATCCATGCGCAGGAGGATCAAATCTGCCATCGAAAATAAAGGTACACAAACAAAATATACCAAAATAAAAACACTGAACCTCTCTAAGTGATGTGTTTACTGACTTTTGTTGCAGTTAGCTTTTAATATGGACTTTTCATTCTAGTAAATTAGTCAAACATTGGTGTTTTTCGAATTAATTGGCTTCATTCTTCTTATAGGTTTTGACTAAATACAAATAAAACGGTTTTAAATGGACAGGATTTGTAATTACTTAATTTTTAGTGGCATTGCCGGGGCGTGTGCTGTCAGACTGTTTCTGCTGCTAGAGCAGACACTAGGAGAAGAGAGAGGAGAAGAAAAGGAAATAATGCCTAATAAGGTCTGTCTGACTGAAATGCATTAATAATGATGTGAAATATTTAACAGAGAAGGCAACAAGAGAATGGTTTTTAAACCCAAATATATATGAATAATAAAAGTGGAAAAGCATCAACAATGTCAGGAATGCTGTTGGGAATGAATGAAACTCTGCACAATTAAAATGCAGCTAGTTATGTGGTGTGATACACTCTCCCTCTGTTTGTTACAAGCTGTGTTTTATAAGTGGAGTGGACACATGGAGCGTCTGGAACAGCAAAACCATTTGACTGATGTATAAAAATACCTTGTAAAAAAAAAAAGGGCTCGTTATTATTTGGTTTTTACAGCCCACAACTTTCTGTTTCTGTTCAGGCTCACTGCACATTTCCAGCTGATAAATCTCTGATAAACCCACTGTGCATGACCTTCCTAACATCACACGGTGGATAGGAAGCAGATTTCTGTCTTGGATCATTTCGCACAGTGACTGCTGGACACTTTTCGCAGTTCACGTTGACTCACCCCAAACAGCAAATGCACCAACTGTACATTGGCTGAAGGATAGCTGGATGCTCCAACTGTGTCTGCTGGAGTGTGTCTATGTGTTTGTGTTCATCTCAGATTGACTGAACTCAGTAGGCACCAGAGACTCTCGTTCTTTTCTGCATGGTCATTTCCCACAAGTCCACACTGATATCTTTATGTAAATCTTATTCATAAAGCCCCGGGAAATATTTTGCCCAAATTGAAACACTTTCAACTGGGCATGTTTGCATCTAATCATATCTGTCAGTTCATTTTGTATGCATGTATGTTGCTGCCTCTAAAATTCCCTTTGTGCTCTGACTGAACACAATGTAAGAAGCAGACTGCACAACTGAGACATCCCTGAATCTGTGTATGTCATCTCTATAAGTCATCTCAACATTTCTCTCTCCTCTCTTTTAATTTGGTTTCCCGGATTCTTACTTTAGGTTAGTTAGCGGTTGCATGGCAACTGAGTACATAGTCCATAGTGCTGCAAACAGAGCTGACATCTTTGTTAGCAGTGATGCTAAAGAAGCTTTTATATAACCACAGTTAAGCTCTGTGACACTCAGTCAGGCAGATGGCATGGCAACACGGATGACCTGAGAAAAATGCAGCTTATATTGGTCAAAATTTCAACTTAACCGTGGATGCTGTCTTCAGTTCTCTGCACTGCTCACTGCCTCCCTCCATACAAATCAACAGGTCTATGTGGTGGTGTTGTTTCTTTTTATTACTACCGACAAATACCAGACAAGACCAAAACCAGCAAGTGTCATGGAAACCACAGCTTTAACTGTGTGTTTATCACTGTAACCATGACGATGAAGATCCTCCAAACTCAACAAAGTAGTTACTTTAACCCAAACCATGATCCAACCAGGTGGCTTTAGTGCCCTAACCTAACTGAACCACCAGCATTTCATAACCCCACCTGCATGTTTATTATTGTCACCATGACAACGAAGGTCCAGTATGCCTGCTGTCGGTAGGGGCGCTGATTCAGGAAGCGTTATATGGGTCACCTACAGTATATGGTTGATTTGTTTGGACGACTTGTTGCTATTAAATCGGTACAGAAAACTTCAAGAATGAAAATGTCAGGTTAAATTAATCAGGTTAAGTTAAATGAAATGGCAATTCAGTCTAATTATCAGGCTGAAAACCAACATAATACACAAGTCTGTACCTGAAAGATCATGTTAGCTGCTAGAGCTCATGCAGCAGAAACTATGATGATGTTAATGCAAATATGCTCTTAAGATATTATACGCATTATGGAAGGATCTGATTTTATTTGCATGCTTACAAACCCCGCCTCACACTGAACATGTGTTTGTTGGTAAGCACTTAAGGTCGTACAAAACATAAAGTCATGAAACACATAAGAGACAACAAAAAGCTGCCCTGAGAGAAATTCATGAATGTTATCATTTTCATACAGAAAGCAGAAATCTCTTTCATTACTGTAAAAAATAAAGTGTGACAGTATTTACAGTATGTAATATGCTCATTAGTCATTCTTGCATGGTCACGTGCCCACGAGCAAGGCATACAGCATGCTAAATTATTAATTATGTTTTAATTTAGAGAGTGCTTTCTAGATAACGGAAGGAAGTCTTTACTCTGAGTGTATACATGTCATAAAAAAAGCCCTAAAATTCTTGCACACACTGTTAAAAGATTTAAATGGTTTAAAAGCACTTGGCTTTTCACATATTCTTATATGAGATAGATAACATCTGTGGCAGGGAATATACTGAAGTCTCACCAATGAAATATACACTCTAAGAAACAAGAAACAGTTCATACTATGAATTTAGAGAGGATATATTTTCGAGCACCAAATATCTGTAGGATGTCAGTGATCATGTTGGTCCTTGACTGGATAAACTGACAGAACAACAAACAGTAACTACACGATGTCATAAGGTTACCCACGAAAGAAGACCAAGTCGACTCGAGTCCCGTGAAGCCTAATGAAGAGAAGTAGGAGTGGGCGATCACAAAGGAGAACAGTGCTGGAGAGAAAGGCAGCACAGGGAGAAACTGACTGCACAGACTTAGAGATAGTTCTATTGTATTAGACCAGACTCAAAGCAGATGTCTTGGATCAGTCAGAGAATGGCTAATAGGAAAATCTAATTCAAATCCTCCCCAGATTACATTATATATTCACTCCAGGCCATAAAAAACAACCTTTCAATTCGCAGGGTGTGGCAGGCAGAGGATATAATGTCTGGATGAGCTGTAGCTTTTCCCAGAAATGGTAAATTATATTTATAAAAAAGCATTCTAGCTTCATTCTAATGAATTCTCTGGTTTATTGGGCTGAATTGTAACTGACAAGTAAATGATTCTATTGACTCTACAGATTATGCTGTGGCCACTTATCAAAAACGTTTTTGAGAGTGAACACTGAACTTTGTGTTTTTCACACTCTTTTACACACACATGCACATGCACACACAAGACATGAGCAGAAAGATCGTTCAATAGCTATTGAATGGATATCCAGTGGCTATTGTCCAAATCAGTCTGAGGGCATAAAAGGAGGCATTGATGGCTTTTGATCGCTGTGAAGGTCATCTCATACGGACAGGACGACTATCTCTTGGAGGATAACTTTGAAAGATCTCTATAAAAAGGTAACTATACATCAATCTATCTCCGTAGGACAATGTGCTGTAGTCACTGGTTTTCTTAAAGGTGTTGATACTATAGGTGTACCTTTCAGCATTTTTTTGTAGCGTTAAAGCAGTTAAAATGATAAGGTAGGCTCTTTCCGAATACCTTCTCTTCACACGACTGTTTAGCTAAATTTCTACAATGTTTTTACGATTTACTATATCTCACATAAACCTAAAATTTCCAAATAAGCTAATATTTAAAGTATTTTCATATTAAAAATGATTAAACTGTAAAACAAAATGGGGAGTTCACAGTTAAAAAACTATAGATTTATTATCACCAGGCTCTGCCGATCCTTTTAGCATCCTTTTGTTGTTTTTTTCAGCATGTTTCAGCTCATTCTTTTGTTTTTCTGACCCGCAACCAAACTGTCATCAGCCTCATTCCCAGTGTCCAGATCATTTCTGTGAAAAACTCAGATGAACCCATTGTACAGTAACTAATTATCACTAAACAGCAGAAATGCAAAGTCAGTGACTGGCTAGTGAATGTAGTTTCAATGTAGCTTCAAAACACATCGGTACGGCCCTTTAATTGCTTAATTATCATTTCAACTTCATTTCAACTTCTAAGGCAGGAAAGACCCAGGATGTTCCCGGATGAGCAACAATTATTGGGATGTTGTGAATCTCTTTCAGTGGTCAGAAGCGTTCAGAAAAAGAAAATTTGACCATGAGCATATTCACTCCTTAAGGTGAAATAGAAAACTCTCTAGACTCTATTCATTTTGTTTATGTAGAGTCTGTGGAGGTCTCTGTATACCATCCTTCTGTATTTGCAATATATTTCCTCATTATAGACAGAAACATATATTTACCTCGGGGAACTGCTGTTGTACTGCTCTGTGATTTAAAACTTTAATTTTCTCTAACTTTGCATTTTATTTTCCCACTGACAGCCGCTAGAAAATGTGCATTGAAATGATAGAAAACATGACATGCATAAAAGTCTTGATATATATAGAGCAGTGCAACAGTTTTCTCTCATTTATCATTTGCTGCTGAATTCCCCTTTAATAATTTAATGCCCCCAGTGCTGACCAAGGGCATTAACGTGGCACACAGCACTTTACTGTAACACTAACCTAACTGAAGAGGAGGATGGCAGCATTGTGTGTGTGTATGTATGACCAATGTTTTTGATGTTTCACACTCAGGGATCATATACTCAATGATTTCTAGAGTTCCTGAGTTACTCTACATTGAATGAACCAACTTTGTGCCGGATCGGTGCTATAACAGTGTCAGTTCAGCCGTTTATTAGATAATAACTCGTGATCATTACTCTCGCTGCTCAAACATCAGTTTGGTAACAAAAACAAAACAAACAAAGAAAAACATGCTCTACATAATAATAATGTGTGTTACAGGCTCCATCAAGTTAACTCGAGCTTCTGTGTCTGTATTCCCGTGCTCCCCCTGCAGGCATCAGCCACAGGTTTGGTGTGTGATGTCACCATCATACAGAAATGCTTCTGTAAAAAAAAAAAAAATCAGCTTTGCAAATGTGTTTCAAGGAAAGTCCACAGGGCAACTTCAACAGCGAAAGAGCCACAGATTTTTAAGTATTTTTTGCAATTTACACCTTTTTATAGACAGTAGAGAGACACGACAAAAGGTCCCTGACTAGACTCGAACCAGTACTGTGACCCATGATGAGTAATAGTCAGTGTCCCAAGTTATGCGGGTGCCCCACCTCAGGAGGTGGTGGAGACCGAAACAGAGCCAGAGTGAATATATATATATATATATATATATATATATATATATACATATTCATCAGGTGGGCGAATGCACAACTCCAAAAGAATGATAATGTTGATCCATGTCTGCTGGATGGAGGCAATTACTGCAATGTGGAAAAACATTAAAAAAATCCATTCATGCAGCAGAGAGGCAGATTATTATTTGTTTATTTATAGTCAACCTGAGCAGCTGCATCACAAGTCTCCTATCAACAGCTCCACTTGACAGTTGGCTGTGCACAAATAATGCATTTGCTCATCTGTTGGAGGATTGGAGGACTGTGTCAGGAGCCCTCCTGCCAAAATGATAAAATAGGTCACATGTCGGGGCACTTCAAACAGCCCATATGAGCGATTTGCTGGTGCCACTATCGGCTGAACAAAGAACTATCAGCAGTGAAGTTAGGTCAACTAAAGCTACTTTAATAAAGTCAACATGCTGTGAGTATTGCACTGTGTGGCTCTCCAGTCAACGACACCACTAACATTCACAATTCACCAAGGTAAAATCTACATATTTGCTCTTACAGTTTAGCAATGCCTTTTTCTAAATGTTCTGCAGTTCCAAAGCTGTATATGAAGATCAAACTACATTTTTTTTAGCTTTTTTTTTATGACTTCCACAAAAGGAGAAAACAAGAAAGAGTTGTAAGAGACTCATTATTTTTCTGCTTTATTTCTGTATGTCTATTTCCATGCTTCTGCCAAGATGCACAACAACACAACTGGTTATTTAGGCCATTTCCACACAGAGACGGTAAAAGCCAACAAGCAGCTCCGTGTCTGTTTCTCCTCAGTTCATCCGCCCTGCCAGGTTATATCTAATAGGAAGACAACACAGTCTGCCTGTTGGACATGAGCTCGCCCCTGTCTCTCTAATGCAGCCTTTCTTCCATCCAACATATTCAAAGCACAATGAGAAAAATATAAAGCACTGTTTCTATACAAGAGTTTAAAATCCACTGTTTGTTTATGTTTTGGATGCATGTGCATATACAGCCACATCTTTCTCCTGGACTCTTTGTTAAGAAGCTTGAGTTGCTGAGTTGCTCCATTATTTTATTGTGTTGCCTCTTCAGTCACAGGGGCTATTGTGAACTAACAAGGTCTTAGTTAGTCTTAGTCAAGTAAATGACTGTAAGAATTCTTGCTGTAATGTGAATCACTTCTCATACAGCACCAGGCTTTTGGAAAATGTCTCATTTTTAAGCAAATCTTTTACCAGTGATTTCACTGAGGAAATTACAAACTCCAGATTGACGTGATTAACCTCCTGCCCTGGTACCTCCTAAGATTATATACTGGATTATTACTGAACCTCAGATTGCTTGTAGTAATTAGATTAAATACATTAATTTAAGAGCTTTCAACATATTAGTACAAACCAGCAAAAGGAAAGTCTGAAAACTGTATTTGGAAACAGCAACCTTACGTAAGACTAACCCCGTCCGGACTCCTGATCAGCCCTCGAGTCACAGGGTTTAAGATGCCGACTATGAAGCAGTGTCCCCAGTTTGAGTCTGGCTGTGGATCTTTGTTGCAGCTCCTTCATTTCCTGTCATCTCTCTACCGGTGCCTGCCTCCTAGAAATTACATTTATATACAAACTAATTTGTTTTGCTGGTTACATTACGAGGGAAACATAATGCAGGGATATGTTCTGAATTATGCTGGGACCTGGAGTCCCACAAGTGGTTAGGTTCAGGGAAACAAAAGCTTGTTGGTTGAGGTTACAGGAAAAGGTTGTGGTTTCAGTTAAATGTTAATAAAATCAGCAGGTCATGTCAAATTCTTCAAGTCACCTTTGACCTGTTTAATATTAAACCAGGACCATGATCTTCCCCTACTCTTTAACCAAAGTGTTGTGAGGGCCCAAACTTAACCATTCAACATGTTAATCGTGCTTTAGTTGCTACAGGTTGATGTCTGTATCAACAATTTGCAACGTAACATAAGTTCATTAAAAACATTTTGTCATAATGTCAGTAAAACTTTTTCCTGGCATCATCATCATGTTTCCATCAAAACATATTCAATGATGCAAATTAGTAGTAGATAAATGTAACTTCTATAGAGTTGTGGAGTCAAGCCCCGATATCTGGTGATAACGCAGAACCCTCTTTAAAGTCCGTATCATTGATTGCACCAGTGGTGCCTCGTCCAAAACAGGCAATAAAGGAAAACAAACCAGTTGACACACATTAAGCGTGGAGGAGATTTTAGATCCATTTCTAATGGAGACCATCATTCTGTCTGTGTATTATGTCATCTGTGGCTCGAGGATGAGAGGTGAAACGTCTTCAAGTATCTACAACCAAGTCCAGTTACCATGGATTCAACCTTTATTGGATAACCATGACCCGGATGACTGAGACTCATGAAAATATAAAAATGCCTCATCTTGTTAATTGCTGTGTGTCTAGCTAACCAAGGGCCTCTGACAAAACTCAACTTTTTATTTTAGAAGGCTATTTAAACTTTATATTATGTGCTTTGTAATATGTCAGCGAGCCTTTGTTGATGTTTGCTGCGTCTCTGGTAAAAGCTCCAGACTGATGAATGGTTAGAAAAGGTCTAAGCGTCGCCCCACACTATTTTATCTCCATTGTAAAAAACAAATTAACTCTGACTTTTTCTCCCTCACATCTTTCTCTCTCCCATCTCACATCCTGCTGTCAAATGCCGAGGCCTTGAAACACTCACTTGTTTGTTCATGGAGCGCCTTGACTCTTGCCCTCCTCTAAATACTGCCTCACTGTTCTCTTCTTCAGTCCTCTCTCTTCTGTACCGCCTTCCCTTCCTCAGTGATACCACATGAACAGATAAAATGAAGACATCAGCAAATAAATCACATGAAAATACACATTCTCCTGTATTTCCTTGTGAATATACCGGAGAATCCGTTTTCCGTCCACACACAGTGAGCTGAGGTAGCGCTGGCACTTGTGACTGAGAGGTTTTATATAAAGTATCTGACTACAAGGGGGCTTGAGACAACAGAGCCACCCTGTTCAATTTAATTAGTATGCAGATTGGACTCAAAGCTGTGTCCCCAGATGTGTTTCATTGATTTTCTTTATGGGAGGTGATGTGAAGCAATCACACACAAAGAGCTGGAAAACAGATGACGGTGTATATCTTCTCTGAGCGCATCGAGGTTTTGAGTGTTCACTGGGTGAAGAGCAGCTGCTCTGGGACCAGTTTAGACCCCAGACCATGGTGAAATTTCCATCGTCATACCATCTGACCAGTGATTAACTGCTCACTGATGAAAATTGTGTCTGTACTCTTCTTCATTTATGTGGGAAGTGTCATTGTTTGATTGTGTTCTTCCTTTATGTGGTCGATAGTTGAGGGTATTTGATGTGGGGCTTTGTCAGGTAGTTATGTAGAGATAGATAGATAGATAGATAGATAGATAGATAGATAGATAGATAGATAGATAGATAGATAGATAAGTTCTTGCACGCCATAACGTCTTAATTGGTGATGGTCCGTAGGATCAAAATCTCTTGACTTGGAAAAACTTTTTCATTTCTACACACAGAAATGAAAAACCTGCACAAACTTGAATTTCTCTTGCACCTTTATTTTATAGGTTTATAAATGTTAATTTAAAGCTAGAAACCTTGGAATTATGTGTAAACCGATGACCGACGCTTTCATTAAACATCTGATTACGATCTATCTTTTCTTTTCCCAGACAACATGAGTAAGAGTAAGGGGAATAACTTTTAGAAGTTCAGCTCCGACATTAACAATTTCGCTTGTGTCAGCGAGCTAATAGCTTTCCATAAATTAACAGCAACACATGGATGAATCACAACAATGGGACTCTAAATTCCTATTCAGTTTCAATTTGATATCACGGACTCTCGCTCTCTCGCTGCTCCCTCACCCACACACATCATTTATTGGTGGCACTGATCAGGGATCACATGAACGCTACAACAGCTTGGTGCGCCGTCTGTATGATGGAAGGGGAGGCTGACGGACGATTTCAGTGTAATTTCAGTTTGACTTCAGCTGCCATTAGAGGACAGACTCTGTGGTATTTCCACTGACTGCTTACTGATGTAGTTACACTACGGCAGGAGTAAAGGTTACGTCTGTGTCTCATAAAGATTTATATCTTCTGGCCAGACACCTGCACCATCTGGATAGGATGTGTCTCCAACCTCCTCAGTGAGTGGTTTGAGCTACTTGATCTTGAATGCTACTTGGATGCATTTACATTTCTACACTATCTTTTTAGAGATCAGACACCTATCAGCTCCACCCAAGGTGCATTAAGTGAGTAGGTGTAATTATTACTGGATATTGTTTGTCCTTTCAGGTCTTAACAGGCACCAAGGACCTTTTGTTATTTACCAAAATACACATGCAAAAAGGCGCTTATATGTTGCACCTGCCAATAAGGTCGAGCACTGGGAGACTCATGTCAGCTCCACCATGTTTCCCAAATTTGAATTTACCGGCTCCAAATAACTAACAGCACTTCAGGCACGTAGCCGGCCACCAACGTTGTTTTTGATATTTGGTTGAATGTCGGTTTGTTGACGTCAGATGACCAAAATTCAATGTCTAATGCCAACAGCAAGTTGATGTAGAACACTGACAACAGACGATGTTGTTAGGTAACCAACGTCTCACACCAACTCCATCTTGACATATAAAATACCACCAGTCTATTCGTGAGTAAAACCCAACGTCTGTCACAATGTCATTTAACCAACATTGGGTGGTTTTTTTAATGTCAACTTGATTTTGTTTCAACCAAAACGTAACGCCTGTCTAACGTCTTTCTGATGTCTTTCTCAGGTACACCCAGCTCCAGGAAACACCTATGAGTGACATCACACTCGTCCACAAGCTCACCATTTTGTAGTGCTGTCCGAATGCAGTGAGAATTGTTATATCCTATATAGTGGACTCATAGTATCCCACAATTCATTAGGAAAATTAGTGCACAACCGATGGTTACTAACCAAGTAATATACACCATCATGCATTGCGATGATGAGCTCCCTGGATCGTGAGAAGGGAGCAGTGGATGAGTGAGTGATTCCAGACATTACCTATGTTTTTCTACAGTCTGTGTTAAAGGGGTATTTAGTCAATACGTGAACTCTGTTGGCCTCAGTTACAGTCCAGGTACAGTTCACCATTGACTTCTGAAGTTCGAGTAATTGCAGGCTGTTTGCTCAAGGCTCAGATTTAAATGTAAGTAGTGCTACTGAGAGAAAAAACTCTACTAAAGTACAGCAGATACTAAGGTAAGATGTTAAGGTTACCATTTTGAGCTGGGAAATAGTGAAATCATACGGATTAAAAAGTATAGTAAAAAGCCCTTCAACCTCAGTCAGGAGTGGATATGTGGATTTCTGAGAAGCATTTAAAAACAGAGCAACCGGTGTGGAGGCTGAACAGATGCCCCCTGTTCCTCTGAGGCAGCTGGGCTGGCTCCTAGCCTGGCTGCATCCTCCCAAATAATGCCGAATCAAAAGTACCCACATCCAAAAGACACACACACTAACACACACACACACACACACACACACAGATGACCCAATGTGTCCACATGCACACTTTAGTGCAAAGGCTGTCAGTCACCTACAATGAACACATAAACACTCACGTGTGTACAGAGATGCGAACAAACACAAGGGCAGAGGCACCCACACACACTCCCACACACATACACACACACTCACACACACACACACACACACACACACACACACACAGCGATTTATGTTTTAAAGCAGCAGCGCCGCATCATCATGCAGCAATTTCTTTTTGATGATGTACTGATATTTTGGAGCTGCTGACCACTAAAGCTGACAGGATTACATCATCTGGCTCATAAGCAGATAACATCTTGAGCGATCATTTCAGTGGAAGAGCTGCTTTTATTGCACATTATGCTTTGCCAGATCACACGGTGGCATCAGTGTGCGTGCGTGCGCTGGTAGTGGAGGTAATACGTCTTCATGCTGAGGTATTTAGCATTGAAAAAAAACTCCACATGACCCCAGTTTGTTTGGAAAAAATCAAAGGGTGAGAGAGCGGTGTCACATGGGAGCTCTTTCAAAAGCAGCTGCACTCTCATCTCCTCTTTACACTGACATGTCAGCATCAGCAGCATCAGTTGTAGTCAAGATAATGACACGTCCTCTCCCTTAACATGATCCGTCACTTGATCTCTGAGAATAAAACTGTTTTTTTAATCAGATAGTGAAAAAAAATGTAATAATCCCATGTCATTTGGCGAGCTGCGAACTGTGAATGAATCACATTTCCTCCGATGAGTCCTTTGTGGATCTGCTAAAGAGATCACACACGACTGGATCCGGTTCAGGAGAGACTAATGATGGTGCTGCTGGTGCTGGATTTGAAACACTATGAGATTTTTACCCGCGACAAAAAAAAAAAAATCCTTTTGCCTAAGTGAAATTATTGTTTTAAAAAGAAAAAACAACAACTTTTCATCTGGTTGTCATGGTTACCTGGAGTGGAGCAGAGCTCACCTCTGACCCTTGTCTGACCCGTGTGCGCCTGAGATGAGTGTTATACACCAGTGACTGAGCTGGTATCACAGAAAAAGGTCGTGTTCTTTGTTAGATCTGACAGCAGCGACCGAGCGTCGGAGGGAGCGCGTCCTGATGCCGATACGTAAACTTCAATCAGTTTTAATCTGCGTCCCAATTCAGGGGCCGAATCCTCCAGAGGACGCGGCCTACGAAGGAGTGGCCCTTCGTGGCCGTCGTAGACCGTGAAGGCTGAACCGAAGTGAGACGGTCCGTGTCCACGGAGAACTCTCGCTGTGCGTCACCAGCTGTTCCCGCCCTTACTGTTGCGACCACATAACTTTTTTTTCCACTAAAACTTGAGGGTTTAAGGCCCTTGGTTAGCTGTTGAACTGATACTTATATTTGCATATCCAGCAGACATGGAACAACTTTAGCATCAAAGGACGGTTCAACAAAAGACGCTTATTTGCTTCCTGGCGGAGAGCTACAAGATCGATCCAACTCTCACGTCGGTCAGTTTAAAGGCATACAGCTGCTTTACCAGACTATTTCTTGGTTGGAGATGTTTTGACTTTGAATTACTTGAATTTCTGGTGTTTCTGCTCTGTGTAGTTATTCCATCAATTGTTCATACATAAATATTGATTGTGCAGCAATAAGTAAATGTTTTTAGAGGAAAACAAAGCTGCTAAAAGGTAACACACCTCACGTCTGAGGACCTTACTCTCTCCATATTGTCTCTGGGGTCAGTTTAGTAATCAGCCTCTTCTATATGCAGCTGCCAAGGATATTAAAAGCTTCATAGGGAGAGTTATTTTTATGTTGCTTGGAGCTATTTGTTGATGGGGCTTAAAGGTCCTCTCCTAATACTTCACAGACACAGACAAAGAGAGAGAGACTGAGGTATAGGGAGGCCGTTATTAGCTCCTTCAGCAGGGCTTTAATGTGACATTTATCTGTTGTGCTCGCCCTTCATTACTTCCATCAGTAAAGGTCAGGCTCGTGTATGTGGGCCCCTCTCAGGTGTTTGGGCCCCTTACACTGTTTAAACATCTGATACCCGGCAGCACAGAGGATATTACTTCATTACTCATGAGTTCACCTGGTGAGAGGAATCAGATCTTTCACATTACTCATTAGACAAAAGAGAAGATGGGTAGGTGGGTGTGTGTGTGTGTGTGTGTGTGTGTGTGTGTGGGGGGGGGGGGGGGCAGTTGAGGGATTTCATGACATTTTCATAGTCTTTTGATAAATGGGTGAAGCAAAGAAATCTTCACTGGCTTTTCCTCAGAGGACTTCTGTGAGGCTGCTCTTTGGATAGCAGGTGGTGGTGATGCTGCTGGTGGGGGTGAGGGGTGTTGGGGGGGTGGGGGGTGATGGAGGCAGAACTTCCTGTCTGTCTCTCTGTATCCCGGTGCATTGAGAAAAAAAGGAAACTGAGCGCAGTGAAAGCCGAGCATTCATTCACGGACCTTGTTGACTGGCGCTGCTGAAACCTGGAGGCTCAGAAGTGATTCAGCAGAGCAAAGAGAGAGAGAGAGAGAAGCAGAGAGCAAAGAAAGAAAAGAAAGGAAAGAAGAGGAGGAAAGAGAGGAAGGAAAAAAGAAGAGGAGGAGAGCGAGAGCTGCGCGCTGCTTTGGAGCCGTTATTTCACTGCTGAACAACACAACCATGCAAACACAGAGGTTTTTTATAAAAGTTCTCCCTGTCAGCTGAAACCTTCCTCTTCTAAACAACCGTCCAAACTCTGACTAACTCGGATTTCAGTGGATTTCGCGGATGCATCGCGCGCGCCGGACCTTTCCAGGGGTGTAGCAGCCGCGGTGCTTCTCGTGCGCCTTTGCGCTGGTGGAGGCTGTGTGTGTGTGTGTGTGTGTGTGTGTGTGTGTGTGTGTGTGTGTGTGTGTGAGAGAGAGTGACTGTGTGTGTGAGTGTGCGTGAGAGGTGGTGGAGGATCAGCCGGAGTGGCCGACCAGTCAGAAGGATGCTGGAGGGCAATGCCTGCAGAAAGAGAGGATGAGATTTGTCGAAAGGCGCTGGAACTGCTGTCGGACCTGTGCTCCAGGGGAGAGGTGCAGGACGACAACTGCCTGGATTTCATCTACTACTTCAGGGACCTGGCCAGACCGCGCTACACCGACTCAGGTCAGGCTCCACAGTCCTCTGTCTGAGAGTTTAAGGCTGAGTTTTGAGTGAGTGTGAGGCTGAGTAAGACGAATTTATCTTGGGAGGAAGATTGAGCAGACTTTAATCCCCATTTAGCATTTTTATTCATCAGCTATGAGGCATCTCCACTTTTAAACTTTTCCAAACAGGAATTTAACAAAAAAAAAGTGGAATTTAACTGATAAACAACTAATTTTGATTCTATTCTGTCCTTGCAATGCAATCTTTCCACTTGCTTTGAAAACTGTGCCACTAATTGTCAGATTTAAATGATGATTCCTTTACATTAAAGTGTGTGTGGAGACACTGACAGATGATTTGCTTTGTCACTTAATGGCCAGTCTAACAACAAAAGACAAGCCGGGTTTTTTGCAAGTAAAAAGTGCACGAACACACACCGTGATTCACTTGTTGCTTGGCTCCATTACTACAGACAGAACCCACAAAGTATTACACATCTATACAGTTCGTGTGTATCGGCAAGTCCAGTACAGCATCCAACACTGCTTGAATGTGCTGGTTTGGTTTCTCTTTTAGAGAGAGAGAGAGAGAGAGAGAGAAGGAGATAGAGAGGGAGAGAGAGAGAAGGAGAGAGAGAGAGAGAGAGAGCCCCACCCGATCATTCCCCTTTACTCTGCTCCCTGACTGCTCCAGCAAAAATAAAAGGAGATCAGTGATCTCTAAACCAGTTATTTTAAACTCCCCAGTTGGCTGGAATTTCTTCAGTGTTGGCAGCAGAGACAATTTTCTGAGTTTGCTGGAAAGGAACGGGTCAAAAAACAATTCTGACTCTCTCTGAAACTCTTTGAAAAGGCTCCGTCTACACTGTAATGTGTTTTAGGACAGAAGAGAAATTTCACTGCAAAACAAATCCTAGGTGGTAGGAATTCTATAGGGACGGAGACCACTTTGCAATGGCCCTTAAATACCAGAATATTGATGATTGATGATTTATGATTTCACAAAACCGGGCATCTCATCGACTGTAATGAAATCTTCAGTGCCAGTGTGGGTGCATGTGCGTTTGGTGATGTTAGAGGATGATATGTATGTGTGCACATACATATCATGCATAGCATTTAGGTTGTTTGATTATATTTGCAACGCACACAGGAACGACAGTATACATATATGCATGTTTGGGGATTTATTTCCTCTTCGTGTGTGTGTGTGTGTGTGTGTGGGGGGGGTTGTTTACATGTATATTGTTGTTTCTTCGTTGCCTTTAAACACGTTACAATTCATCATTAAACATGTATGATGAAGAGGAAGTTCAGGCTACCAGATTGGTTCCCCTGAGGAGCTGTGACCCATTTCCTCTTGTATTAGACTGCTCTAAATGCACACACACACGGTTTGATCCACAACAAACAACTATTCCTCCGAGCTGAGTGGGAGCGACTGGAGTGGGGGAACTGCTCTCTGGTACTCTGAAGTTTTGTCCATTTCACAATTTCCTAAGTGTTTCTAAGAGGCGAGAACCAGCGGCGACACCCAAACAAGTGGTTTCACACTCAATTCTTCTTCAACTTATAAGTACAATAAGAGGCAGATAATGAGCCCATGTGAAACCGCTTTGTGAACGGTTTGATCCGCTGTAAATGTACAAAATAGTTTTTAGTCATTTGATGTACAAATTAGTACCAATCCATCCTGAATTAAACATGCAGTAGCAATCTTTCCATCGCGCTATAAAGGTGGATTCACCATGAAAGCAGCTGATGAGTGGCTATGTTGAATGTTGCTAATAGTTTAGCCTTCTGCTAACTGTAGCCAAAGGTTCACGGCTGTGTTGCTTGTGTCGTGTGCGTTTGCGTATGAAGCTGAGCTTTTTGCACTGTAACTCCCTGGTGACTGAAGGCTCCAAAATTCAGCTGTCAGCTCAAGTGTAATATAGAGAATTTTACTTCCTGGTGAAGCACTTACTCAAAAACAGCAAAATCCATAAAAGCAACTATGATCGATAACCGTTTGCAGCTAAATGATTGTGTGTGCTCAGTAAGTGTACTCTTACTTCAGACTGAACTTTGTACCTTTGTTCCTAAATTTGTACCTCAAACTATCAGTAGATTTGGATCAAATCACCCATGTGCTCCCGAGGGCCCATTATCTGCCTGTTATGGTACCTCTGTGAAAAACGTACTACTTACTACAACAACAACAACGTACTCCTGAATATACAGCCTGCTCCTGACTGGACCTCCATGATGCCACCGGCTGCTGGTGCACAATCCTAAATCTTAACCTCCAAACTGCCCCTTCGTACCCGGCAGTCTTTTATGTAATTTATTTTGCAGTCCGATATCTATATTTCCATAAATGTGCACGTCATAGATCGAGGTCAAAAACTGTTCACATTTGGACAAAAACAAGCTGCTATATTTAAGTGCAACTGTTTGTCCCAAAACATTTGGCCACAAATCTGCGAGGACTGGGAATCACTCTACTGACTAATTCAAAGTCATCTGATAATCTCAGGGCTTCAACGCACAGTGCAGCTTCAGACAATGTCATCACATGCAAAGACAATTATGTTGTAACCTCCATTTTTACCGCAAAACACGAGGAGGGGCTCTCGGTGAAAACGAACTGGGAATAGACGAGAGGACAACTCTTAAAGTTCCACCATGTTGCTGCCAGTTTTGAGAATTTTTCTTTGTGTTTTTTTATTACTCAAAAACAAGATTTTTGTCCATTTGGATACTTTCCCTTCACCTTGATTAGGCTGATTAGGCTCCACCATTTTATTTTTACCATGACGACACAGGCCACACTCTGAGGTCCGTTTCACAGGGAGACCTTACGGACTACGGCAGCAGCTGCTGCGCCAACTTTAAAAGGCCGTTCGGTGCTTCCAAGCCTGATAAATGCCAGTTAGTGTAGTGGAAAATTTCCTATTCAATATGAATCTTCATCAATGTCCTTCTGGTGACTGTCAATGCTCCACCAGGCTTCCTGTCTGACAGTAGCTGCTCGTGGCTGTTAGCTCTAACTACCAGCGGCCGCGAAGCCACGTCTCCTACAATCGCTGCTTCTCTGTTGCTCTTTTAAACTATATAAGTAGAAGTAACTTACCCCTTGAACTGGGTTGTACTATTAACACATAGCGCATGTCTGGGTTAGTAAATACTTTAGTAATATGTAAATTGGTTGCTAGGAAACACCAGTTCTGTTTATTTAAAAGCTTTCAACTAATTATAAAGCAGGCTAGAGGTATATTTAACTTGTTTGCAAATCCTTTGTAAATACAGGCTTTGTCTTATTTACATAGTGTTTGCTTACACGGAGGAAGTTTGTAGTATTCATACAGTTCAGGGCGTTCGAGAGCAGAGACTGTGATTAAACTAACTTACCGGGGTTTTTGTTTTTGAGATATCATTTAAAATCTGTCATCACATCATTTTTAAACAAAATGTTCATCAAGTGTTAGTTCAGGTATGTCAACCATATCCTCGTATATCAACGTAGCACATCCCTCTACCAGCTAATGTGAGAGTTGTCAGTGAACTCAGCTGCACAACAGTTCCACCCTGAAGTTACTGAGTCTAACTATTTAGTACCAATTAATCTCTAAGTGAGAGCTAGTGTGGTTTGGTGTAACCCATTTAGATTTAGTGAGGCATAAATCTTCACACCGTGAACAAACAAACACATTATACTGTAACGAGGAAAACTAGTCACACAGTTTTATCCCAGTAAGAGAATAAAACTAAATTTCCTTCCCCGTCTGCTTCGGCTTCTCCAGCTCAAACTTGCAGTTGGAAACATGCAGAGACCTATTACATTATTACTACATGTTTTTTTTTTTTTTTTTTTGTGCCAGACAACAATGGCCGCCTCTGAATGGAACATGATGGTTTCATATTTTTACCAGAAGAGACGGAGACAAGTCACAGTCATGGGAACAATGTTCCATCTGAAAGTTGAAATTCACAAAGCACTTTCATATCTTGGTCTCTAAGATGAGGGATTGATTAAATGGTGGGGGGAAATAGATTAGGTTCCATTACACCCTTGATTGCATTTTGAGAGAATTGTTGCCAGGCAACGTAACGTTATTGGATATTTGGTTTAGAAATCGTGGAGCCTCTGGTGGTATTTTTCAATGAGCCCAATAAAGTTAATGTCTCCTCTCTTCTCTTCGCCGTTCCACAACTTTCTCTTGAAAAAGTAGATTTCTCCATGTGTTATCTACGCACCTTCTGTAAAAGTCATTTCCAGGACATCATCTCCGTTCCTCCCCTTAAACCCACGCTGCAATGCCCTTTCACCCCAGCTACTGTCTCTTATTGACCCACTGCTGACTTGGCTGTTGCAGCTTATTGAACTGTTCTCAGCGCCGGGCTCCTCAGAGGAGGGACGACTGTACTTTGAAGAGTTTAATAAGCTGGCTCTATGATCTGGTGCTCACTCTCTGCCAGTAGCGAGCATTGGACGCTGCACAAAACAATAAATTGGTCATAATCATGGTCTTCCTCTGCTTAATCTTCTCTTAATAATTGTGCTTTACATCGTTATATTGATTTGAAGTCATATTGCTCAGCCCCAATGCGTCGTCTGTCTTTTTAAATGGTGATTTAAATAAGAGGCCATTGTTGTAGTTTGGCCACCATGCGTCATGTATCTGATGCGGGTTGAAAGGTTAGAAACACATAATCCTTAAAACAACTTAAAGTCTACAGCCATGCTAGCTGCTGTGGTACTTTAGAGGTACTACAGATTAACGCTAACATCAGCATACTGACATGCTCACAATGACAAAGCTAACATGCTAATGTTTAGCAGGTACAATGCTTACCACGTAAGAGATATTTGAGTTTTGACCACAGACTGACCAACTGAACGACCCACAGTTGCCATGTCTGGAGCCGTGCAGCTTGCGTGGCCAAACATAATGAAAAGTGGACATTTCACATTCCAGCAGTGTCCTATGTCGTTGTAAAGAGATCATGTCAGTTATTTACAGTCATAAATGAAGATACAAAGCTTATGTGTGGGAGAGTTGCTGTCCAGATGAATCAGCCATTCAGGTGTGACGTTTACACAATTACTGCAGTTTAGTTGCAGGTTAATTCCTGTGTAGGTGTGCTGGACAATAAACAGGAATAAACTGGCATTATAGCGATTGTCTCGGGTTGGCGTCTGTGATGGACCTATAATGAACCTCCTTCAGAGGCACAGGGATCTCAGTATCCACCCATCACCTCTAAAGCTCGCAACCACAGACATGATGCTGCGCTGAGGAAACAAGAATAAAACTAACAATAAAATAGATCAGACTGGCAGGTTCGACTGACGGCCTGAAGTCGTAGTGTGGTACGCAGCGGTTATTATCATGACATATACAGTTAATAACAAAAGGGAAGCGCAGAGACGCTCTCTATGGGAGTCTGTGTTTATACAACCCAGTATTTCGCTGCTTGTGTACAGGTGTGAGCTTCATATGTCACAGATATTCATAGCTCTCTCTTCTGTTGTCACACTGAATGCAGTTGGCCACTGACCTTACCCTTCTGGCCTACACACACACACACACACACACACACACACACGCACACACACAAACACACACACACAAACACACATCAGGCTCGACTGAACGTACAGACACATTTATGTTAATGAAAAATTAAATAATGTGGGAAAGTTTGCAGCATTCTCTGATAAACTAATTCATCTTGTCTTTCATTTGTCCTGCACTTTAAAAAACACTGCAAAGATGAAATTTCTATGTTTTAAGTGAAATTATTAATTACTTATTAGTACATGGCCTCTATTTGTGTTATGGTTAAAATTTTTGGAGTCCCCTGGTTGTTCTTGGACTTAGATATGTATTTGACAACTCATCGTGTGCAATAATTAACACGCACCATCTGTGTAATATCCCTTATCTGCTGCTATCTGTTATATTTAATCTAATTGTACATAATATATAATTATCTATTATTTATCTTTTTTAAGTATTTGATATTGAAATCTTGCTGCGTTTTCTTTTCTTTGTACCGTCCACTTTTCTGCTGTAACACTGCAAACGTACCCACTGTGGGATTAATAAAGGACTATCTTTATAGACTTCCTGCCTTCCATTATAGACTGGGACCCGTTTGTGTGTTGAACACCTCTGGAGAGACGGTTCACGGGTCTTTCTGGAGTTTTTAAAGGTCATCCTTTAGATCAGCTGCTTTCTGGACATCTTGTTCGCTTTATGACCTCATCGTCCAATGCAGCCCAGAAATGAGCGTGACGGCATCTTTCCAGTTTTTGATTTCTCACAACCGTTTTCCTCTGTAGTTCTTCTTTCACGGAGCCGTTTGGAGTGTGAGCAGCAGTTTGGCTTCGAGCCCAACACGATGATCAACATTGTTGTGTAGATTGGCTGCTTGTCTCTTCCGCTGATAAGTGAAGATGTCTTATGTCTCTTGATGAGCCTCTGGTAGCGCTGACAGAGAGAAGCACCTTGGAATCATTTCTGAGCTTACTCTGACGTCCATGTCTCAGAGTGGGAGCCTGGCAGATGTAAGCAGTCTTTGAATGCTGTTTGTAACACAGCCTGTAGAGCTCTGCTGCTCTACTCACACACACACACACACACACACACACACACACACACACACACACACACACACGTCTGTAGGATTGTATTATGCCTGTTTCAACCTTTCCCCACTGGCAACCAGTAGTTCTGCAGTGATTTCAGCGATTGCATTTAGTTCTGCTCCCGGCTTCAGTGGGTCGAATGTTTACCTCCTCGCTTTACAAAAGCGTGTCCATCATTTAATCTGATATTGGTTCTTGTTATTCATTAAACACGTGCAAACATCCTGGGGTTTTGCTTTCAGGAGAAATTCTGAAAGAAGTGCAACAGGGACTCTGTTCTGAGATGAGAAATTAAAGTCTAAAGTCCAGACTGCTCACTTGCTTGGTAGTTGCAGTAATTCAAATAAAATAATTTGTGCCTGTTGTAAGGGTTTGTGGGTGTTTGATTCGAGTTCAACAAACATTTCCTTTAACTGCAAACTGCAGAGCCGGGCATGTGTTCCAGGGAATTACATTTTCGCTGCTGATGATAATTGGGGCTTCATACAAAATAAATGAGACAGAGTTTTGACAGACAGGGAGGGAGACCAGAAGGGAGTACGAAAACACGGGACACAATAATTCAGTAATTAGTGTGCTGACATGTATTCCCTTCCTGTCAGCGGAAAGATATCGTGCCTACAAACTGCCTTCGAATACGTTACAGACACGTCTACCGTGTGGCTCCAAGCTTTGTATTAGCCCGCTAGAGGTGTGGCCCTACCATGGTTTTTGGGATCAGCAAAGTCAGTTCCTGCCACTACATCAACAGTAACGAGAGAGGCAGCGGCGGCTCCCACCCTTTTTTCAGTTTAGCCTCCTAAATGTCTGCGCACATCTCTGTACCATATACTGTTATTTTAATCCTTCTGGAAGATGTAGCTGAATGGATTGCCTCATTGCTGTTGTTATTGTGTAATTTTATTAGTTGCATCTTGAATGAAATACTGATGTAACTGTTCCCAAATGCAGCTGGTGGGATGTGCACTGCTACTTACTGTCAATAATAAGTGCAACTCAGTGTGTAATACAGATTCAGCATTTTCTTCCATTATCTGGCTCTGCACAAATTAAACAAACATAATAAATATGATTTTTTCTACATTAAAATCCAAACATTATTTCCTGAGAAACAGCGATGTTAAGGAAAGTGATAAAAAATGTTTTTAAAAAACAGAAATTCATCCAAATCTGCACAAAAATCCAAGGTCTTTTCTGTAGCCCACATTCCTTCCCTCCACCAAGTTTGGTGCAAATCAGCTCCGTACTTTTTGCGTGATCTTGCTTAAACAAACAAACAGATGGACACAGGTGAAAACATAAGCTCCTTGGTAGAGGAGATAAAAGAGAAAGTCACTGTTTCAGAGATATTAGCCTTTATCATAGTCAAAGAGTGTATTGGTGTAAAATGATAAAATAACCCACTGAATCAGCTGCTAGCAGTTCATGTGATCACTCTAACCAAATCTGAACAGAATATGAATCAATGGATTATTCGTGATACTGTTAAAATGATTATTAAGCATGATCTGAAGCTGTGAGAAGAATGTTTAAACTAATTTACAGATTTTTACACTGATTCCTGCTCTATTTGTACGATGTCTGTGTTCTGAGTTAGAACAGTTACACCCCCGAACACACAAAGATTGCAAACTCTCTCTCTCTCTCTCTCAAAGGTTAATGACTAAGTTCTTCTTCTCTTCGTGCTTGAGAAGTCTCCCAGTCCCTGACAGGAGACAAACGTGATGGTGCGTCAGCATGTGTGAGAGAGAGAGTGCCTGTCACAATAACACACATGATGAATTAAACATGTGCAACTGGCAGGAACATTTAAATTTCATAGTTAGTGGAGTTGGCTCTTTTGCTGTTTCAGTTGCGACCTTTTGTGAGGTCCAATAGCAATAAGCCTTTCTGCGGTGTAGCTGGATAATCAGGCAGCTTAGAGCATGTTGTTGATTTACACAAGGCCTCATCAAAAGGAGATTTAGTGCGAATCAATAAAAGCAGCCATCTGTGTGTTTGTTCGCTTTGGGGTTTTAAGCTTGATTCACTTCAGAGGCAGGAGAGTCCCTCGGCCTCGGCCTTCTATCAGGGAAATCCATTGGCATTGTTGGACTCTGAACTCTTCCACTGATGTGCTTCCTGCTGGCGACACATTCCCTGTGGCTTCAAGAGCTCAGCTGCTTTTATTTTGTATTTTCTACACAACAGCTGGTTGATAGTGTGTGTGTGTGTGTGTGTCTGTGTGTGTGTGTGTGTGTGTGTGTGTGTGTTATTGGTGATTGAAACAAGATGCTCTGCGGTGTTCTTCTCACACCTGAACCTATCATCAATGGCAGATCGATAAACCGTGTCCCCACCAGCGACGCCAGGTGTACAATAATCACGGTACGTTCACAATAACTCAGCCGTCAGTGTGACATACAATCATTAAATCTAATAACCCATAAATGTGCAGGAATTCCGATGTTTTAATTTCATCATTTTTTCAATTAGAGTGAAATGGTATTGAGCTGATTTGGAACCGGTCTGATTATTGGTCGTACATTAACCATGACAATAATGTTTTGTGGAAAACTGACCCTTTTAAGCTAATGGACAATTTAATGACTATTCCATTGTTTAAACATTGTAAGAACAACAGTCACACCCTTAAATTAGAACATGAGGACGTATTTGGTTAATGTTAATGCTTTTGAAATGATGGTTAATTAATGTGGACATGTGTGTGTGTGTGTGTGTGTGTGTGTGTCTGTGTGTGTGTGTGTTTTTGTACCAAAAGAGTCAAATGAGAAGCGAGTAAGAGCTTTTACAGCTTTACTGACCACTTAGGCTTTGATGTAAGTCACCACTAACACCTCAGTGTTGGACACTTTATACTTTATTCTGTCATCCATATTCACACAAACTCAAGCAACCCCACCACCGACAATTACACTAATCAAAACCTGTCTAACCTTTTTTAATTATAATTGTCGACTTCCTTTAGAGAGGAGTGAGCTCACTGATTATTGGAGCTCCTGAATCCAATTAACTGCCACCAGCTGTACGGGGATTTAGGCCTTGGTGCCTTGATTGCACCCTGCAAGAGGACATGAAAAGCGGAGACACCCTGTGGCTTTAGAAAAGGCTCTAACAAAAGGTAATTGAATGAAGCCACAGGCTCGTCTGGGCTGTTTTGCTCATTTTAAAAGCGAAACTTATCAAAGAAGGAGCAACAGTGTTTTCAACATTTAGTTTTTGACTCCGATATTTAAAAAAAAAAAAGGAAGGTGGTTCAAGGGAAAATGCTTTGCTTTGGATGCGAACAGGGTTAATGTAAAGAGAAATTACTAATATCCTGAGCTGTAATTTCATTTAGATACAGAAAAGCTTAATTCTGGGCGTGAAATATTTTCTATTTTTCATGAAACAAATGCATGAACTATTTGGCACATCAAAGCTTAGAGCTGCACAAGCTGCATACTCTCTATCTGTGCCAGCTGAGAACACAAGCCCCGTTCTGTGCCGGGACACACACACACACACACACACACACACACAGTATATCATCTCTCCACCGCTTTCAGTTCCTCCCAGCTGGTGCCCAGTTCAGAGCCGCACACAGGAGAACCTGCCTCATTTCACCGAGGATAGCGCTGACTGTGCTCTAATTCTAATGAACATACTGCGCAGCACGCATCACACTCCTTTGGTTTTTATTGTGCTATAATACATCAAATTTAATTCAAAACAGATGTTACATGCAAATCGTTTCGTTATTGAAAATAAGACTTAAAGGAACTTAAAGCTGCTCTCACAGGCACACGCTTCACACACGCACACGCTTCACACACGCACACGCTTCACACACACACGCCATAAGCCTTTGGCTACAGTTAGCAGAGGGCTAAACCATTAGCAACACAGTCACTCATCACCTGCTTTTTTGGTGAATCTACCTAAACAAACAACCTCTACAACACACTGAGATATTACAGGACAATGAATTTAGCGGTCAGGAAGTACAGCGAGTTCTCTCCATCACTGAAACGCTTCACCGATATTGACACATGTCCATCTGAAGCGACATGCCTCTGCATTTGTATAACAGCCAATAGGAATGCTTTTCTCTCTCAGAAAAGACCTGTGATTGGCCAAAGTCAGAAAACTTTAGAGGCAAGGACGAGGCGCAGACGTCTAGCCCGCTCTCAGACCATTAGAATTACAATTAGCTTTAAGAAGGGTATATTTAAAATTTCAATACTAAATCCAGTTTGCAGACTGTGCGTGTGAAAGTTTTACATTTTCTCATAATATTCTTGATCTGTTGAGTTCTGATGTTTAGATTCCTTTTCGCTCCTCTGATTAATGGTGACTTTATCTGAAGCGTTTCTTTTCCCAAAAGTCATTGAGTTTTCTTCTCTCCTCATCCATCTCTAATAACATTATTCAGAAGCTGCACCAATCAATATTTTAGCATCGACGACAGATCAAATGACGTGTGTGTGTTATGAATCTGGTCGCTCGTAGTGAGAAACCCAAAGAGAAACCACAGAGGAAGTTGGCGATTTGTTGGTGAACATAATGGGGCATTCAGCAGCTAAAGAGACAAATATTTCCCTCAGAAGAAGCAGTGATGGTTTGTATTTATATTCATCAGATGGACGGACGTTAAGTTTGCTCAATGTCTGCTGGTTGAGTGCTAACATGTTCTGTAGGAAGAGCTGCGTCATCTTCAAACGGTGCAGGTTTAATCACATTTAAAAGCTGGTGAAGTCTCGAAGAATGAAAGCTTCAGTAACACTCGTGATACTGAAATCAACCTTGTGTTTTGATATTCAAACAGAACCAACCAAAAGATCCTAATGACACATTTTTCATAATACCCCGTCTGAAATATGCCACCCGTTCTTTAAAGTCGTCCTTGTTGCTAACGTGCAGTAGCTGAGGCCAGATCCATTCACTGGATCTCACTGAATCACAGAGCAGAACTGTTGCTGTCTGCGGGCCGACGTGTTCGGTCACGCCGGCCGCACCCTGATAGTTGCCGCTGACAGCTGATGTCATCATGAATGAAAACATGAATTAAATTACAATACATCCTGAGTGCACTACGTCCGTGTTTACAGCCATCTACTTTGCTGGAATAAGCCATTGATAGTTGTTGCTATGGATACCATTCAACACTAATCACCATCATCTTTAGCCATTAAACTGCATGTTGTACACTTTCAGTTGATAATTCTCTGTGTAGATCTTTACACTGGACGTATAAATAGTGAGCTTCTGAAAGTATTCAGACCCTTCCTTGTACACTTTGACGTGTCGATAAAACTTATGTATCAAATTCAAGTGGATTGAATTCACATTTCTGCCAACGAATGGTCTGAATACTTGTATAAAGATATTTAATATTTTGACCTTTAAATAAATTTCTAAAAATGTGTTTTCACCTTTTCTGAATGGGTTTTTTGTGTGTTTTTTTTTTTCCAGTTCCAATTTATTTTCTATACTGAGGTAAATTTTTCTGAACTACTCAGTTCTCTGTACTGACATGGAGCTCAACACAACAGTTAATCTAACATTCAAAATGCACCTGGGAAATAATCTTTTTGAAGCCTGATCCATCCCTGGCGGTCCTCTGCAGATCTGTCCACACACCCAGCATTCATTTCATCCAGGAGGGACGTCTGATCATGAGCCTGGTGGTCATAAACAAACAGCTGCTCTGGTGGGATGAGGGATGGAGGGTAAGGTGAAATGAAAAGCGTCACTCTCTGACTGGAAGCGAACGGCGAAACGCTGCTTTTTGTCATACGAACACAAAATATTCTGGATTCTGCCTCTCTCCCCTCATCCTCTCCCTCACCTGGCTTTCATAGAGGTCATCAAAGAATGAAATGCAGCGCTCACTGTTGGATGGCCCCTATCAGGGCTTGCTGCATCTTTACCAGCTGCAACAGCAGGGCTGGTATTGTGTTCACCTCTGTGTGTGGCTGTCATCATGGTACAATGTGGTCCTGGGGACACATACTGTTACAGGAACTACCTTATAGCTGGTTCTGCCACATATAGAGTCACAAAACTGTACAGGTGTGTATTGCGATCTAAATGAAGGCTGAGTCTGTAGATAGGTGCGGTCGGGTCGGAACGTCAACGCAGCTGCTGTGATCCCATCGAAAGTTGGTCTCTAGTTATTCTGTCATTTATTCTAAGATGTAGACGTGGCAGAATGTAATAAAGTCTGGTCTGGTTTAAAGTCATTTTCTGTTTTTAAGCTCTGAATGTAAATTCAACAGTTTTGAAAATAGTATGAATCACTCACAAAACAGGCTGTAAGTGCACAGAGCTTTAGAGGTCAACGAGTTTCTGTGAGAAAACTCCTCATGAATATGAAAGCCGCCGCTCTACAGTTGCCTCAGATGCTGATGGGGTGGTTTAGGGTTCGTTTTGCATTAAGGTTGCTAACCCCGGAGGTTTACCTGTATTGAGTGCACTAATAGTACGAAACAACTGTCCAGCACTGTCCGCTTGTGCCTATAAACTTATTGTAGTTTGGTTGACTGACCCCAGACAACTTGAAGTTTGGAAACACAACAAAGAGTTGACCTTTAAAGTTGACATTAAAATCCAAAAATATAAAAATATAGTCCATAAATATCACAAATTAGACCCCTTTAAAATAAATGCACAGAAGCCTAAATAAACAGTTCTTCAAAAATTAAACCAAAATTATATTTATATAAATAAGTAAATTACTTAGCTGGATATAAATATAATTGAAAAACTGTAGTGAAATAGCTCTAAAACACACACACACACACACACACACACACACACACACACACACACACACACATAATAAAGTGGAAGAAATAAAAGAACCGCTGCAGGCCTGGGTGATGCTCGGGTGTGGTGCGGCAGACACAATCCTCTCCTCGGCGGACGCCCATGAAGAAGAACCGGTCAACACCAACGGCAGCGGAAACTCTCCGTCCTCGGGCGAACTCGGCCTTTTCCGGTCCGGCGCGCGGTTCTCTGACTTGCAGTTCACTTGTACCTGAACACGCACCTGCACAAACACTCGCCCAATAAACTGTTTTAACGAGGAAACGTGTGCAGTCTAGTTTCGGTGGCACTCTTCTCTTTCCTCGGTTGTCTCTCCTGTCTTCCCCCCTCGGACCTCCCGCTTCCGCACCCCCTGCCAATCACCACGGGTGACACCATGTGTACTCTCGCGACACTTAACTTTTTACCATCAATAACTACGATATTCCACATCACATTTATACTCTTAGTTTATGACTGAAATATCTTAATTTCTCACTCAGATTTGTCTCTTAATTAAAACAAATTTCACTTTCACTTCTTAGGTTTCCAGAAATCTTCCCATTTTCAGAAAAAATAAATACACATAGTTTAGTGTGTGTGTGTGTGTGTGTGTGTGATGAATCAAATTGTTGAGAAGACACAACTCAGAGAGTTTTCATGAATTTAGTGTCACACCAGGACTCTGAATCTTCACCCTGTAGTTTCATGTTAAAGACTGTAAATTAATTTTCTTTTGAACTGAAGGACTCTAATGGCATCCGTAAATGAGCTCCTCTCAGACAGGCCGAAGCGCTCTCCATTGTCCCATTAAGAGACTCTCTCAGCTCTGTTAGCAGGAGAGACTAATAAACACCTAGGAAAACACTGTTCCAACCATTGAAAAGTCACAGTGACACTCAAAGAATTCAGACATCCCTTCTCTGTTTTGGGCCTGATTCAGAAGGAACCAGCAAGAAAAAGAAAGCTGGAGAAGCAGTGATGGAGAAGGATACGGAGAGCACAGTCATCTCTCTAACTCTTCCTCTCTGAGAGCATCTTACCTCAGCAGACAGTCTGAGCCAGGCTTTTAGTTGAGTTTGTGAAAGGCTGTTTCACGAGAAAGACGTATCCACTATCGACGGACACTATCTGTCCGACTACAACCCGCTATTAGCCGGCAGTTAAAGGGAGAAACTCTCTCCTCTGCTAATGGATAACAACACTGTTGTCCTTTGGTCTCAAATGTCTCTACATCATCCCTCGAGTGTAGTCATGGATACACAGTACGCATGGTCCAGACATAAGGAGAGAGAAAGACGAGCCCATAACATCTGTAAAGGAGAGAATGTGTAAATATAAGCACTTCATTATTAACACCATAAAACGTTAGGTATAGTTCCTCCCTCAGCTCTCAAACCAGCCTCAACTCTTCGTGTCATTGGCTCCACCTCCTCCAACATGTTGACGTGACTGCATCACATCATCTCTGCAGATTTCAGAACTCACTGTCACATTCATGAAACCAGTTTGAGATTGTTTTCTTTTGGCTTTAGCATTGTCATGCTGGAAGAAGCCATTAGAGGATGGTAAACTGAGGCCATAAAGGGATGCACATGGTCAGCAACAACTGTGATTAAGGAGCCCAAAGTGTGCCAAGAAAACATTCCCCCTCACCATGACACCACCATTACCTTACCATCTGACCAGGCTACGTCCGGTGTCGGTGAGCCTGTGTCCACTGCAGTCTCACATTTCTGCTCTTGGCTGAACAGGAGAGGAACCTGACGTGGTCCTCTGCTGTCGTAGCCCAGGTTAAGGTGTTGTGTCTCAGAAGCCTTTCTGCTCACCGCAGTAATAAAGGAGTGGTTATCTGAGTTCGCGTAGCCTTTTTCTGCCTGTTCATTCTCCTGTGACCTCTCTCATCAACAAGGTATTTCCATCCACAGAACCGCAGCTTAATGGATGTTTTTCTGTTTTTCACACCGTTCTGAGTAAAAACTCTGGTCTGTCGTGTGTGAAAATCCCAGGAGATCAGCAGTTTCAGGAAACACTCAAACTAGCCCGTCTGGCACCAACAGTCAGATTACATTTTTACCCCAGGACTCTGCCAGTAGTTGTAATCACAACAAGAGCAAAGCCCCGTCTGCCCTTTGACACTTTGGCATCTATTCAGTTAATCGCTGACATCCATCAGATTGGTGACAGTGAACCAAAACAATAACGTCTGTTTAAGTTTTGATCATATGCAAGTTAACATGTAGCCTACACCCCTTGTCACTGTGATAGGGATTGAAGTTTACTTGAGTTTGAACTAAAGTCTGCTGGTAGACACAAAGTAAAGACACCCAATCACATCTGAGGCTCGAGGTGACTTGTTTTGTTTTTCTCCTTTTGTTCACCGTCTTTGAGATGCTTTGCAAAGCTTGAGATGAAAAGAAAAATGAAAGTGACATACCTTCACAGAAAAAGAAAACAACAATTAACATACAAAAAGGATTCTGACAAACTCCCTGTAAACACGAGTCCCTAAAAAGCCGAATCGCTCTTTGTCTCCAGTGATTATTCTTTCTTCTTGAAGGCTGTTTAGAATTTTACTGCTGTTATGTTGCGTTTCAGCGCCTCATCATCAAGGTAATGAGTTCCTCTCTAATTGTTGATATAGTTGGATAATCCATGGGAGTAATTAATTTTTTTTTTCTTTAACTTTTGCCTACAGTGAGGAAATGTTATTCTTTTTCTTTCTCATCTCGCATCCTGAACAAACACAGTCTGTCCTCCCAGGGGAGACAGGTTTGTCTCTGCCAGACTCTTTCACTGGCAAACCTGTGCTCACTGTTCAATGAGTGTATGTCTCTCTCTCTCTCCTCCATCTCTAGATGTATCGGTGAGCCTGTTGTCCCTGCTGGTGACCACCTGTGGTCTGGCTCTCTTCAGCGTCTCCCTCTTTGTCTCATGGAAGCTGTGCTGGGTGCCACTGAGCGGCCGTTTCCTCCCGGATGTCCTCAAAGGGGCGCACTTCCTGGGAGGAGACCAGCAGCCCGTGCTCACAGAGGTAAAGACGAGGAGAAGTTTAGGTTTAAGTTTATGTGTTTATTTGCATTTTGCCTTCATTAGTTTACACAATAAAGATGCATTATTGTAGACAAAGGTTATCACACGCACAAAGGTTTCTAGAAAGTCCGCAGAATTGAACCTGGGTTGTTATGGTTATAGGGTTTACAGAGGGTGTAATCTCTTTTAGGAAATCGACAGCAGGGGAGGGGATGATACAATACGTCATCAAACTGCGACTTTAGGACACAATTTACACCTGGCATTAACATGTAATAGATAAACTGAAACACCTCGTGCACGGTGTAAATGCTGAATGCATTGTGATCACTGCTAGCTTAAGCTGCCCGTCAGAAGCTACATGTAGTAGCTGTGCCGATCCTCTAACTCTCAGCAGGAAAGTGAATAAGCCTTTTTCCCAAAATGTTGGACTCTTCTTTAGGGAATGTTACATCTGAGCCATGATAACTGCACCACACAAAACTGTGACCCTGGATGTGTGGCTGTGGCGCTACAGGAACAAGCCTGCAGCACATAATGTTTCATGTAGTTGAAATCTCTCCAATATAAAATGATAAGACAAAGGAGAGAGTGTTAAGAATTCACACCCTGATGCGCTGACAGCATCTCCCCTTGCAGCCCAAACTTAGATTATTGTGACACTGGAAACTGCTTTTTATCTTTGTCATGACTCCAAAGCAATATGGCTGCCAGAGTGTAGGTGATACAAAATAATAATAATAATTTCTCGTCTGCCCAGCTGTCTTAAAGAAAACTTCACCAAGGGACCATATACGCCGATTTTCTATAATTACAGCTCTGTCCTCAAATCCCCCAACCAAAGATATCACTCCCAAGTTAGCATTTCTGAAATAGTATTCGTAGTAATGTCAACACTGGTGTCTGTTGTGCAGGTGGACGGGGAGGAAAGGGAGTACAGCGAGGATGGCTGCGTGAAGGAGCCGTCAGGGCTGCCTTCGGCCGTGGCTGTCCCGGAGTCAACCCTAAAGATAAGCCACACATCGCCTGACATCCCACTGGAGACCCAGACCAAGGTGGAGAAAAACCAGGTCCACACTCTGGCCAGGGACAGGGTCCAGAGACAGATTACTGAGCCTACCTCGTCTGTACGGTCAGCACACGTCAATCCCTGAACCTACTGACAGTATAATACATCAGGAACACGGTGGCTTCAGCATTTGCCATCACAGCAACGAGAACTCAAGAGTAAAAAGGTTTTGAATGATTTCATGTGCTTCATCTTTTGTTACAGACACAACTCCATCCGTCGTCAGATGAACTTGTCCAATCCGGACTTCAACCCTGCTCAGTTCCAGCGCCAGGAGTCTCTGTCTGGTTTGGGCCGAATCAAACCGGAACTTTACAAGCAGCGTTCGGTGGACGCTGAAGACGGGCGTCACACCGACAGCTGCGGGCGTCTCAATTTCATCCTCAAGTTTGACTTTGACCTTGAGCAGCTGATTGTGAAGATCCACAAGGCCCAGGACCTTCCCGCCAAGGACTTCTCAGGGACCTCCGATCCTTACGTCAAGATCTACCTACTGCCCGACCGCAAAACCAAGCACCAGACCAAGGTGCACCGCAAGACACTCAACCCAGTGTTCGATGAGGTGTTTCTCTTTCCCGTGGCGTACGCTGAGCTGTCAGGCCGAAAGCTGCATTTCAGCGTGTACGACTTTGACAGGTTCTCGCGCCATGATTTGATTGGCCAAGTGGTGGTGGACAACTTCCTGGATCTTGCCGACTTTCCCCGGGAGACAAAACTGTGCCGAGACATACAATATGTAACCTCGGTGAGATACCAACTTTCATCCATTTCTTAATATTCTGTCACTGTCTTTCTCCTCTAAATGTGTTTGAAACTTTACATAATTTACATCACAGATTTTTGCAGCATATTTCCATTTCGTAGGTCGACAAGGGCAAAAGTATCTGCACCAGCCTAAATCACATGTCTTTTCCTCAGCCTGGCCAAAATCAAACAATCAAGAGAGCAAGAAACTCTGTAAAACCCTGTTACAACAGCAGCTGGAAGGAGATATGTCAGTGGACTTGTATCTCATTTCCCATCCAAGTGGAACTCATCTGTGGTTTCAAGAGGCAGAGACATAGAAATATACTTAGACTCAGTTAATGTTTAATGAAAGCAGTAGGAAACACTTGGGGGTAGTGACCCAGATCTACACTGACATAAGACAGGGGATGGATTGCCAGAGATACAGCGACATTGTCTATATTACATTATTCACTTGGATAAATCTAAAGTGTTGGTGTACTGAGTAACTCAGTAAGGGAGTCAGATCTTCCTAGTCAGGGAAATCCTCATGGTTTGCCTGTCTTGTTGAGTGAGGATTGCAGGCTGGTGAGGCTCCATTTGGGATAGAAATATATCTTTTTCTGGTTTATGAGCAGTTACAACAAGGCCAAGCAAGGAGACAGCACCTTTATCAAGTCAGAGGACAGTGTATAGTGCTTTTGACTCTGATTACAATTACTTTGTGGAGAGAGAATTCACAGGATTATATAGTTTGTGCAACATTTCAACCTAAGTCACATTTTCAAAAACTAAAACTACTAGCACAGGTTCAGACTGGGATAATAACAAACCATTTGTACTGCAATACTTTTATTAGGAGCACAGTTTTAGCTTAAAGCTTGACAGTGATAAGGTACACAGAATATAGCTAATGAGATGTCAAATACACAAGACTAGGTCAAAGCCGAGTATATGGCTGAACCGCCTCATAGGCCATTAGCATTCTGCCTAGTGTCAGCCGGTTTCAGCCCTTCATCTATTTGCTTCTCTCCTATTCTCTGCCCCCCCCCCCCCCCCCCCCCCCGCTGGCATTCAGCCGACCAATGGTGGAACTATGATCACTCAGTCAGTCAGTCAGCGACATTCACGATTATATGGCCCCGCTCGCTGTGTCACTCCGGCTAAAAAATAAACCTTTTATCAGAGGTGTAGTAGGGTGTATATAAGAGGTCAAGACTCCAGTGAAACTTGGAGTATAGAGAATAACTTGGCCTGTGGTCTTCATCGTGGTCATCATCATTCAACATATTATAAACATAGGGTTAGGTTTGCCTAACAATAGATACTGCTTCTTAAACAACACTTTACTAAGTGCTACATATGATCACTGAAGAATTAGAACTATAGAGGCACATAAATAAGGGATTTTTAAATATTTAAGAACATAAAAAACATCTCTATAAAAACTTAATAGCTGAAAAATCCTCATTTATGCCTGCTGAAAAGAAGAAGCTCTTTCCATTAGTACAGTGCTTAAAAGGCTTTTTGTGTAGTGGCAGTTAATGCAGCTTCCACACTTGAAATTGCTCTGAAGAGGATAACATGTGAACGACTCTATCAGTGTCCGTCTCGCAGAGCAGAGCTGCAGCCAATCATGTTATATGTGATCTGTGGTTTTTACTGCACATGCTACTAGTTTGTGTCCTGCTTACTTTTCCTTACGCCACACAGGTGAATTTAACCTCAGGAAATCTGGTCTGATCTAAGGACACCGCTGCACCACTGTCTCCCATATCCAAGTATCACTCTATTGCATACAGGGCAATGTTTTAATGCTTCGTAGTGGTGACTTTACATTCAATATGCTCTGCAAATATCCCAGCAACAAACATGCAAAAAGAGTGTTTGTTTTGTACCTGTCCTTTCCTCAGAGCTCTCACTGAACTGCTCCTCATGATCAACATGATGCTTTATTCCCTCTGATGAACTAGAAGCACTTCCTCCTTTGGTTGTGTGTATGTGTGTGTGTGTGTGTGTGTGTGTGTGTGTGTGTGTGTGTGTGTGTGTGTGTGTGTGTATTTGTTTGTTTGTTTGTTTGTTTGTGCTACTAACAGTGTAATAGATCATTCAGCCTTGGAAAAGACTCGTTCCCTGGTGTCTAATCCTTTTATTACAAAATGCATTTGTGAACACAATAAGACCTTGTAAAAGAACAGATGCTCAACTTAGGTAGACAAGTGAGTCAACACCAAGGAGACAAGGTTCGGTGAAATTTTGCAGCTGTAAGCAATTTGCATAAAGAAATGAGGCCAGCTGTCTTAACCGCTCTCTTTGTGATACTGTTGGGATGGAGGAATGAGTTACATGTGTCCTTACGGAAACAACTCTGAGGTTGTATTATGCTTCACTTTCTCTACTATCTACTACTACTTATCTACTACATGGATTTATTCAAAGTTTCATTCATGCTTTTGTGGTTTTCAGACAGTATCCTTATAACTTGGGTCAATTTTTACTCTATTCGTATTAACATCTACTGTAGATCATCAGTGTATATAAGCTTTACCCTCACAATATCAAACTAAAGTTGTAGTAGTTGCACTATTACTCTATAAATACAGTATTTATGAGGCCATGTCACTTGCCTCTGTTAGGAAACTCATGAAAATTGTACAAAAGGACTTGAAATTCAGCGTATCACAGAGAGTGTTTCGGGAACCCGCCCCTGCTGTCTGGAGCGTCGCCACTGCTCCGCCTCGTCTTTGGGAGACGCTTTGAAACTTACATAGAGAACACAGCTGATGCTCATCAAGTAATTAGTTTCAAAGCCAGAAACTGATCTTTAGCTGGGTCAGCACTAAATCACTTCTGGCCTGTTATTATTATTAATTATTAACACACAAACACACACACACACACACACACATACACACACTTATGTCGTTTGTTCACAAATATTGCTTTAACACCTTTCAGACTCTAACAGCGTCTAAGCTAAATAAGGTCAGTATAAATGGGTTAGAACCTCTGTGGCATCTGACTGGTGAACTATAGCTGTCCTGTCTCCTGAGTCCGACACTGAGGGGTCCACTCTCTAAATATAATCCCTTATTAATCATACATTTACCCATCATAGACTGCAATGAACGATGCAAACTACTGGACCTCTCCAGCTCAGGATATGTTGTTTACCTTGATCACCTCTGAAATACTTTTTCTTCCAAAGCAAAAAAAATCAATTCACTTTTTTGTAACTTGAATAAATAACATGTCGGAGATAATATTTTAAAATAAATATTATACTTTGGTTCTTAAGGCTGATTGTAAATAATGTGAACAGGCATTTTTTTCAATTATTTTTGTAACAGATTAAAAATGTGTAATGTAGCTGATTAACATATTATAACTATAACTTGTGACATGCAGTAGGTAACGTTTATTCAATTCATTGTAACTTGCTGCCTCAGTTTATCCATCCACGTGTAAACACAATCCTCTGAGTGGAGAGAACTGAGAACCATTATCTGCTTCTTCTCCCACTACATTTCATTAATATACAATATACAATTTGCAAAAGCAAATACGTTTTGAAGGAAACTTTGTTTTGATTTCTATGAACATAATGAGGAAATGTTTTCAATTTATTTATTTTCCAATTCGCAAATAATGTTGATACTGAACTTAGTGAGCTTATGAGGTTATGTTTAGGTCCACAGTGAATGGAGACCAAAACCAGGATCCTCAACCAAAGTCCTTGTATGACATAAACCACAGACAAGACTCTGGGTGTGAACCTCCATCATGACTTGTGGCCAGACTTTCCAATCCTCACTCCTGTAGCATCAGCTCCTCCTCTGTCCCCTTCAGTCTTATATCAATACGTTTACGTTGACAGGTGAATATATAAGATAATAGATCATTTGATTAAGCTATTTCCATGAAGTGTTTGATTTAGATAACAGAGATGAGGACATGAGTTTGTGACTTCACCTCGACTCATCCTCAAAAGATTTGAGACTAAAATCAGACTGGAGATTGAGGACTCACCTCCGTTCACCCGTGTCTGTCTATGTGTCTGTTTGTTTGTCAGCAGGATTATGCAAAAGTACTAAACTGCACTGATCTTGCTGAAGGGATGGGGCGTGAGCCAGGGAGGAACCCATAAATCTTTTGTGGGGCAGATCCTGGATCATTTACTATGTCTTTGAATTTTTTTTTCTTTCTATGAAGTGTATGTCGGGCAAGCGAGTGACTAATCATGAGGCACTGGAAGATTCCTGGTGGGCCGTCGCGCTGGTTGCTGGACAGCGAGGGTGAGAGAGGGAGGGAGGGAGGGAGGGAGTGAGATGGAGATGGATAGCGCTGTGTGCAGCAATCAGCCCAGTGGAGCAGGCCGCACTGTGGATCTGTGTGGCCGCCGTCTCCCTCGTGTCGTGGAGCTTCTCTATTAGATAAGGCTAAAAACCTAGAGGAAATGGGGACAGATGGTTGGTTTCAGGTGCAATTTTCACCTCAAGTATCAGAAGTAGTGAAGAAGTATAATCTGTTTCCTGCAGTTTTTTTTTTTTTTTTTTCACTCCTTCGCTTTTGCATTTGCTTCTTTTACAGTGAAACTGACCCCACCTTGTTTACAACATTTGACCGAGGCATTTACCATATGTGCAGATACAAAAGTGAACATTCGCTGTTTGCGTTTCTTGCACCTGATTTGTGTGTGTGTGTGTGTGTGTGTGTGTGTGTGTGTGAGTGTTTATTTCCCAGCATTTTGCATCTGTGAGGGAGATCTAAAGAAATTCCTCTCTCTCCCTATCTCTCGCTCTCTCTCTCTCTCTCTCTCGCACCGGCCCCAGCAGAACTAGGTTACCTCCCTTGGGATTACAGGGGGGGGGGGGGGACCGTGCGCTGGTCCAGTCTCCAATCTGTGTGCATTAATCATGGCTGCCGGCACAGAACGAGCTTCTAGCCATCCCTGACCATATGCGCCGGACTGTAATGTACACATATATTTCTGTGCTGTATGCTTATAGAAAAATAAATGAGGTTCATCTGACAAGGTGTACAGTAAAAGGTCAGTCATTGGAGCACTCGCACAGTCCTAATACAGTCTACGCTGCTTGAACTTGTTACTATATATATGTAATTAAGCAAGGTGATTAGTGTGTTTACAGATTTAAAATTGACACATTCCTTTAGTGAGTTTGCCAGGGTGAGATTCCTCTTCCGTGTGCATTCATGTTGAAGCTATAGAGTCTCACTCTTAATCCACACACCATTAATTACTGAAACAAAAATTAAAATCTTCCTGTGGAACCCGTATGTACCTCTGCTGGCTCAGACTGAATCTTGACTCTGCCCTGCGTCCGTCCTTCGCTCTGCAGTAGCATAATGCTTCTATAGCGCCACCTAAGAGCAGCATGGCCCCACCTGTCAGAGCGGCAAAGTGTGCACACGCACCCAAAAAAATCCACAGCAGCGACACGTGTGACAGCACATCCAGGCCGTCACCAACTACAGAGCAACATCACCTGCTTGTGTCAGTGTCGCCTTCCTTCCTGATGCGCTCGACAACTTTTACTCTCGGTTTGAGACACGAAACGATGACGACCCCTCCTCAGTACCCAGCGGCGCTACTGGACCGATATGAGTTTTTTGTTTGCAGTTAGCTGTTAGCTGTTAGCTGTTAGCAGCTACAGTAGTGTAACAACTACAGCCCGATAGGTAGTAACTACATCAACATACAGTCAACGGGCTGGAATCTCATTTTTCACAAAGACACACAGATGAATTTCCCTCTGGTGCTATAAGGCCTTTGTACCAGTTCAGGGGAAGCTTGTCTATTGGACATATGTCAAGAGATTCAATTTGCTTTTGGACATCTATCACATTATTACATGTGCGTTCCTGCCTTCTGTCTCCTCAGCTGAAGATCTTCTGGAGACAAAGACGATGAAGACTTTAAAGACACTGTTACCTGCAGCTCCTACAGGGCCAGTCAATACTATCGACTGCAGTCTGGTTGGCCTGTAATTAGGACCTTGATAAATGGGGTCAGCATGTGTATACACAGTGTGAGTGTTTATGTGTTGTGTGTGTGTGTGTGTGTGTGTGTGTGTGGTTAATTCAGTAAAGGAGGTTCCCGTTTCCCAACATTGATAAATGGAGCCATATAACAAGCACTTGTCCTCCCATTTCCCCTTATTGACTACGTGAGAAATATGATTCTCCAGATGCTTACGGTCAATTGAGTCAGTGGGAGATCCTGGACATATTAGAGGGGTGAACAGGCATAGAACCTGCACACAGATACGTACTCTGGTTTAGCTCTATCTTTCTTTAAAAACTGCAACTCAAAACTATTTTCAATTAAAATCAAAAATAATAATAATTGTGAACTATGAACTAGTTCAATTTAATCTGTGTGAACTGAACTTTTTGCTCGCTTGCTCCTTTCTGCTGAAACCAATCTGATCTGATTATAATCGGTTTAAAAGCCCAAACAGAACAAAAATCCTCCATATAAAACACCTCAATCAGAGTAAACACTTCACCACACAATCAGCTGCAGTGGGGTGGTTTAAACAGATCAAAGGAAAAATTGCACCGTGTACTATTTTACCAAACCAAGGGTCGGCAAGTAGGTTTGTCCTCGGGCCAATTACCATGAGAAGCTCCAAAACATTAGCTCCTGTAAAGCAATGGAAGAGATTTCTAAGTAGTGAGTGCAGGTTTAATGAGGTTCATTGTGACATTAGTTAAAGCACAGAAGCCGCAGATGCTTCTCGGCAGAGGGTTTCTAATAATCACACTCACATTTCCAAATTAACAACTTTTGAAATGCTGACATCAGACTCTTTCTTTTTGGTACAAATGTCTACGTACAGTATGTTAAACAATAGATGCAAACCTAAGTTGAAGTGAGGAACATGCATGACACAGACTTTTAAATTTGCAGTCTTGAAACATGTTTTCTCAAGGCTGCAGCCTATTCAGTCTCATCTGTACTTCAACCAATCAGCTAAAGCCAGGCAGTTTTTGTACTGACTCACTGTTTTTTACTGAGAGTTATGAAGGATCCTTCAGCCTAACCTGATTCTGCCAGGGTACATTCATCCATACAGCTAAAGTTCAGCCTGGGCAGTGATTTATTTACTTCCACCATGTTCACCCAGGCAGATATACTGTACTGTTGATTGGCCCTGGTGTAACAGGATCTCCGATGTTTAAGTGAGCTGAACAAATTCTCGTGCCTGCTTTTTGTCCTCACGATACTAAATCAGCTATTTACAGTTTCCTTTAAAAGACCACAAAACCCACCATGCCGGTGCACACACTTGTTCATGACCTCGTGGGTGTGTGTCATAAGAACTGACGAGAAAATCTCTGCAAAAAAATAAAAAATATTAGATAAATAAAATCATAATATAAAAATTCTAACACCTGTTGCTGAACAGATTCATATTTCTTACTAACTGCGCCTCACATCACATAATATATAATATTGGAAAACATTCATGAAAATTATTTGCAAAGCTAAACAACAACATTAGTATCAGAAGTGCACGAACCAGCCTGAGAGTAGTGTATTTCAGTTGCAGTAACCACAGAAGAATCACTCTCAGCAACACTGCCGAAGTTTGTGCAAGAGCAAAAAGTGTAGATTGTGTACTGCAGAACAGAAAAGGTTATCTGACACGTCTTGTATCTGTACACATTAATAGTGGTAGGTAAACGTCTGGCTGGGCAGTGGGTGACTTGACATGTGATTTGTGGTTGTTATGCATTCGGACACAGACAGTAGCTGACTGAGGTTTTTATATATGGCTCTGTTTGATTTGAATTATTGCTGCTTTAATCGACACAAATGACTAAATTGAAAGCATGAATTAGTGCACTTATTTCTTTGAATCCAAGACACCTCAGAATTTTATTTTATTTTACTGGAATACGTGTTTTCATGACGTGTATTTGAGCCATTTTAAAGTCGCAGTCTGATTTAGGGACAGTGGTGCACTTATAATTTTCTGTTAGTTAGAAATAGTCTAGTACATTAAGTTTTATACAGTAACCGCATAAACATTTGTATGTACTAAATAGTGCCTGGTTTGTAGTGATGACGCCATGATGTCATTAGGATCCAGTGTCTTTGGAACAAGTCAGGAACCTTCAGTTTCTCCTGCTTTCATTTATGCTATTCTTTTTAAATAAGCGCCAACTTTGTGCAATAATAAACAGTTTGAATACTCTTTAATTACAAATTTAATTTAGTATAATTCATTCAAATAAACAAAGCCATTGCTGTAAAAATTAAAATCTTTATTTCTTCACTCCTCTGCCTCACAGCAAAAAGGGAAATAACTTTACGGGTTCAAGACTAAAGGAGTGTGTGTTTACATCCCACAACAAAACAACATAAATATCATTTTCTGTCAGAAGCATAAGGGGAATCATCACGATGTATTGGGAAACAGCACCGCCACTGTCTCCAATTGTTTAATAAAGGTTTAATGTAGCAGCTAATTTCACAGCGACAGAAGCTAAACATAGCACTTTCGAGAAGCCCCTGCACAAACACACACACACACACACACACACACAAAGACGGAGAAAGAGAAAGGCAGAGGAGTGAGACGGAGTTAGACTGAGTCAGTGATTGTTAAAGACGCAACAAGAGCGAGGCTGGTGGATGAAGCCTGGCTGATCCTGAGGGAGAGAAGGTGCTAGTGGTATAATTGGAGAAGATGGACTGTCCACACGTTCGCTCTGCTTTATTGGAGCGCTTTAGAGCACCGGTCTAATTTCATTGACTGAGAACAAGTGACCATAATCCTGACCGCAGGCTTGATTTGAGTGCTCATAAGAGTAGTGATCGGCACTCTATAGTCTGAAAACTTAAGTGTGCTCCACGACTGTGTGTGTGTGTGTGTGTGTGTGTGTGTGTGTGTTATGGGAGAAGGTTATCACATTATCTGTGGAGAGCTGAAGGGCTTGCCAGTCTACAGCCTTGTGTACATGCCGGCCTGTTTAGTGTGTGCATGCCTGCGCTTGTGCCAAAATTCATATAAGTGTTACACCTCGGAGACATCATAAGCTGTACATCATTAACACCCGGGGCTCTAAGCAGCGGCGATGATGCAGTGTCAGAGGTGGATTCTGCCTCAGCAACACGTGTGATGAATCAACTCATCACGCAGTCAGACTGTCACAGATCCCGGACAACACTCTTTGTGTGTGTGTGTGTGTGTGTGTGTGTGCATATGTGTGAGTCTATGTGTTAACATGCTCGCGGGCGTGTAGATGCTGTCTTCCATGATGAATCATCTCATTTTGTTCAATTTGATTTTCAGCGATTTTTGAGCAGAACACCCAGAGCAACAGCGTTCTACTGTGTGTGTGTGTGTGTGTGTGTGTGTGTGTGTGTGTGCTGCCTGTATAACCTGACTCCAATTAATCTTAATCAGCATGAGACAGAGCACTTATTGATGTTTGAATGAAATAATGATTTTCCAGTATAACCACTACATCTGACCTTTAACTAGGCTTTCTATCTAATAGGCTGCTACTGACAAAGACAAAATACAAAATCATTAACATCCTGTGTATTAATCACTGATTGGGCAGAATGAATTAAGACACATCAGATGTTAACCTGCATTGCAACAGTGAAACATAAAGCAGCTGAATTCAGAGCAGGAAGAGAGAGTGTTTGTTACATTATGTGAGCTCTAACTGAATTCAATTACTTGTATTTGCAGATGCTGAAACAGCTGGAACAACATCTGCCATTTGCCATTTTCCTTTAAGATTCCTCATTTTGATGAAGTATCCAAACTTTAGGACAAATTTGACTCATAAATAATCCTAAACCTCCAGTTTAAGATCTTGTAAAAGGGAGCTCTGTGTCAGCGCAGTGTGTGAAAGAAAACATAAAACTGGAGATCAGAGTTTCCCCCGTAAGAAACCTTGTGCGCTTGTATAAGCGCATCACTCGCTCCTCACACCTTCATGTTATTTTCAGATGTGTTAATTGGGGAAAGATCCTCGCATGTGCATGAATGTAAATGAAGTTGTGAAAGCAAGGGTTGTATTCTCTTAGGAAAACAACATGAAACAAATACCTAAACCAGGTTGCACATATCGTTGAAATGCTCGGCACATGACAACCCTGTAACATGAAACATGCTGATGAACAGTGAGTCATGCCATTGCTGCACATTGCAGATGTGATTAGAGAGATTGCCATGGAGGTGTCACAGGCTTGATCCACATCTGAGGTGCAAAGACTTGTATCATTCCCTTAACATATTACATATAACGTGCCATCTGTTAAATACACCCAAAAAACGGATTAAAACCAAATTATTTTGGTTTAATTGTTTAATCATGATCCTTAAGCAAAGTTGTTTTTCTCAAGCTTTTTATCACAAGTCCAAAGTCCAACACTTCTTGCTCAGTTCTATGGTGTTTGATTCTAAATGCAACTTTTCTTGAGCAAATGTGAGCAACGTTTGTTGTAGCTTATAAAGAAGTCTAAAGTTGTTGGGTCTGATGCTACTTAAAGGCACGCTATGAAGAGTTTGTCCGTTTTTGCAAGTTGTTCCAGGATTTCCTGTTATGTCATGCACATGTGCAAGCGTGCACTTACGTGTGCACGAGAGCGGAGCAAGGCAATAGACTTTACTGCCACCAGTTTCGGGCTGTTCGACTGATCTGCAGTCATGCACTAAGACTTGTATGTGCCAACTAAAGACAGGGAGAGAGAAAACTGCCTGCTTCCCAACATGGATGTAAACCAGGGACCAATTTTGCCTTGAGGCTAACAGCAGTACTGCAACTATTGTTTTGGCTTGTATTCATTAGTTTTCTTTGTGGCAGGGGTCATGTTCCAGAGTTGTGCTTTTCATAATATTGAATCACTTCTTAAATCACTCAGCCTTCTATCCTTGTGATGTTACAACATAAAAACTCCTACAACTAAATCTTTTCGATTTGGTAGGAAAAGCTGAGACCATGTATACAGACAGCTGACGAATCAAAGGAAAACCGTAACAAATGAGTGGATAAACACAGCAAATGCAGTTGCCCCTTACTAAAAGACAGTACAGAGAAATCATTTTCTACTAATGACTGTCAAGTGATGCATCATTATCTTCTGCTTTTGCAGGAGACGTGTTATAGCAAATGAAAATTTGACTGTGATTTAAAGTCTGTTATTAAAATGATAAATTGATAATCTAACAGTACTGCTATAAAAATGTAACATGTTGATTTGCAGGACAACGTGGACCTGGGAGAGCTGATGTTCTCATTGTGCTATCTCCCCACGGCGGGCAGGCTCACCATCACCATGATCAAAGCCAGAAATCTCAAAGCCATGGACATCACTGGAGCCTCAGGTGGGTGCTGACTGACAATGTAGTGTTTCTGCTGTGAGGTGAGGTAGTCAAATGTGCACACGAGGTTTTGCGAGTGCTTTATTGTTCTGAGCGAAAGCACTACATTACCTTCTCCTACCTCTAGATCCGTATGTGAAAGTGTCCCTGATGTGTGAAGGCCGGAGGCTGAAGAAGAGGAAGACGTCAACCAAGCGTAACACTCTGAACCCAGTGTACAATGAGGCCATTGTGTTTGATGTTCCTCCTGAGAACATCGACCAGATCAGCCTGCTCATAGCCGTCATGGACTACGATCGGTTAGTGAGCTACATGCACGCAGTATATCAACTCCATCTGCAGAACATTAACTGATGCAACACTCTGGTGTCTCTGTGTGTTATCCCTGGCTGTCCTGCAGGGTTGGACATAATGAAGTGATCGGAGTCTGCAGGGTGGGCAATGAGGCTGAGAGTCTGGGACGAGACCACTGGAGTGAAATGCTGACGTATCCACGGAAACCCATCGCACACTGGCACCCGCTCATAGAGGTACACTGTGTAGTGGTACAGTATTTGTCTATAGATGGTTTAAACTAAGCATCTGAAAACAAGAGGAAAGAGGTGAGACTAGACTTACTGGGGTCTTCAGCCATGCTAGCATCTTGGTACAGCGGCGCTTTGAGCTAAATGCTAATGTCAATATCAAGATGCCGATGTTTAGCAGGTAATATTTCCGATGTTTACCATATTAGTTTAGTGTATAAGGATGCTAACATTGGACAATTAGCACTAAACACAAGGTACAGCTGAGGCTGATGGGAGTTTAACTGGTGCTTCGTCATCGACCAAAGTACTAGTCTAGTACTTAACTAAAAATTAAGACATTTCACTCAAATGTGAATTATCAGACCAAGAAATCAGAACATATAAGTGAAACCATAACTGTGTAAGAATATTTAACAGGCAAATACACAAAAAGCATTGATCATTTCAATGAGACACGTCCATACAATGGAGTGTACAGAAGCTTCTCTGAACTAAAAAAGAAGCTTAGAAGAACAAACTTTATAAATGTAATTGAATGGAATCTAAATGATGTTTCATATTCCATGTTCCCATGTTATGTTTTCAATTTTGAGGTACAGTAAAAAAAAAAAAAAAAAAGAGAAAAGAAATAAAACAATTACTTAACAAAAATGACTGTATAACCCTGATGTGTACTTCACTTGTTTTGCTTTGATTGCCACAACAGAGGCACCGAGCTTACAGAGAGAGAGAGAGAGAGACAGAGAGAGAGACAGAGAGAGAGAGAGAGAGACAGAGAGAGAGAGAGACAGACAGAGGCGGCTAAATTCACTGAGCTGTTTCTATTTCTGAATTCTCAGCCCACACTCATTAAAAAAAAACAGAGCATGTTAAAACAGATGCTGGACTGATTCATGTAAATTCATATGGACTTGTCAAAGCTAAATCTATTGGTATTCAGCTGAGGGGGTCAGAAGATAAAACGCTTCAAACATGGATTTCTGTCTGGGTAAATGTAACGCCTAGCATCAGCTATGACACGCATTAGCATCTGCCAGCTAATGTGTGTCTTCTCTCTCTTTTGAAGGATTTAAATATTCGCTTCAGCTTTGCGTACAGATGTGATGGCATATTTATCATTCCTAAAATGTAAAGGACACCAGCTAGCTGGAAGCTAACTCGTTAGCTATTAAGATTGGTCGTCATGCCTTCTGTCAACATCGTTATTTTTTATTCTGGTGATGCTCATTAGGAGAGAGCCTAAGGACCCCGTGATTGTTATTTCACCTCTAATGAACATGTCATTGATTTTCTTCAGCTTCCCAAATGACATTTCCATCTGAAATCAGGCCGACTAATGTATAATGAGCATCTGTGTAGATTATTTTACCACCCAGACGACTGACTAAAGTTAAATGTGCTGCTTCGAAAACAGTGGCAGCTACAAGTGTTTTATTTACCAGAGAAATTTCAACTCACACTGTGAAAAATCACTTGAGCAAAAAAAACCCAGAAAGCTAACCCAGTTTCCCAGTCAATTTTTCAGAATTTAAAAGGATTATGAGCAGCGTTTATATAACATGAATATTTGTTTTATATTAACAAAGTAGTTAGGAACATTTGGACAAAAATACAGATTTTCAAGTGTAAACAAAACACAGACACACACATTCATTTGGAGACATAACTAAATGGAAAGCTGACTGCTGATTGGCAGAGGTTCAGGCTGAATATTGTGGAGCTGCGCCGAGGCCATCTCTGCTTTCAGCTGCTTTACATCAGGGATGTTGCTTCCTTTTGATGGAACCCGTCGAATGTCAACGACACAAGGGAACTGTGAACGGAGGACAGGTTCCTCTCTGAATGTTGTTCTCATGTTGTCGGCTACGATTGAGCCGGAGCAGCTGTTGTAGTGAGTTAGTAATCCTCATGGATTTTGTTGTGTTTTTGAAAAGTCAGTTATGGCTTAAGTCACCCTGTTATTTAATTCAGTTGCATTTTGACACCAGGATTCCTCTTCTACTTCTTCCAGGTAACAACTCAGTGTTTTACTGGAGTAAATGAAGCACTAGTTGTCACACTGTGTTTACCGCAGGCAATATTTGTGGGAGGTCAGTGACCCTGATATTGCCAACAGTGGTGAAGCTAGAAGAGCTCTCCTACTGTCTGAAGGGCCATTTGTGTAGCACTAAAACACACACACACACACACACACACACACACACACACACACACACACACACACACACTCTGAGGCTCTGTCAGACAGTCTCCAGTAGCAGTGTCATATCTGAGGCCATTAGCAGCAGCAGGGCCTGAGATCCAGCAGGCTAATGGCTTATCTGTGTTTCTTTAAAAACATCTACACAGAAGCCCTGAGGAGACCTGGCCTAGTGGACACGTCACACACACACACACACACACACACACACACATACACACACACACACACACACACATACAATAATGCACATATACTCTATGTATCTACAGCGATATGCACACATCAAGTATTCACGCATAAAAAAAGAGATTAAATTGAACAAATCAATCCAAACACATGCAACATTCTGTCCATGCACACTTAACACATACACATACTCTCTCTCTCTCTCTCTGGCGCACACACACACACACACACACACACACACACACACACACACACACACACACACACACACACACTCACAAGTTTCTTATCCACTTTAGGCTTTTATGGCTTATCTAAAGTGTTGGAGAAAAACCTCGCTGACCCTCTGACCACAGACTGAGAGCATTAATAATTCACCAGCTTGATCTCTTCAACCAGGGCTGTAAACACACACACACACACACACACACACACACACACACACACGACAAAGACCAACAACAAAATTGCTCTCGAATTCTCCAGAGTCACTTCAAGCCAGTTCTGATGCTGCTGAGTGGAAAGCAAAGGGAGAGCTGAGTTGGCTCCACTTTGTCACATGAATGAATGAGTGAATAAGAGCGAGGCGCACCGCGGGGGGGGGGGGGGGGGGGCTCCCATGACGCAAGGTTAGTGTGATCCAAAGCCATCATTGAGTTTAAATCTCTGGATTTTCACTCCCACAGGGCTGGCTCACATTAAAAGATATCGTCATGGTAACCTGCTCCAGGGGGGGTTCAGTTCAGATCAGATCAAAATCATGAATCAACTTTCAGGAAAAAAAAAAAGAGAAAGAAAAGCGTTTCAGCAGAATCCTGATATGGGGAAAAATAGCAGGTAACCATGGATACTATCATTTTGATTACACCACTCCTCACTGGAAGTGGTTTAGTAAAGCTAATAGACCTTTTTCACTCACAGTAGAGGCAGCTATCTTAGCTTTTATTTGACCTCCTCTGTTGGAGTATAAACTGCTTCTCAGAAGAGGAATGGTTTTGAAAACGTTTTACGAGACAAGAGTCGATGGTACAAATATGTATTTGTAACAAAATGTGCGAACGTATTGTCCCGTTAACCAACTCAAAGCGCTCACAAACTGACACTTAGCAAGCTCATTACTTTGAAGAGCTTCTTCCCCTCTGTAATGAAACTCTTTCCTGAATGAAATGATGCATAATCCTGAGAACAAAAGTGCAAGGCGGTAGGAAACAGATCAGCGCAGAGAAAATGGATATACGCTGAGGAAGCTGTTACGACTGATTAGCACCAGCATCAGTTGATGGTTTATTTGAAGCTGCAGTCACTGTTTGTTTTTTTTGCCTCTAGGAGGCAGCCAAACAAGCTGTAAACACAACTTTCATCAGCCGTATTCTTGCAACTTAAGAGAGTAAAAATAAAAAGGTTTTAAAAAATTGTCAACTGTGAAAACCAAAACAATCAGCTGAAAGACGCTAAAAGGCTGAGCAGATCAGACCTCTGTGGGTGTGTTACAATAAACGACCTCTTCGACATTACATATACTAATTAGACCCATTGCTGATATAAAAATATTAATTAGTACAGTTGTAAGTGTTGCCAACTCCTATTTAAGTTATGTGCAACTACTTGACATGTGAAGCTCAGTCCTTTGGGGGCCCAGTGGTCTCTGGCTCACCCACTTTACCAGTTGCTAAATCCAGACTTGTCTCACACTCACAACCACCTCGGCGGTGATTTCCAGGTACAACAGGTGTCTCCAGGACCACATGTTGCCCTGATGACGCACACACACAGGGGGAAAACAATCCCATTAGCGGCTGGGAAACATCAGCCGGGTTTTTCTTTCAATTCACTTTTTCCTCTCTTCACTTCTGTCTGTAACTAACTGGATCATCTTCTCTCCCTCTGTCTTTGTGGTCGTCCAGTGGGTCGGACAGGGAGCGACAGGGAGCGGAAGCCAAGGAGGATCCACCAACTCACTGAAGACCCCACCATCACCATGACCGCACACACACACACACACACAAACACTGACACACACACACACACACACACACACACACACACACACAGAGCCTCGGAGTGGTAGAATGATGGAGGATGGACTTGCAGAGTCCAACTGAGAGGCTAAGACGTAAAGTACAAGGTGTGACTAACAAGTGACTACAGTAGTAGTAGCATCAGCTATAAGCCATTACTCAAACTGACGTGTCATTAGATTGAATTAGGCTTTCGTGTGCTTAAGACTGCTGCAAAGGCTAATCCCCACTTCTTACTTCCTCATGTGTCTTCACAACAAAACAAAAAAAAAACACTTAACGACATTCCAGCTGAACTACTACAGTACTTTCATTCATCATTTTGAGTTGTAATTGACAGTATTAACAGGTTGAGATGATCTAACAGGTGAAGCTTTTATAGCAAATTTTGCAGTTTGTGGACCAAAATCATTCATTTTGAAGTGAATGTGTGAAGCTGTGACTTGTGATTCGTGTGCGTGATCAGCTATCATTGATACAGTCAGAGTTAGACAGGCATGGCTACGGGACTGGAAACGTTACGCGAGAGCGCGACCTGTTCAGATCAACAAAGGTTCAGCTCTTTAGTTGTTGTGTTGGGACATTGAAACCTCTCATTGTCTATAAGGTATGTGGCCGAACACCAGGACAGGGGCGTGGATAAAGGAGATTTTCTCAGTGTAAACCTCAGTTTTACCGCTATGGGTGACTTCCTTGCAGAACTCTTCCTGTAATGATGTAAACCGAAGAGGAATCGCTCCAACAACGTGTAAAGCAGCTGACAGATGGAACATACAGTGTTTTATTTACTGCATGTTAAATTGTCATACTTTGTTAACGGGGTGTGGTCAAAATAAAAGGAACAGTTGTTATCAGAGTTGGTGGTGGCCATGACGGGCCTGTTTTGGTTGTTGGTAAAAAAAAAAAAGAGCCAGTCCGCTGACCTCCTCCGAGGCAACATCACTGCTAATCTCTATGACTGTTAATGATTCTCAGTGATATTCTGGGCCTTCTGGTTTGTTATAACCTGGGTATTATTTTTGTAGTTTTGGCCATTGTTCCTGCTGTGATCACCAGACTGTACTCAGCTAAGTTAATTTTTAGTTAGTTTGAGGATATTTGATTGAACATGGGAATATTTGCCCATGTGAACACAATATCAGCTGTGATACTTAATGTCTTACAATTAGATTCTGAAACTACAAGACAGGGACAAAATATTTCCTTATACCTCGGTTAACGATGTATTTAAAGCTGCATTAATTGACATATCTTTTCACGATGACGTCTTGAGCCTTGCATCGCTAACATCCCTCTTAACAAACCAGTGGGAAATCCCTCGTGCCTTTTTGATGGGGGTTTTGTCATGACAGAACGGCTCCCATTTAAAAAAAACTAAATTTGAAGTCGATCACTCAGAATCATGTCGTCAAATCGCGATTAGTCTTTCTGTTACCAGGAAATGAGTGACTGGATTGAGTCTTCTCTGAAAACACACAATAACGGGACCTAATATTCTCTTCTTTAACGGGGACCACACCCCGTGGTTTGTTTTAATAAGCCAGTGTTTGTTTTTGGAAAAATTGGGATTAATACCAGTATTGTTTATGTCTTTGTATTGGACACTGTCACAAATAACAATGACGATTTTCCTCTGTCCTTGTAGGTACAATGCATGCATCATGTTTCTGTGAGTCATTTTTAAATCTCTCTTTTGTTGTGAGATACTAATCATATTGTAAACACAAGATGTATTATGAACCTACAGCAGACTGTGTTAACTGTCCCTTCAGATGTTATTAATAAATATTTCTATATATAGCTCGGGCTGATTTATTGGGAGTGAAAGGTACAGAGAGAAAACGTGTCAGAATGAGACAGACATATATAAACACCCCCTTCAGCCCAGTGTTTGGTTTGGCCCTTGTGGGCTACTGTAAAAACGTGGCGGCGAAACATTTTAAACACCTGCTGTGTTATGTCAGTCCAGTTATGCGTCATAAAACCAAAACAATTCGCTTAAAGACACACAAAAGAAACCCCTGTGGAGCAAAGGGAGGATGCAGAGTTAGGTGATTATTGTCTGTGGGTTCATAGATTTCCTTTTAAATATTATTTATATAAGAATATTGATTAGTACTTTAGGCCTGACCATCTCTCCATCCTGAAAACATTAAGAATTATTAAGCTTGTGGTGGCTTTTATTTTTTAACAACACACTGCTGGATTCCTCAAACTTGGAGCAGCTCCCTCCCGTCACTCCTGGATTTGTGTTCCTCATTTCCGGTTTTACCAGCAGCTGCATCACAATCTGGCAGCTACAATCAAATTATCAAGATTCTTCGGCCGCATTCGCATTTTCTACAATAGAAATCTGTTTTCCACTATAATTCAAAGTGAGTTTGTTCTTATTTTAAGGTGGGGGTGGATATGAATGTGTCTTCCGCAGCCAGGCTGATTCATGCCGTCGCCTGCTCCCCTCTTGAGTGCAGATCCAGGTGGCAAGTCCTTCATCAAAACTCCCTCAGGCTGTTTCCTATTTGGACCTCAGGTTTTGTAAAGGCTACCGGGCCGCCTCCTCTCACATCTTTTCAGAAATCATGTCAAACCTTTGTAACTTTCTGAAACCCTGCATTCAAATAGCAACTCCATTTCAAACAGTGATGGGAAATGTGTGTCAAGGTGAGAAAATAGCCAAAAAATAAATTGCTCATTCTTTGCAGAACTACTGCTGTCACATTTTGTAAGTATAAACACATGCAACACTATGAAACCTTCAAAAAACGACTGTCCAAATGTCTGTCGTTCCCTCCGACGAAATGATTGTATCTCCACCTTTTTTGCCCCCAGATGTGGTCAGATCATCAGATCAACTGCTCTCAGGCTAAGGAAAGGTCACATTCATGGTTAAAAGAAACCACGCATACTGGTGCGAGACGAGAGGTGAATCACAGTCTCCAATGTGAAGTGTTTTGCTCGTGAAGTCTCTCCTCAGGTAAACGGCAGCTGCTTCTTTCTAGCGAAGTCACCGCAGCACAATTAATAACAGCGATCACCATCTTATCTTGCGGTCTTGAAGCTCTACAGTTAAACCGTCTGCTGTGGTGCATCAAACCAAACTCGCCCTACGCATAACTGTGCGGCCTGAGGAATGGCAGCCACCTTTTTCTTTGCGCTTCACCAACAGCTGCAGCTACAGGCAAGAGCTGAAGTAACCGAGTTACAGCTTGTTAGTGCAGCTCACACGTTTACTGCGATGCCTGTCACACCTAGACTCAGCTCATTGTGTTTTTACTCGAGGTGATGGGGCTGTTGAGGACCATGACACACACACCATGACTCAAATACCTACTATTAACTAGAAAATTCCTGGTGCGTGAACTTCTCTCCTCACGTTTCAATCTGCACAAAGGACGTTACTTTCAGTTTCATTCATGTCGTGGAGACTCATCCTGACACTGACCTCGGTCACCGCAGGTGTCCCTCAAAAAGCCTTTTGAAGCCGTCACGACTGGCCACAATAACCTCACACTGATGGTTTCAAACAGCCACAGCAAGACATGTATACACACACATGCACATGCCCTGCAGTAAAGCGATACCACTATATCCCCATATTGACGATCGCGTCTAACATCGAACTTTTCTGACCTACCTTACCTCCCCGACAGCAAATTGACTCCACACTGGATCCGTCCTGGAGGTGTCATAGGCTCCGGAACGGATCGACAAAAGAGTAAGAGTTATCAGAACATTTCAAACTGTTGCCCTGAGGAACATAAATGCAGTTTCCTGTAAATCCCTTACACAATTATTATCCAAAGATGAACTCTGCCAGTAAAAATGAAATCCTCTATTAAAATAAAGGTCATTACAGACTGTAAATACATAGTGAGGAGTGAAGCACACGCACCATGCAGCAGGCACATTCAAAACTTCTCCAGAAATTTTCTAGTATTGTTTAAAATCTCATTTACAGAACCTTTAAATACACGTATTTAATTCTCATTCATCCATTCACGCCTCTGTCTGCTGTCGACACAGTCAGAGCCTACAGTTTTATTAATACTCACTGACACATTCAGTTTAATTGTATCTTTACCACATATCAAGCATTTCTCATAGAGAACAAGGTGCACTGTTGCTAAGATATCTCGTGAGCTCTTCATCTAATTTACTAAGTTTTATGCAGAGAAGTTGCTGCATGACCTCAGTGAAACACAGAGTCCAGAAAAAGTTGAGATCATGGTGCAGATAGCGCGAAGGAACACATACTGCGATATATAACAAATGATTATTACACACACTAAAATGTGATGTCTACATGTAACAACTGAGCTTCTCTGCTCAACCTGCTGAAGCTGTGCTGAAGAGCCATCGTGCTGTTTGACTTGTAATAACCCTCTCACTGTTATTTTGTCCCCCTGTTGAATACCCTTACCAAGATCACTCAAGCAGAATGAGAAGAAAATATTCTGAAAAAAATAAAAAATAAAATATTAAGCCATTCGGCAAGATTTCCCTTGTTGTCTTGTGGTTGAAAGTATGACAATGCAGGGAGGACAGGAACACGAGTCTCTAGGAGGGAGATAGCTGAGGAAAACTGGGATTATAAAGCAGCAGCAGCAGCAGCAGCAGCGATGTGGTGTCTGAGTGATGTTTGGGATAATATTCTGTCTGAGTCTTCCTGTGTTACAAATACAATGGCATGACACTTCAATTTCAGAGTGTACAAAGGCACCAGGGGAACTTGAAAGTGCTTCCATGATGAGACTGCTGCAGATAAAAACCAACTCGACAGAATGCTGACACTGTTTATGCTGATGGTGACAACGTTATCGTGTCATTTGCTGTAGATTCACAATTTCTGAGCCACAGATCACCGAGGAATCTGGGACACTTAAAAAAAAAATAAATAAAAAAAAATAAATAAATGATGGGGCATTGGTGAAGATAAAATACATCTTGGATGTAATTCAACTTAGCAACAGGAGCGAGAAGTGATCCGACCGTGAGGCACCTTCAGGCTGCATATGGTGCGAATTTGTCCAACTAATTTATCCCTCTTGGACCCTGCTGCAAAGCACTTTTGAAGAGGTGTGTGTTCCTCTGTGGATATTTTGTACTCTGCTTTTGATGGCTGCTGTGGACGCTCAGAGCGAGATGAGCCTCATGAAAAGATCTAAAGCTCAAAAATGTCTCAAGATAGGGCGGCGCAGCTTTGCCACAGGCTGTTCTGTGTTTTGTCAGTTGAAATTCGGTTCATCAGTGAGCTGCTGAAAAGAACTTAGAGACACGTCCCTCACGCTGTAATACCCCACATCACCTCTAAGGTACGAACAGCAGTTCCCATCGCCATTCCCATCTTCAGAGTGAAAAGACGGCAGCCATCGCAGTCGACATCAGTGGAGGCGCCAAGAAGAGAGAGGGCGGATACTGCTCGGATCTAAATCACACAGCTATTTGCCACCGCCGTCCGATGATGGTTGACCATGATTGAATGGTTTTTGACTTCCCATCACAGCTTGCAGTGTGACCATGGCGACCGCAGAAATCAGCAGAAAATCAGGCGCAAATTTCACTGATGTCCCGAGTTCCCTGAAATAAACACGTCCTCACCAGCAGTGAACAAACGCTGATTAAAAAAAAACTGTCTTGGAGCAACATTCGATTTTCCACACCAGTAAACACTGCATGACATTAGTTAGATAACTCGCTATATCAGTTGTGTTTTGTTATTGTTTTCTCAATTTTAAAACTACAGTAAAACATTTTTGTGCATTTGGTAACATTTTCCGAAGATCATTTTTGTAGTTTTAGCCCTTACTGTCACCATCACCAAATTAAGAGACCCGGAAATAACCAGTGCTCTAATGCTGGAAGTCTACTGGGCACCAAGATTTATTTATAGTAAGTTTGAAGTAATTTGATTGAACACAAATTAATTAACAATATGCACCAATGAAACTGGTTGTAAAGATCATAAAACTAGAGTTTGAAACAAGACAGGGACAAAATATTGTGTAATAATGCAAGACCTGCCTTGAGCACATGGAAACACAATGCTGACATGCTAACTATTATTTACACATCCAACAGATACAGAGCAACATTAGCACTCATTTGGAGTCATGTTTCTGTCCACTGTAAATTTAATATTCAGCTGCAGCCAAAACCTACAGTACGACAACAGTGACAGCCACTTGATTATAGGAGCTTTACTGTAGCTGCAAGACAAGAAACATGCATAAAGTATCATCCTCTGAGTTACCACAGTCATGTTACAGGTCGGGTGCAGGTATGAGTCAGTGGCATAATGGAATAATAAGACAACCTTTCTCTTCCATCATCTGATTTCTTGAGAAAAAAAGTTTTTACTCCAGTCCTGTTGGGAAAGTTTCCCTGAGATACCGTTTGTCCGAGGAGAAGAGAATCACCATCATTGCAGCCTTTTCTCATGTGAAACATTAAACACAGTGATTGAAGCTCCTCTGTCAGTCACATACTCTCACTCTCTACTGTCAAAATCATTTTCTCTAGCTGTTTTTCAGACTGTTAACTCTTGGCTGTTTGGAAGATTTTCTCCCTGGTTCATTTCTGCAGCGAAGAGGTCGGGAAACGCCATCAACTGGTTTCCAGTTGTTATTCATTTATTTCAGAAACTCCTGCAAGGGTAAACTTGCCTAACGAAAGACTTAGTTTGGTCAATCAACCTTATTGCAAAGAAGAGCAGCCCTAGTTTTAATTCCTTACTGCTCGGATGTCTTTTTTTGGGGGCTAGAAATTTGATTTGTGAACAAACCCCAGTGGGAATAACGATAGGTTTTCATTTTCTTTCAGTTCTGTTAACTTTGCACTAATGCATCATTACTCTAATTAGCATGCTTACACATTAAACGCTGTTAGCATTTAGCTGAAAGCACTGACGTTCCTAAGAGCAGCCTCACAGAGCTGCCAGCATGGCGGTAGATTCTTCTCCTTTCCTTACTCTTCTTCCTCGTCTAAAGCTTGCTTGTATGTTGGCTCATGTAATTTAATCGTGTTGCCAGTTTTGCCAAGGACTCACTCAGAGATTCATTTCAATCTCAGCAAACCTCTGAGGTTCAGCGGTCGTTAGAAAATGCATGAATAAACCGTGCGCTCGCTTCAGCCCTCCGGTCGACTCGCTCGCTCGCTGGACCTCTGCTCTCTAACACCGTCAACCTTTCCTCTTCAAGGTGATATTTGAAAACCCAAGAGGAAAATTTATTTCTAACATTAAGTACAAATGTGTCTCAAATTCAAATGTATCAGCGTGTTGGAGTTTGATCGAGCAAAGGAGCTGCAGAGAAGTATTTAGATGCCTTCATCATAGATGCTGTCAGTTACAGTTAGGCTTGTTGTTAATTCTGCTTATGCAGACGTGTAGGTGTTGAGCTACAGCTTAATTTGAATACCCTCCCACACACTGTTGCTTTGTGCTGTTTATCTCCACATTCCCATTTTAACCATTTTAACAGATCACTAAGGATACCACGATCAACCAGCGAGCAACCTCTAATTCATTCAAACATTTACCGTAAGGTGGGAACAAATACCTGATGAAGAAACAAACTCTTTATTTAAAACTTTAATCTCCTGAGAGACTGAGAACGCAAACCATCTATTGAAAAGACTGTTTTTAATGGATTGTTTTTTTCCAGTTTTTTTTTCTATGTGTGTGTGTGTGTGTGTGTGTGTGTGTGTGTGTGTGTGTGTGGCCACTGCTGTGTAGGTTAGAGTGTGGTTAACTTGGTTGGTTTAAATATGAGTTAAAATTAACCTCAAGACGCTCCAAATCCAGAGGGTAATTAACTTCCTGTGTGATGTTGTTGTGGAGGGAATGAATGAATGAATGAATGAATGAATGAATGAATATTGTATGTTCAATTACAGGCTCATTATAGGAGGATAGGGGAAATGCTGCTCCATTCTCACCATGTCATCTAAATGGAGACACTACTCCCATTGCGGTCGCATGTGCATGCATGCGTGTGTGTGTATATATATGTGTGTGTGTGTGTGTGTGTGTGTGTGTGTTTCATCTCAGAATGAATAAGAAGTGATTTTTCAATAAGAATCACTTTGTTGAAAGAATAGCAAACAAGGTCACCACACCACCTATGGGAACCACACACACACGGTCTCACACACACACACACACACACACACACACACACACACACACACACACACACACACACACACACACACGTGTGCGCGTACTGTAATTGCTCAGGCACCATCTTCTTCCTGCCGCTGCGCAGTGAGTTACTGACTTGCTTGTGATAAAGTGCATAAACATGAGCTGAACGCACTAAAATAACATGAATAACATGAAAGTGCATCGTTAGGGAACATACAGTGAACGCATGCAGAGATGAGCTTTCATCGTATGTGGCACATTCACGATGAGAGACAAAATAGCTTGTACAGGTTGATGCTGAGATGCTTTACCAAACTCTAAGCTTGGAAATTTCAGTAACATTTATTTATTTATTTAAACAAGGTTGGTCATGCAGGTGAGTCCAGCTGTGACTTCCCAGGGAATCACAGAGGGGTGCTGAGGTTTTGATCAGGTTATTTTTTAAAACTCTAGTTTTCTCCCTCCATGAGTTCCGTGTTGCCAGTAGATCGGTCGTAGACAGCACGGCCCCGGGGCGTCGAGTCAGATTTGTGTGTCACATGTGGCAATGCCTCCGAGGCCCGGAGCAGCTAACAAATAATTTACATTCACCAGTCTATACATTGATGGACAGTAAATAAATCTGTTGTAATTATTCGTTCATCATTGATTCATGGATGTTTTAGCTCCTGAAAAGGAGCACAGAGACATGTATGTGTATTTTTAGAACACGCCACGACTGGTGTTGAGAATAAATTTACTCATGTAGATGAGATCGTGAATATTTCACATCTGCTGGCAATTTCGAGCGCGGCTCTGGTCTTTCAGCTCCCAGTTGGCTCTCAGCTGTCCGCCAGAAAACTTAACTAGATAAAGCTGAACCCACAGGGACAGGCTGACTGACGACAGAGAGCATGCTGGGAAGGAACCCCAGATTAAAACAGAGACTTCAAGGAATTTCTCCGCGGGAGGCAACACAAGAGGTTCACTGAGCTGCATATCTACATGAATGTGCTGTACAGTATGTCCAGACTAACTGCTCGAACATGGTCTTCTCAGGGAGTCGGGGTTTTGATTTACATGTTACTTAAGCTGCTTCCTGTAACCTTGTTAGTAATTGCTTGAAAACACACAGTGGCTGTAGACTTAAGTCTTTATATCTGCATCTCTACTGAAAATTTATTCTGTGAATTCCAAATATGAGCAACTCGACTCGTTTGAGTAAAACAAACAGATTAAAATCGCCTTCAGTAATATTTTAATTCTGCGAGTGGGTTCTCACATGTTGCATCAGCTTGCATAACCTCAAATGTGTACATGCTATTTTTAAGTTTGTGTTCTATTTCTCTTCTTTGCTGTATCATCTTACTATTGATGCTGCGATGTCCCACTTTCTCCACGGGCGCCACACTTCTTATCTTCGCAGGCAGAACGGGGGGAAACACTAAGCAGGTGCGATGTTAGGGGACACAAATCAAATCAAAGTGTGTGGTGACACGGCTGTAGCTCTGTTCTCCGTCTGTCCATTCGTCTATTCGTCTATCGCCTCGTCCCTTAGGCGTCGTCGTGCCCGGCGCAGCAAGCATGGAGCAAAAGTGGGAGGAGAAGATCAGAGAAACAGGTGATTCATGCAAATGCAGCAGTATATCGGTGAAAAATAACTTGCACTAAGAATAGATTCAGTAATATAACTGCAGCAGAGGAAATATCTGCAGGCTCCTACCACAGACAAAGCTGAGCAACAGAAACAAATGATGCAAAAAACATATTTTCTTTTATTTAATAGTGTCGAACAACAGCTAGCAAAACGGTACCTTGAGCAGAGCAGCAGTTATTCTCAGTCTAATGCATTAATGATGCCACCTATAACCAAACAACCTCACCATGCTCATGATTTACGGCTAAAGCTGTCTCATATAAAGTTAACTTTAATTTGAATAACAAAAATTACACCTGTTTGTCACCTGAGCAGGTTGCAGTAAATATGGTCACAATCCTTCCTTCCTGAGTTACGGCATAAACGCACAGACAAACCAAAAACATAAAAGTCATCCCAAGTAAAGACAATATTAACTTGACTTGGTGAACGGAGTCTCCATGACGTCTCTTATAGCATTTACACAGCCGGTACGGTGCTGAGCTTCTCCCTTACAACCACATCTTCTTCTGTTTGCTGATTTACATTTCCTCCTCTCTGAACTCGGCCACTTGTCCTCCTCACCCGATGTACCGGTGCAGGACATCTTTCTTCCACCTGATGAGGAGGACTGACAGTAATTTCCATCCCTTGTCACACCTGTGCAGCATTAAAGGTTCTAGCGCCCACCGTACGGCTACACAGGTGTTTCCACTCCGGCTTGATTGGAGGGCTTGTCAGCACAGAACACCTGTGAGTTTCATCCCTGGACGTCGACGCCTCGTGCAGCTGTCATTTCAACCCAAAAGTTCAGTCATCTGTTTGTGCAGCACCACATGTCATTTCACTTTCAGTCACCTTACATCTGGTGGACAAAACTGCACTGCATTTGAAATTATTTATGCAAAATCCGTATGATATATATTTTATTTAGAAAGCTTTAGGAGGGCTGCACTGCTTGACATGACCTGACATACATCGTTAAGCCAGAGTTGTTTGGACAGTTATCTTCACTGGAAGTTGTGCAAAGTGCAAAGTTAGCATGGAGCCGTAGTTAGCATCGATACAATTATGCAGATTTAAATCTTTCTGTGGGACGTTTTCGACAAACTACTGGTCGCAGTGTTCAGACACTGTCGTCCTGTATCTCCATCTTTTACCTTCTCCTCTCACACACACGTATAGGCATGCTGATAATATTGGCAGTTTCTGCTATGATGTAACCCCTCCTGACCTCTCAGGAAGGGTACTGATCCCATGGGTGATTTTCCCTGACACCGCCCTCTCTATTCCCTGGAAAAACTTCCCGGTAATGCAGTTCAGGAGGCTGCAGAGGCAGCAGTGCATTAGCTCCAGGTCCATAGGCATGTGATGGAATTATGGTAATAGAGGGCAGAGAGACAGACTCAGAAGAAGTGCACGTACAAGGAAGGAGAAAGACGAGAGAGGGAGCGCAGTGTAGTGAACACGACATGTTATGTAATACTCATCTCATTATGTGCAATATAAAAGTGCAGTCTATACCAGCTAGGAGGAAACAGATATTGGATAACTGATATTATGGGATTCCCCAAAGGATAATTGGCATGAAGGGAGGAAGTTAGCAATAGAGTACCAGGCTGTAAACATCTTAAGTTCTGCTGTGAAGTCGAGCATTTTAACACGGGAGTCTGTGAAGATCGACTCGCTTTTGGAGCCAGCCTCAAGTGGCCGTGTGAGGAACTGCAGTTTTTTTAGCTCTTCCCTGTTGGCTTCATTTTTCAGGCCTAAAGTTGCTCCTTGGGTCAAAACTAATGGCTAGATTTCTGTCACATCTTCTGTTGCTGTTGGCCGTCCCCAGTGGATGAACTGTTTCTATTTGGAATTTCATTTGTCTAAAGATTTCCTTTTTCATGTCCTAAACTCCTTGATGTGGAACATGCTGATAATTCAAAAGGACAGTGAGGAAGCGGATCAGGCTGCAGCTGTGGTGTCAGAAGTTTATCTGCCATGAGATTGTAGCACTACAGAAATCCAGTTTACTGTTAATCCATCCTCACCACAGCCTCCGTTCTCTGTACAAGAATACTTCAAACCTTTTAGAGCCACTTCACATCTCTGCAGGTAAGAGTTTGGGAAGAGTAAGTTGGAGGTGGGATATTCTTCAGGTGTTGACAGCAGAGGGCAGAGCAGGACCAACATCTCTCACCAACATCAACTGGATATAGAAAACAGAAAAATCAAATGTTAAAATATGTCAAATGTGTGCGTTTGTTTGCGTGTGTGTGTGTGCGTGCGTGCGTGCGTGCGTGCGTGCGCGTGTGTGTGTGGTACCCCAGTGGACTCCAAACAAAGAAGAAGAGGTACAGAAGAACATTTTGTACTTTCTCAGATGTACCGTTACAGGAACAGGATGGACTCTCGAGAGGATATCAGTCATTCAGATTCATGCAGGGTCTGATGAGTTTGTGGGTTGTTGTGGGAGGATCCTTTATTAGAGGATTACTAACATTTCTAAATACAAATCGGCTTGTTATAAACCAACGAGCCTTCAATAGTGACACACTCGTTCTAATCATCCATCCGACGTGCAGCTGTAAATGTTCTGAAATAGATTTTGTTTCAGGTGCTGTTTCCAGAAGGTCAAGTCAAGTATCTTTATTGTCATTGTCTCAGGTTTGCAGGAAGAACTGAAAACAATATGCAGACAAACAGAAGTGAAAATGGAAAAAGGTGTTAATCGAATGGAAAAAAAAAAGAGGGAAATTTACAAAACAAGGATCCAAAAAACCAGGTAGGAACAACAAAACAGAAAATCAGAAAACACAGGAGCACGACTGGAAGCTGGTGAAACAGGGAGACAACAGCAGAGAAACAGACGGACAAAGACAAAGGGGAAGACAGAGACTTAAGTACACAAGGAGCAGGGGTAACAGAACACAGCTGGAACACATCAGGGCGAGGCAGACAATTAACCAGGAAGGAAACGCGAGACAAAGACAGGAAGTAAACACACAGGAGACACACAAGGGAAGAGGTTACAAAATAAAACAGGAAATAAATTAAATCCAAAACAATCAAACATAAAGTGTCCAAAAGAGACCAAACATATTATCAAACCAGACAGAAAAGAGTCCAACAAAATCCAAAAGTGTCTTCTTAGGGTAAACCATGACACATTGTTAAAAACAACGAGACAAGGAAGCAACTCTCTGAGCATCTAGTACAAACGAACAGCCACAGCCAGTTAGCTTAGCTTAGCATAAAGACTGGAAACAGGTGGAAAGAGTTAGCATGGCTCAGCCCAAAGGCAACTAAAAACAGCTAGACAGATTTTATTTAACCGCGCTGGCTGTTTCCTCTGTGTCCAGTCTTTAGCTAAACATCACCCGGGAGTATCTTCACATTTAGGGGACAGATAAGAGAGTAGTGTTTGTAACACTTCTGCTTCAGACTACATACAACATGTACTCTGCATCAGCTCGTTGCTTCATTGAGAATATGTGACCCCAATCTCCCAGTGAAATATTCACATTGAAGAAGCAGCCTGACAATAAACAACTTGTACATCTTTTCTTTTTAAATGTTTTCCAATTTACTCTTGTACAACAAACATTATTTGGAATCTGGATGCTGGAAATTAAAAAAAAAACAAAGTCAGAGCAACATGAGTTGTGTGTGGGAATGAATTATTGAATGTTTGAACAATGTTTTCTCCACTGCTACACATCCTCAGATACGTTTGTCAGTGTCGGAGGTTTTAAGAGAAATGGAGTGCAGCCATTGTCATGGGGACTGTCACAAAGTGTCTCTGCCCTGTTTGAAGCTGAGAGCACGTCTAAGTGTCGCTCTCGAAACACCACGGCCACAAACCGACTGCAGCAAAACATCATTCAATATTGATCCTTAGCAGATAAAAAGCTATTGCGCCTCATCCAGCTTTTATTATTCATGAGCATCCTTTACTCATGATATGTGGGCCGACCTCAGGACACCTAACGTCTCATAGTGTGGCGCAGTTCGGTGAAACAGGCAGCTGAAGACGCAGCACAAGACTTCAGTTCATTAAGTGGAAAGTTGAACTATCTGTATTGTTAACGAGGAACTCCGCTGGTGGCTGTGACAACAGTCGCCATAACGACCTCTGTGGCTCTGCAGGAGGTTTGTCAAGTCTGGAAAAACCACCCCCATGATGTCGTAAGAGAGAGATATAAATGAAGTTTGATTGCACAGTTGAATGAAGAAATCTGCTGTACTGATTTCTTTTTTTCAAGTTGTCACTTACAAGGTTTTCAAGTTTATTGAACTGCAAGACTAAACTGTTGAATAGACCCTTTAAAGGCGTGTGCATGATGCTCTTCATGTGTAACGAATCATGTATTTTCATCCTGCCTCTTGTTTTAATGTGTTTGTGCTCATATCTGGAAAAGAGTTCAAGTAAATCAAACAAAACTGAAAATAATCGAAGCCCAGTCCAAAAAACTAGTAACAACATGTGATACAAAGATAGAAATGTGTTGTTTTCTGGAGCGTCTTCTACTCACAGTCTCATCTTGACCAGGATCGCCTCGTGAGTTGTATGATTTTCCATTCTTCTATCGCCATCTAGTGGAGTGAAATTGTAAGTACATGCCCGGCCATGAGGAAGCTGTTAGAACTACAGGAAGGAATTCTTATTAATTATGGTTGTATATATATATATATATATATATATATATATATATATATATATATATATTCCAAGCAAATAATGCAAATACACATTTTTTTCAGAGCATTGTTAACATTTGAGGTGAAATATTTTATGCTTTATATGTTATAGGCTATGCATGAATATAGGTTATCATAGAATAATTCATTGTTTGGAAATTATATTCCAAACTAAGAAGACCGCCACGTTATCAGATCAAGGTTATGTTTATGATTCTCATAAAATTAGGAAACTCCAGGACCCCAAACAGTTCTTTAAACTTCATCAAAACCACTTCATGATTTTCACATTTACATCTTTTTATTGTAAAGGTGGTTTCTTACAAAATAGTCACATGATACAGAGGCAAAGAAATGAAAACAGAAAAGAGTGAAGACGAGAGAAACATCTACAGAAAATCTACAGAGAACTTTGGCGACGATGTTCTTATCGAAACAGAAACAAACTGCGACATGATCAGCTAAGTAATAATAATAAAAAATAAAAAAAGAGATTTTACCCATCACTGTCATCGTGGCAACACAAGAGAAAAAAAGCGCAATAAAAAAAAAAAACCAATACATGGAAGTAACGTGTGTTTTAACCAAGGCCCCCCAGAAACAGTGTGTATGCTGAGCGGTCCTGCAGACTGAAGTGCTGCAGGCTCCATCTGTCGGTGTTTCTCAGGAACCAGCAGACACAGATACAGTCACTGATCTGTTTTAAGACAACATCTACGGCTGACAGCGCATCATGTCCAACCAAAGTGATCATTTGTACACATGCTAAAGTAAGATCGTCCGACAGACTGAGAGCTATCGCAGGTTTAATGCTACATCAGCTGAAACAACAGATAAACAGCAGTACAGTATATAAAGACTAGTTTTAACAGTATAAAACATCTCCATTTAAATGTATCTGTTTATTAGGGAAAGTGTTTTTTAGTAATTACATAGTAGTGTTGGTTAGATAGTAGGTATACAGTACATCCATAAGACTTTAGAGACATGAGCATCTATGTCTTGCAAAAAAAAAAAAAAAAAAGAAAAGAAAAGAAAAAGAAAATCTTCCAACTTCAGTTTGGTTTAGTTTCAATGAAGTTTTTTCTCAATGAAGTGACAGTTCACTCCGACTTCAAGTATTTAAAACCAGGGGTAAAAGTTTGACTTCCTGCGGATATATTACACTTTTCCAACAAGGATTGTTTTTATTCAAATTTTCTGATGTCAGCTTGTGGACTAGCAAGTCCTGTTAGAGGCAAACTGTATTTAAGGTGGAAAAAAAATACTATTAAGAATCATGTGATCCTGTGATTTTCAGCATGTTTAAATGTTATCAGCTCTAATATGTCTGAGAGGATTGAACGCTGCTCTGATTTGTGAATGGAGCTGCTGGTGTGGTGCTGTCAGGGTGAGTGGTGATGATACTTTAAATACATTTCGCCAATAATACTTTTTCACCGCGGGACTTCTACTTGTAATCGAGGTCATTTTATATTGCAGCATTGCTACTTTTACTTATATAAAGGATATTAATGAACATTATGTCCTTTTCATTGCCTCTTTTCTTCTCCCTGTAGCTTGTCACTGTCACCATTGTCCTGTTTTATTTTTTCTCCCAGCGTAATGTTTAATGTCACGTGTGCCTGCTCGCTTGTTACTGGTGTTTTAACGATACTCATCCATTTCAGTCTTCACCACGAACAACAGCGAGGAAAAGGGGAAACGTGTTCCTCGAGTCTGACCTTCACCTTAACAGTGTTTCTCCCCGGCGCTCGGTGCCGGTTTAAGGATGTGTTTTCCGCAGATGACACTTAAGATTGCAACACGATTTCCTGCGGTCCTGCTAACATGCACAATGGTACGTATCTTTTGCTGTTTTCAGGCAGGTATGTTGTAAATCCCCCCCTGCACAGAGGTGGGTGTATGTGAACACACACCGGTAACACCTCTGGGACAGCTGAAACATCTGCACAGTTTTCATTTACAGATTATTCAGCTACTCTCACACAGCAGGCTGCCATTTCTGCATGAATGTGAAAGAACCGCTGAAACGAATACGCCGATCCTGTTTTATCACGGCGAAAACGGCTTTTCAAGGTACGGCACTGACATGTTATCATTAACGGTGTTTTGGAGAAAGCATCTTACAGGTTTCTGCAAGTATTCATCTCAGAAAACAGGAGCAGATTCTGACGAGAATTCCCAGAAAAGTTTCAATGGGAAAAATACAAATTCCTGTAAAGATTTTTTTTTTTTTTTTTTTTTGCAGGACACAGATATGACTCTCTAATACTTCCATTGTGGTCTAAAGTAAAAGTCAGCCCTGTTCACTACATGTCTACAATGGCTTCACTAAACAGCGCATCATCTTCTTCTCTTTCTTTCCCTCCCTTCTTCTCCTCTTCCCCCCCTACTTACCCAGACTCTTGCTTTTTCCTCCTTATCAAACCCATCATCTCACCCTCGCCTCACCTCCCTGCACACAAAAAAAAATCAACCCCCCCCCCAGATCATCTTTATCAAATAATCCCATATTTTCATATCTCAGCTCCCCTCCCCTCCCTCCTCTGTAGCTCAGTAGTGCCCCCTAGCAAGAATGAACGTTACAGGCACGGATCTCCTTCCGGTCCTTACAGCTGGCAGCCAGAGCGCCCATTGCTCTTTTCTTCACCGTCATGAAACGCTCCTGGATCCCCCCTCCGCACGGTTTGGTACAGTCCGTCCAGCTGCTCCACGGCTGCATCCTGCAACCTGCTGGAAGAGACGAAGAGACGGCAGCATCTCAGCGGTGGCCTCATACAGCTGATGTGCTAATAATGACAATCTCACAGATTATAACCACCAACCTGGTTGTTCCTCCAGCGCTGCGTCTCTACCTTGTTTACCCCGCCTCCTCCTCTTCCCACCACCTCCACCTCCACCTCCCCCTCCCCCTCTCTCCTCCTTCGTTTTCGTCCGGCACTTCCTGATCTTGCATTTCTTCCTCTGGATGGTCTCGGGACAAGTGCTGCCTCCGAACTGCGGCTCCAGCTTGACCATGCGGGTTCGGATGGTGTGTCCTTTACCGCAGGACTTGTTGCACTCTGACCACTCCGACCACTCAGAGACCATGCAGTCGACAGCTGGGTGGAGGGAGAAGGAAGGAAGGAAGGAAGGAAGGAAGGAAGGAAGGAAGGAAGGAAGGAGCAGTAAAGAAAAAAAAAAAACAGTTAAAAACCAGAGAGAAATGGCAGATTTTTTCTGCTGGCCAATAAACTTGATGTGTATCACTGATTTCAGTTTGTGTGTTTCAGTAGTTATTTAAGTCCACACTGACTTTTCTTTAGCCCTTCGCTCTAAGTGGTTTTCCATTTTACTGAAAGCACAGATGAACTGAGATCGACTCTTTGAGGGTGAACGGAGCAGGTGAATGCTGATGTTCACTCATCTCACCTACAGAGCAATGTAATCTTTTTATTATATCCTCTGCAAAAATGTGCAGCGGAAGTTCAAGTGGCGTTCAAGTGTGAGAAAACAGAACATTGTACGGTTTTATATATATTTTTGAAACTAACCTCTTCAGTTATTTAAATGTCATTAAATTATAATTCTCAACAGTCATCAAAGGTCAGTGACCTTTCAATCCTCTGCTCCTCTCACACCCCTCGATTTGCTACCCAGCCACTAAATCAAAAAAACAATATATTCAATACATCAACTGTTGAATCAAAATGAAAACACAAATCATATCTCAGGAAAAAAAGCACTTATCAGATCATGTAGAGTGACCTGCAGTCAGATGACTGGACAGGTTGTAAATTAAAATTAAAATTCATGTGAAAGCACCAGAAATGCTCTCTTCTGTCATTAGACATGTACAGTGTATGGTAGACACTAGAAAAAAATAATAATACAAATAATAATAATAAATATTAATAAAAATAAAAATAAAAACAATAACAATAACAATAAAATAATAATAATAAAATAATAATGATAATGATAATGATAATAATAATAAAATAATAATGATAATAATAATAATAATAATAATAATAATAATAATAATAATAATGGAATTGAAAGGAAGAAGAGCCTTTACAGATTCAAACTGATATTTCTTAATCATAATTAAGACTGTTTTGCCATAGTACTGTTTAGATACTGTGGTAAAATAAAATCATTGCACAGAAGAAGAAGACTGATCATCTGAAATGTTACCGAAGAAGTTATGATTGATACCCAAAACTATTACCATCAGATCCAGGCAGTAAAAACAGAATTTGCCTTTAACAGACAGACAGTAAAGTTTTGTACTGGAGTCACTTACGGCACTCGGGCAGCATGCACTTCTCCGTCTGCTCCAGCTCCTCGCTGCACTCTGCAGGATCAGACTTCAGCATCCTCTGACGTGTTCGCACTCCACGCCCACACGTCACACTGCACTCGCTCCAGTCCGACCACGGGGACAGCATGCACGGGATGGTATCTGCAGACACACACACACACACACACACACACAAGCACGAGTTTACAAATATGTGAACAACAGATCATATAAATACCCAATAAATAAATAAATAATTGTCAACTCACGGCATTCGGGCATCATGCATTTCTCCACTTCAGCCACCTCAGTTTTACACATTGATCCGTCTATAGGAGGCATCTTCACCATGCGCTCACGTCTCCTCATGCCCATCCCACAGGTGATGCTGCAGGGGTCCCACTCCCCCCACTCAGTCACCACACAGCTGCTGGGCGCTGTGGGAGAGTCAGTGTGTCAGTTAATGCAAAAGGATCCGCTTTGACCGTCAACGTCGAGCTCGTTGTCAGATTTTTGGAGACTGATCCACAACATCATCGTCTGTCATTTTCCTTTTTACATCACAGAGTTTCTGATATCAAAAGACTCTTTTTTTTTTAACATATGAACTCTCAAACAGAACAGAGCAAATATCACAGATCAGATTTCGCAGCAATCATTTCACTGAAAACCACAAATGTCAGCGTCACAGTGGCAATAGAGGAAAGGTCAGGGGGGTCACCAAGGTCAACAGGAGTCGTCATCGATCCATCACAACAACAACAACAACTGGTGAGACATTTCTGTTTGGACCAAAGAGGCGACTGACTGACTGACTGACTGACTGACTGACTGACTGACTGACTGACTGACTACCTACTATCGCCTATATCACCGATATCGGGCTCTAGTGGAAATATGGCCAGGTGAGAACACAGGAAAATATAGTTTGAATTCTATTCTGAATAATATATAAATTCTTATTAATATATATTTACAAACTTTGACATAGTAAAGTTTGTAAATTTTCACACTTAGTTGTAAATCTTCTAAAAGCTTCTGGACCAAAAGGCTCCAGATGAAGTGAAGCTTCAATAATGTAGTTAAGAATAAATAAATAAAAATAAAATACGCCTGTAGAGGGAAACACAACTCACATGGAACTAGAAGTCATTAGACAGTTTGTTGATCCATTACACTCTATTTAACAAAATGTGTGCGTCTTTGATTGGTTGACCTTTTTCATTTTAATTTCTTAACAACAACAACAACAAACAAACAAAAAAAACCCCCCACAGGTTCACAGCTGTCCAGCGATAACAAGGACTCACAGCATTCATCGTTGACGACGCACTTCTCGGTCTCCTCGGTGTGGAGCTGGCAGAGCGAGCCGTCCTCGGGATACTGTTTGACGTATCGCTCTCTGGACCTCATGCCCATCCCACAGGACGCACTGCAGGCCGACCAACTGATCCACTCCGACATCATGCACGTCGAAGGTTCTGTCCACCAGGAGAGGGGGGAATAAAAATAGAACAACATCTACTTAGCAACAGTTAAAATTAGAAGAACATCTTGACATTTTCATATTTCATTTTTTTCCCATTTCATTTATTATTAGGAAAACGTCTGTGGTTTGTTTTTTCATAATTTGCAGGTGCAGAGGCTTTGTTGCCATTCCTCATTACAACCAACACAAAAAAAGTAGGTCCACTGCTGGAGGAGAGCATTTATTTCAATGAGTAATACCAACAAGCTAGCTTTGGTCAAATAATAATAATTCCGGCTGCCGCTGCAAAAAAAAAGTTCTGTATCAGGTTCCCTGTGAAATAAGTCAACACACCAAGACTCTACGTGACCCGGTGCTCTCGAACTCACAGAGTTAAGTGTCTAAAACTTGAACTTTCACTTCAGCCAAAGTCAGTATTGACAGACATCACATCAAGGATCATGGATTCATACATAGATTGATTTGTTTTCTTTGTTTTTTTTACTATTTCAAATGGGTAAAATCTTATTTCGTCGTTTTCCGCGTCTCTTTTACGTCTCTCTGATGTTTGATGTGAACATGAACTGAAGCTCCTGACCTGTATCTGTATGTTTTTTAATGCTGCTGTGGCTGATCGCATGAATAAGCAGGTTCCTGATGAAGTGTTGGAGGAAACCCATGTGAGGAAATGGAGGAAAATGTTCAAACTCCTAATCAGGCTGAACGGCTACAGCCTAGAAAGAACAGTACAAGCTTTTGAGGACACGTGCCCCCCCCAACCCCCAACCACGATCGAACCAGAGAACTTTAAATCTTCAGTCTGTTGCTCTCCCAGCTGAGCTGTTTCGGCTTCAGAGTCGAGCAGCGATACTTGTCGGGAAATATGTGAACCCCCAGTCCTCCGGTTACAAGACACTCTCCCCTCAAACTAAACTAGGATTCTCTCAAACGGCTGCTTGGATTTCAGTCTGTTCAGTCATCTCAAAGTGGAAGGTGCCATTTTCAAAAAGCTTTTCCTCGGAGAGAAAAGCTGCTTCCACTCTGTTTTAATAAGTCAAGTTGCCTGAGGGACGGTCCTATTCACAGCTGGGGCCTGAGGGAGTGAAAGTCAATATGAATGATCCCAGCCTGTATCAGCTGAAAACGGCAGCGTCTCTGGCTTAACAAGGTCCACTCTGGTGTGTTTTATCACTATTAACCAGCATGGCAGTTCAAGATCCCGCTATTCTTCACTTACAGCGCGTCTCTGCACGAATCTGACTTCCCTTCACTGTCGTCTCCCTGAAACACGTCTTCTGACAGCGGTCCTGGTGCGGATAGTTTATTAAAAGTGATAAAATAGTCTGTCAGGAAGAGACGATTATATGAGAACAGACTTTGTAAATATGATTTTCTAAAAAATGATGAATGAACTTTAAGCAACTTAGCATGGACTTTTCTTTGACTCACATCAGCTGACTCTCGTACGTTCCAGCGACCTGAGAACGGCACTGCTTACTGGCCGTGGCCTAATAAAGCAGAGCTAAGTGAATCATTAATAAAAGATACAGGTATCTCTGGATCGGTTGAGGTCCACAGAGAGCCAAAGTGTTTCCAGGGAATATTAATCACCCTTGGCTTCAGCCCCGGTCCAGCCTCAGCATGAACCTCGCAATTATCAATCTCCCACCGCACACTAACGGAGCGCTAAATGAAAACAAAGGAGAGGTGCTTAGGAACAAAAAGCTATCTGTGTTGCTGTCTGATAATCGATAAGAGGAGCGCCGAATGGTGCCTGTGTGTGTGTGTGTGTGTGTGTGTGTGTGTGTGTGTGTGTGTGTGTGTGTGTGTGTGTGTGTGCGTGAAGCTCCTTTGGCCTTGCACAGCCTGAGCTTCACTTGTCTGATGACTGGTAGACGTCCTGGGAGCGAGGGGAGGAAGCGTGAGGAGGGAGAAGACAGACGCCGACTGTGCTGCCTCTCAGCATTTGTTCCAAACTGACAACTTCACTGGGAATTGGACAAAAGCAAACCTCAGGGGGGGGGTGTGTATGTGTGTGTGTGTGTGTGTGTGTGTGTGTGTGTGTGTGTGTTTGTGTGTGCTTATGTATGTGTTTGTTGCAGTAAAAGAGCAACAAATTGACAACTCTGATAGAAATGAGAGACAGAAGTTTCCCCTTTGCCAAATAAACAGAGAGAAACAGGAAGAAGTCAGTGCCAATTTCCCTAAAAGACATCTGTCATCAGCTTTGATGCTTGGATTACCATGAACCGCGAACATGTTTGTGTCTTTGCATCTACACGTCTCTGAGTCCCAATTAGGATCCTTTACACACACAATCCTCCTGTTGTTCCTATTATCTTTAACACAACAATGAGAGCCTGGTGCGTTGATTACTTTAGTCAAAGATAAACACAGTCAAATCCCGGTGTAAGAATCCTGGATGCAGGAGGCCGCTCAGCATTAACGGCTAATCCACATAATCTTTTATGTTTCACTGAAGTAATTAGGGTATCCAATCACCAATGTTTACTCTGCGTAATTAGGGATTAACTGTGTTTTCTGACATACTCTGTTGATGTAACCATATCAACTTCAGATATGTGTGGGCGTCACCGTCTTTTACAGCCGGCGGCTGTTTTCACAATCAGATGCCGGTTTGCACAGTCTAATCACAGAGTTGCCACCTGTTTCCTTCCGTTTCACCTGTTCCTTTACACACACAGCGGCCTAATCCTTCACAACAATAACCCCATTTGTCATCGAATAGCTGCACAATTAAATTTCGGGTTAAAATAACACCAGTAGGCTGTGAAATATAAATGAGGTAGCAGCTTTGTGTTTTCACCAAAGATTCCATCGGTTTAAGCCAAAATGAACCACCCACAGACACTGAGTCTAAATTAGCATGAGATAAACACCTAAGATATAATCTGCTTATTATTTTGAGGGTTCACTGATCGCCCACCCCCTGTTGATAGGACACAAACGCCTCAAACTTGAAAACTCTGAAAGGATTTTGTGTAATGAGAAAGGTAAAATCCTTTGAGGAACATTGGCTAATGTCAACATTCATGTCAACGTTCATTCCCAACATATGCGCTTTAACAATGTTAGCATGGTTAGCATGGTTAGCATGTTCACCCTCTCAAGTTTAGCATGGCGTTGAACTGCGGTGACTAACGGGGATTTCAGACAGAACGCGATCTGTCCCGTGCCCGTGTTTCCAAAATGCTTTGCAGTATTTTGGAAACATCTCTGCTGTTGTCGACAGCAGCCGGGAGGCACTTCGGTAGCTGCTGGATTAACACTTAACATTTACTTCTAACAAATGACATGCTCCAGGTTTTCGTGAGTGTTGATGCTCTTTAGTGAGATAAGGCTTCCCTCTTTGGCCCCGTTCAAACGAATTAAAGACCTGTTACTTTAAATGTGATGAGGGGAAGAGCGAATTATCTGCATTTGCACTTTGGTGATGCGACTGGAAGTGCTTCCACACGACCAAATAAATGTTATTTATTGAAGGGAAACTGGCTGAGAATGCTTGTTCTTTTCCAAATGCTCCATTATTCATCCAGGTTATATGTGATACTATAAATGAACCTCTTCTCAGTACAATCACAGATAACCACTGAAGGAATACATTAATCACTGTCTGAACCTTTATTTATCCAGTAAGTGCAGGGATTGGAAAGTTGTGATCTTATAGATTCCAACCTAATAACAGTATATTAGTGTGTGTGTGTGTGTGTGTGTGTGTGTGTGTGTGTGTGTGTGTTTACCTTCCATACTGCATCCTGGGCCCATGCAGGGCTGGAAATCCTGAGTGTGGGGACACGGCACACTGAGGTCCAGCTGGGCCTTCAGCATCCTCTGCCTCATCCTGCGGCCTTTTTCACATGTAGCGCTGCTGCACGCCGACCAGGGAGACCAGCCCGAGTAGATACATGTCTCCGGTGTGTCGTCTGAGAGAGGAAAAACAGAGGGGTGGTATGTGGGTGAAGGACTGTTAGCGGTTGCATTTGCTTTTACAAAACTTACTTTTCTATTTAATTTCGCTAAAGCAGCGGAACTAATTTGTCAAACGGAGCAGGAGGGGTGAGGGATGGGGGACTAGGCTAACGTTGATTATCCAACATCGTACCCAAAGGTTATTACCGCAGGTAGAGTACCACATGTAGCCACAGAGTGACATCTGAGGGGGAGAGGTAGGAGCGGAGGGACAGAGTCGGAGGGAATGAGAAGAGTGTGATTTGTGAATGTCTTGTCCAATTATCAGTGGAAGCACAACTACAAGAAGTAGCAGGGGTACAGGCTTCAATTAATAATGCTCTCTCGGGAGTTCAGAGAGGCAGAGAAAATGAGAAGAGGGGAGGGGAGAGCAGAGGAGAGAAAGAATATACAATCAGGCCTCAGGGAGGAACCTGAGCGGGTCCAATTCTCTGGGATAACATGAAATGACAGAGGAGGAGAATGAGGGAGGAAAAGAACCTGGAGAAGCAGAGACGGAGGTAAGAGGAGCGATGGGTTGATGTGTAAATGGAAGCAGTGGCGCTCGGGGTGTGTGAGCTCACACAGCGAGGAGGGAGAAGGAGAGGACAAGAGGAGTTAAGGGAGGAAGGAAAGAAGCAAATGTTCATGACTGACTGAGGTAGACATTTATTAGGCGGCAGGAGATCCTTGTTAAGAATTCTGCTGCATGGGCAGAAAATCCTGCAACCTATCCAAGGCCATTTACAGTAAAAAAAAAAGAGGCAAGAAGCACCCATGTACAACACTGTCTGTCCGTTTAGCCTGTCCAACTCAGGCCACAGCGCTGATCCCTGCAAGGGCTGCGTTACACCAGACAATAACCAGTTTGTGCGACATGTGACATCAAAAAGTATTTATACCTGATCCGATCGTCCACACACAGTGAAAAGCTGGGCGTCGTTCAAGCATGAGGACAAACATTTGACACAACAGTCAGAGTCTTACATTCAGTAAATCACATTAAAAGTGAATGTTTGTGTCAAGCTGGAGCCAAGAGGCAGGTAGCTTAGCTTAGCTTAGCATAAAGACTGGAAACGGGGAAGTGATGAGCCTGGTTCTGTCCAAAGGTTAAAAAAAACAGCTACCAAACACGCTGGTTAGTGCAGTGGCTGGTTGTAGTGAGTTCCTGGAGTCACCACAGGAAGTCACTGCACTCAGCCAAGAAATAATTACAGCATTTTAATTAGTGGGAATTAGAGGTATTGAACGTCGATGCCCAGGCTTGTTCTTTCAGTCTTCACGCAAAGCTACTCGCCTGCTGGTTCTAGTTACACATGAGATTGGTGTTGATATTATCTTCTCACTCAGCAATAAAGAGAATAAAAACACCTTCCAAAAAAGTCAAACTACTTCTTTAACTAAGTGCTTTGAATTTCCTGAACATATCCATGAAATCATGCCTTAGTTTCCAGATGTGGATATTGTGGGGAAATGAATGAAATACAATTGACAGCGAGAACATTTTCCAGAGAGGGTTACAAACAACTTCAATCTTTAACATTTCTGCCAGAAAAAAAAACCAGAGAAAATTGAGATAGAAAGAGAAAACTAGTGGCCACGAACAGATTTCATGTGCAGTACTTGTTGTCCAGAGTGACAGGCCCGGAGATGCATCACAGAATATAAAGTACGTTTGATAAGGACGGGACTTGCTCCAGACGCAGTTGTGTTGCTCTGCAGCAGCGGGGCGCCCACCTTCTCTCAGCAGGCTGATGACAAGGCCTTGCCAGATGCGTATTCTGACTATCTGACCTCTCATCTGAGACTCAACTTAAACCAGCTGTTTCTTTAATGAGTTTAGTGTGTGTCCTTGAGCATCATTGGGCGCTGAATCTCTCCAGTCCACGAGCGACATGACTTGACAGTTTAAGTGAATGTTTAGCAAACACAGTGAACTGAGGAGCAAGTTCACAGAACATGAAGGAATGCAATATCAGGTAATGACAGGGGTTGAATAATTAGTTAAACACTGCAAAGAGCCCTGTAAGTTAATCTGTTGTATCGTGGTTGGACTCTTTCCCTGAAGGACTGTAATCAGGAAAGGATGACGTGGTTGTGTGTGTGTGTGTGTGTGTGTGTGTGTGTGTGAACTGTACCTTCCTCTTTCTCTTCTTGTCCAATATCGGCTACAATGTCATCTATGGTGTCTGGGACCACATTACATTGCTCTCCCTGCGCACACACAAAAGAAAACTGTTGTTACACACTAACATTCACTAACACACACACACACAAAAAAGTGTCCAAAGGCTTCTTACAAGACGAAGCAATCTTTGAGGGCGAGACTTCATTTTTGACCTTGAAAATTGTTGTTTGTCCTAAAAAAAAACAACCCAAACTAAAAATCAAAAAATGTTGTCAAGGTCCAGTTACTAGCTTTTTCTGGATCTTTCAACCAAATCACACAGTCTTCATTAGCAGATCTACAAATCCTTTACAACCCTTTTGAACCGAGCACCTAGCGCAGTGGCTGTTTTTTAAATTAGCAGCAGTGGATAAGGACAGGCTGTAAATGCATTTACATTGCATTATTATTTACACTCTTACATGGTAAATATTTTACCTTCCTAGCGATGCGTTCCACCACCAACCTGGCCACAGGGGTAAGTGCCCCTCCCTCTGGGTCGTAGAATGGGCTCTGGGGGTGGTCCAAACTGGTCAGTGGTCGGATCTTCTCCTGAGGGATGGTAGGCTTGTTGGGTGACTGAAAGAGGGTGAAATAATTGGGTAAGTGAGCAAAAATGTGACCACAGCAATAGAAATGATGATGTGTAACCTGTAACCTGACCTCCGTGAAGCCTTTTAGCATCTTTCAGCTTGTTGTTTTGGTTTCGTGGCCCCCGACTTCACTGTTTTGGTTCAGTTTCACTGTTTGCTAACACAGTTGTCTGACAGTTTTATGTCACTGCTGTGTTTACAACTAGTTGCATTGCCCCCAGGTAGCCAGAAAAGTCAATTAAAGCAGCTTTAAGTGTCTTACACATAAAAGAGCTGATGCCTCTGGAACATTTTTATCCCAGAGTAACCTTTCTGGAAATCAATAATATTTCTGAGCAAAGTGGGACATCAGGTGGACATGAATTTAACACCCAGCAGAAGGCACCCCTGCTGTACTGAACATCAAATCAGAATTTTATTTTATTTTTTGCACTACAAGGGCCTTTAGGTTTTCACAGTCGTTTCCCCGGGTGGATGTCTCTAAGTTGTGAACGTGAATATAAAGGTGAATTAGTTCTGACGGCACTTTAACAATCAGGGGAAATGTTTCTGAGCAAATAAGACGCTACAGGTGAAGATCGGTTCATGATTGGAAGGGGAATTATTCCCACCCTCCCACTTTGGTTGGTGTCCTCGAGGAAAACATCTGCTCTTGAATATCGGAGAGGACACAGATAGGCCTGCAAAGGATCAGATATGACCACTGGCGTTTAGTTGTGCCAGGCTTGCTAACGAAACAGAGACAGTATGCTTTCATTAGAGCAGCAGTTATTCTTCAGTCTAATGCTTTAATAATGCCATACTAAAACCAACAACCTCATCATGCTCATAATTTCTGTGTCTTATGATGCAAAATGATTCCGATTTAAAAAGCGTCCTATCGGCGCCAATGAATCGTCCAAACAGACTAATTGGTCGACCTCTAATACTGGGTATCAAATACGCCTGAGGGAAGAGAGTTTGAGTCCTCCACTGAGGAATCGTTAGAATAATCAAAGTTAAACAGCCAAAATTCAGGGCATGGGAATTATTGGTGGGACGCAGAATACTAATCCAATCTAGCAGCATATAGTGCATGCATGTCTGTGAAACAGGCTTCTAAAACAAGAACAACATAATTTCTCTTGAGACAAGGGCCAGTAGAGCAGCAGCAATTCAAAGCAGAATTAAAAAAAAAAAAAAATTACATTTCTACAATAGCTGCAGCAGTTTTATTCTCCTTTCTGACCGACACCGGTTGGGGAGGTTGGTACCTGTCATGGCCCTGAAAGAGGCATCTAAAGTGGCTGTTTCTCTCATCAGCCATCCGGTCCAGAGCCGCTTCTCTGTTTGATCTCAATATGCATTATTTATATCCGTTTAAACTCCCCTTTAATTAGATATTCATGACACTGTTTCTAGGTGTGTGTGATATCATGAGTTTCTACATATTGATAGAGCTTTAAAGAAAAAAGACAAAAACTCTAGAGAGTAAGCCAGAAAAATGTGACAAAAATGAATCATTCTCTTTCTTCTCTCAGGTTGAATCAACTTTGCTGTTAAAAGTTTTAAAGAAACTTTTGATTTAACACATGCAGCAGTTCTGAATAAGACAAAAGGAAGACATCTATTAAGGGAGTGTGAATATGAAGTTATATGCTCATCTACACTGCCGTATTCTCTTTGTAGTTTGGAGGTTTGCTTAAAGTTTTCTTCTCTGACTGTGATTGAAAATATCTTGTGTGAATCCAAACAGAAGACATCCTTAACTTTTTGGGGACAATTAGAAATTACAACTTTGTCTGCAATCAAAAAGAAACTATATGTTTTTTTTATACAGTAAAAATGTGTCAGGAAGATGTGTAATGTCATGTCTCTGCCTGTAGGTGGCAGTCATTTAATGTCTGCTGTACAGTACAATGAACACATGATCTGGTGGTGAACTTTAAAAAACTAAATGTTGTATTTTCAGGGGGACACTTTCCAGAGTAAGAGGAGTGGATACACATCATGAGCTTAGAGACAGTAGTTTAAATATCTCCCAGGACCAAGGCAACAGCAATGTGAAGGCAGTGCAGAGTTACACTGTGTTATATCCCACATTTTATACACAATTCACACACAGCACAATACACATGAAACAACATTTAGATAGGGAAAAGAAATACCACTGTCTAATCTGTGTTTCTTTTTTAAAATGCTCACTAACTGCCTTAATTATTGATCACAACATTTGATCATTTAGAATACACATTCAAAATCAAGTCAATCTGGAAGCGAGTGCAAGTGTAGGTCAGAGAGCTAAGGAGACCAAATAAAGAGACTGTTTGACATGAGGATAAAAACAGGCCAAGAACAGTCACTTCCACATCTAAGAAGTAACAGAAGCTGAAAGAGATGTGGTATTATATAAGTGAGGTTTTTGAAAGATATTTACCACCTCCCCTCAGCCGGATAAGCCCCTTGTTTATTCATGAGCTTGTAACCTATAAATAAATTGCTGTAGTCTCAAAACAGTGGGTGAATATGGATGAGCACCTTTAATTCCAAGGATGTAGAAAAAACCAAAGAAGTCGAACACAGTCGCAGTCAGGTGGAAGTCGAGTGTGCTGCGATGTGGGAGTTTAATATAAATTCGACTTCCTGCCAACAGCTAGTGAGCTATACAACTTAATATTATGATAACATGTGATCTACTTTAACTGTCAGCTGCCACTAAAGCAAAATATTAATCTTTAACAATTAAGCTCTATCACTGCAACTTTAAACAAGTGTCTTATACACAGTATAGTACAGTATCCATTGATACAACACATTTAATACTTAGCAGTGAATGTTTGTAGCTTGTTAGCTAAATATCTTAAGCTATCTTAAGCTGGTTAGCGAATTATTCTTCTCTACAAACTCATAACTTCAAATAACATTAGCTAGAGTAGACACATTAGGTACATTACTGTATCTAACTGATCTACTTTGTTGTTAGGAAACAACAACTTAACAACAATGGCTTTAAACCTAGCTAGCAAAGGCGAATTACAACTACTACAGTGGTTAACTAGGCTAACATTTTGCAAGCTAACATTTTGAGTGTCATCGTTCATTCGTCACTTCACTGACAGACACAAAATCCCCGAATACAACGAGCTAATCTTTAACAGCACATTAGCAAACTAGAGTTTAATGTTAGCATTATATATTTTCCAAATATCTTTCTTTATGTCAGCCCTGGTAATACCTGAACATTTCACTCTTTGTGTGGCTTTCTTGGATTTACACAGAAGATACTGGTACCCTTTTATTCTGAGCATTAAGGAGTTAAATGAAGCGTATAAGTAGTAGTCTGTTTGCTTTTACACCTTTTTGACACCTATTTTTGGGGCTTTTCTTACAGCCTCCATCATTTCTCCATGATCCCGCATGATGGCAGCAACTTTAGCAACCTGATGCAACTGCATTGCCATGACTAGATGTCACATGTCACACCTCCTCGGTTACAAATTAGGTGAAATAGGATACACTACCTCGTATGTGACACCACCATCAGTGCCTGCGTCCCAGGGAATGAGGTCTGTCACCAGCCTCTGCACCCAGCCACACTCCTTGGTACAGAGGTCCTCTCCTGACAGCCCCACGTTCCAATCTGGACTGGGCCCGAGCATGGTGAGGAAGGACATCAGGTGACGGGTTCGGTCCACAGAAAACTCTGCTGATGGAGCTGCTCGCCTGGCAACAGTGACGGGGAAATATAATGAAAAAAGAGCAAAAGACAAGAAGCCTGAATATTATTTTAATGAGTGAGCCCTAATTGTGTTTTTGACATAATCATCTCAGGAGAAACATGTTACAGTTCACCTCCAATGTCACGACCTCTGACCCGAGTCACACTCTGCTAATTGCAGGATAATTGAAGCTCCGAAATATCCAATTAGAGGCAGAAAATAGCTCATAATGAGATTTTGCATGTCTAAAACCCAATGAATATAATAATGTATTGTGAATATAATAAGAGGCTAATTTGAAATTTCTTTTCAGAAAACTGTCTTTGGGATCTTAATTATAATGTCTTAACCAAACCATACCGTAAATGCAAAAATAAATCTGTTAGAACAACTTGACAACTTTGCATGCAAAATTGAACAAAATGAGCAAGTATTTCATACTCACACTGTGAGTGTGTGACTGTGTGGGTGCGCACGTATGTGTGTGAATGTTCTCATTAGTAAAAATAATAGTGGCACAATATATTGCAAATGACAGACAACGCTAGGAGGGGTAATTAAACAGATGTTTGGTGAAAGATACAGTACATTAGTGTGTGTGACTGTGTGTGTGTGTGTGTGTGTGTGTGTGTGTGTCCATGCTCTGCTGAGGGCTAGAATAGTGATAAGTTTCTAATTGCTCTTGAACTAATTCCAAAGAGTGCACACGATGCCAGAGTGTGCGACTATTCAGAGAAGTATTCCTGGCTTTAAAGAGGTGTATAAATGAAGGAATCCTGAACCGATTAAGAATAAATTTATTAAAATTCATACAATACTATCAGAATTTTTAATTATAATTTGCAATTCATTTATTGGGCCAGAAATTAAACTTTTTCAAACTTTTCCTGCTAATTTAGAATTTCATACTGCGCATAATGAGGATGTAGATGTAGTGATTAATGTAGAAGTCGCATTTTGATAGATATCTCTAACAAAGTAATAAAATATTTGTCTGTTATTGTTTCGGTCGATCATCTTTAATATCCTACATTATGTAAATGTAGTGTTTTTCTTATATTACAGTTCACAGTATTTTATATTTTTGTTTATTTCACGACACACAGATTATGTTATGCTTTATAAATAAATCTAGAATAATCTTGGCTTGAAGGAAAGCTCAGGCAGCTTCTCAACAACAACAAAAAAGGCATATTGTTTTGTGGGCCTCCAAAATATCAACAAGACAGAAAATCAGCCTTGTTTTTTAGCTTGGCCACCAGATCAAAACTCTTCATAAACCCAAGGTGATGCAGTTGCCTAAACTTATTTTCTTAACTCAATGCTGCTAAAAAACATGACGAAAACAACACAGACATGGTGAATATCTCACGTGTGATTTAAAGTCAAATTGAAATTTGAATTTGCCTCTTTATTTGTGGTCAAAAATATAAAGTAATAAGATTTTGCAGCTACTTTGCATCTTTTTGTTGCATCTTTTTGCAAAAAAAGATCAAATTTGTGGAAATACACTTAAACTCCTGGTCTCTGGGTCTGTTTCCGATGGCAGCATTTGACTGACATCTGAAAACTGGCGTTGCTAGGAGACGCGCTGTCATCGTCTGTGGTGCACTAAGAGATACGAGGGGGCTTTCCATTGTACTAATTATGCGTCCTTCCTTCCTCGCTCCTCCATCCTCCGGCCTGTGACTCGGAAACTGATCTAAGTCCGCCATCATCAAGGATGTGCCAATCCCTCAAATGTGTTCTCGGAGGAGGGGCGGGGAGCCATGTCTACCGAACTGGCATTTGACGATGTGTACAGTACACGATGCTGGGCTCCACATCGTTAAGACTGTCAGCCGCTGGTGATATTATCTCGGAGGAGAGAAAGAGAGAAGAGAGGGGAGGAACCACAGGTGTATCCTATATGGAAGATTTTTTACCAGGTGGCAACATCCCTTTGATCGCAATCTGTGATTGGTCAGCTCACTTCTTTTCTTAGTCTTCAATCGAAGTGCACAAGCCCATACAAGACACAGATTTACAGTCCCATATAGATGGACTGTAGTGGTTATTATTATTACTCCTGAGCCTGAAAAGGATATCAGACTTATTGTACCTGTGGTCTTTCACAAACTAATTAAACTATAGATTTTATTTGGAATATTTACAGCTGTTTTTTTATTGCTCCCTAAAGTCCATTCTGTTTTGTCTATTTGTGTTATTTCTATCAGTCACATTATATGACAACCTGACTCAGCTTATACAGTATTTGTGTTAATATTGAAGCTGTCAGTCCCTTTACAACACACTGGGGGCTGTGGCTCAAAGGCAGAGCCGGTTGTTCACTAATCTGAAGTTCAGTGGTGCGATTCCTGGATCCTCCTGTCTGCATGTCAAAGTGTCCTTGGGCAAGATGTATCATCTGTGAGTGAGTGTGTGCATGTGGTAGAAAAAGTGTTGTATGAACGTGTGAGTGAATGGGTGAATGTAGCTTGTGGTATAAAGCGCTTTGAGTGGATGATAAGACTAGAAAAGCGCTAGTGCATTGACCTTTCATACTGTTATGTTTGTATTCGACTTGGAGAGTGCAAGCTAGTTAGCCAAGCTTGCTAATGTTAGCAATGACTCCCACTGCTAGGCGTTACTTTTGTTTCACCTGCAGCTCCTGCCCAAATGATAAGACGAAGGAGGTCTAGCAAGTGTTAGCTGTCTCCATGTCAAGGGCCAAGATGTGGTGATGGTAAATGACCAAAATTCACATAAGCACCATGAATGGAATCATGACATGGAACGACATGGTAGGTGGGTAAATGGGAATAAGGAACAGCTTTTTGGTAATTACAGTTGCAACTAAATAAATACAAACAAACACCAAGAATATATAAATACTAAAAAAATGTATTTTAATTTCAATTTGACTGCTTCTGTTTCACATTTTATTCCATTTTAATTTTCAATCATGTCTCTCACAGATGTGCCTGTTCCCTTTAGTAAAACTGACACTGAGTGATACTTACAGGTTGAGCGGCTGCCACGCTGGCCACTGAGCCTTAGTTTTAATGACAGTCAGTACCTCATCTCCCTGTGGAGAGAGAGAGAGAGAGAGAGAGAGAGAAAGAGAGAGAGCGATGTAAAAAGTAATTTGTCACTAAATGGATGACTATAAAGAGAAAAGAAAAAAAACATTGTCAGAGAAAAGACCGAAACTGACAAATTGACATGACCGAGGGTGAGTACTCTCATCCAGGGACAGCAAAGTGTATTCCACTTTTCAAAGGCTTAAGAACCTGGACAAAGTGTCTCTTATCAGGACAAATAGGCTCTGTGCTGTTTTATAATAGCCGTCTCTCATTCTGGTGAGGAGCCTCATTCTGCACGCCACACAGCACCCACCACTCTCTATAGTCTCTCTGTAGCATTACAGACACTTTATGGACTCACCAACGCATTTATCTATCATAATGCATCGGATGTAATTATTCCAGCCAAAAGCAGGAAGACAAATGATGGATTTAGTTTGGTGCAGCAGCTGATTAGAACTGAATAGGAAAGTCCAAATTTGCCCTTTCTAGTTTAATAAGAGCCTTTATTGTGTTTTCTCCACTTCTTCTTTTTGTCTCTTTCTCTTTTAAACACACACACACACACACACACACACACGCACGCACACACACACACACACACACAACCACAAACAACAGCCTCAGTTTGGGAAATGCCAGGAAAAAAATCCTTTTTTTCTGGTTGACTGAAGATTCCAGAGTCGCCTTGAAAGCCTGCTCTCTTCCCTGGGGCGGTGTGGAGAAAACAAGTGTGTGTGTGTGTGTGTGTGTTGGCGGGTGGTTGGCTGAGTGTCTGCGTGTGTATTTGTGTGTTAGTGTACGTGTGTGTGTGTGTGTGTGTGTGTGTGTGTGGATGAAAACAAGTTTACAAGTCAATGTCCATCTTCTCTTCAGACCAGCCTGGGGTTCTGTGGCCTCTCTGGCCTCAGACCTCACTCCATCCTCTCATATACACACACACACACACACACACACACACACACACACACACACACACACACACGGACAAAAAGGTGGACACACACAGACAGATTTGTATTTGAATGTAGACAGCCAGAGGGACAGAAACACACAAGCTGGCATGGATAATTTATATTGTTTCTTGATTAAAACGCTGAGAAAGAAACTGAAACAGCAGAAACTGCGACAAAAGTAACTACCAGTCAAAAATATGACAAAGAGCTACAAAGTGAAACGCAAAGAAATGTGATTTGCATCTTGCACTGCCTGTACTTAATGTATTCATGAACTACAAGTGAGACAAAAGTTGTATTGTCTTCATGGGCTCTAACTCACCCACACAGATCAATACTCTCTCACGCACACAGATCATCCAGCGGTCGAGCTGATCGGAGATCAGATAACTGCCACAGCAGTGCCTTGTATTGGATTGTATGTGTAGAAATTGCCGGAGCTGTTGTTTCCTGTTGCTTTAATGAGACATAGAAAAACGGCTCACTTCATTGTGTTTCTACTGAAACTTCAGCTGCTGTTATCACAAGTACGGAGGAGACAGAACACGGATGTGTAAAGAAAAACAGACAGTGAGAGGGTGTTTCCACAGACTGCTTACTGATATAGCTACACCGTGGGAGGTGTAAGGATTACGTACTTGTCTTGGAGATAATGATACATGCACGCCTTTTCAACATCTGGCTAGCGTGCAGCTCGAATATCCTCCCTAGGCGGTCAAGAGCGATCAGATTTCAAACCATCTCAAATGCTGCCGGATGCACGGAGGCATCTGCCCACGACACACGAAGTGACTACGTGTAAACGGGGTCGTGCCAGAGGGGGCATCAGATCAGAAAACGCACATATGGTGCAGTCTGAAAAGTTATAACAAACAACTTTTACAGATGTTAAAAGCCATGCCAAATGAACTTTATATTTAGTTCCCACTCCAGCACAAGCTTCGTCAAGAAACCCTGGGCAAGACATCTCCACACCTGAGGAAAAATAGTTAAACATCAAGATTTGAAAAGTTAATTATCAACACCAGGAGTGTTCAATATTGATTTACTCCAATAAACTAAAGAGCTGTCCACACCAAGAACAGTAACTGTAAATATATCGTTTTAAAAATCGTTTTAACTCCAAAACTATAACAGCGGTGAACGATATTGTCCTGCTGTCCGACAAGGTGAAGCATGTTCAACGTGGCAGACGACATTAGGGAGTGTCATCACTGAGGTTAAAAACAAACAAACAGTATTTATAAAGACGCTAACGAGAAGAAGGACATCGTGCTTGGCACTGCACTGTTTACAGAATGCTATTGTTCACCAGCGTGGATGTTCGCATCGTTACCGTTACGGTTGTCGTTATGGTTATTGTTCTTTGTGTGGACGGCACTTTAATCCAGTACAATCACAGTATAATGAAAGAAGTCTGTTATACATTAGTACAACAGGATCCATCAACACAACACAGTAAACTGCAAATCAGCCAGAATTGAGTCATTTTGCTATGCAGATTAAAATACTCAAGTATAGGCCACTTAATTTTGCCATTGTGATGCACTGCATCTTCAAATCGCAGTTAGACGCCACTAAACACTTTACCCACAATTGCTCATGTTTTTCCAACCTTGATAGCTCAAATGCACGAAAGCCAATTGTTACACTTTTCCAGATAAACATGTTGAAAGGACAAAAATGTTCGAGGTAATTGTCTCGATCATTCTTTCACTCCATTTGCCATCTGCCGCCACCAGCAAATCTCAATGCTTTGGTTCAATCTAGACTAAAAGAAGAGCATCTTATTCCTGTGAAACAGCCCTGCACATTTTATGGCGGCTCTCAGCCGGTATCAGATAATGCACAATGCTTCGTGGAGGCCGGTAGGAGATGCAAATCTTCCTGTAATGGGTTTGTTTGTTTATGGTAATTATTGTAATGGCACAAAATAACTGTGATTTACCAATGTTTAAAGGCACATTACATTTTCAGGAATGATTTCAAGGAGAAGAGAAAGAGCAGGAGAGAGGGAGAGGGAGGTGGAGGGATAGAAGGTGGTCAGGTAAGAACAAAAACAAGACTGTGTATGAGAATGTGCAGGGGGCGCTTTGTGTTTGTCAGTATCATGATGGCGCTACTTGGCCAAAACACTTACTTATAAACTTCAATACTTAATAGAGATTAATCTGAAAATGCAAAAGCACAACATGCTGTCAACGTAAAAAGAAATGGGTTCTTGTCACAGGAACACAAGCGCTGACAGTGAAAGTCCATTTCTGATTTATTGTTGTTTGCACAACAGACTGTTTCTGTCAGTCAAACTGGCCCATCAGGAGCACAGGGAGAAAACCTGGTGGGCCGGTTACACATTCATTGAGAGCGTGTTTCAGGACTGGGCTCACATTTTATCATCAACCGTCACCGATGCAACCCGAACAGCCACAGACAAACAGAGCATATTAGTAATAAAGACCTGCCTCTAACACAAGCCCGTCTCAAATAAAGGCATGTTATCATCTGCAGCTGAGGTGAATAAAGGCCACAGTCACTTTGGAGGAAATACAATAGTTGAAAACTGTTGTGCATCCACTGTAAACAGCTACTGATGACGCAATGGAAACTCTTGGCCCCAAATAATAATAACGGCCAATTAGAAAAGTACGACCAATAACGATATCACTCACTCACTCACTCATGGACATTTGTATAGCGCTGGCTCAAGGCCAGTCCAGCCAAAACGGAACAGGAAAGAGGAGAAGAGGAAGAAGAGAAAGAAGCGATAATACGTGAGACAGGGAAAGTGATATTTGAAATAGACAGAGGGTAGAAAGAAAAAGATGAAAAAGTTAAAATAAAGACAGAGGAAGAGACCACACAATGAGAAAGGGACTGGGGTAGATTGGTAACCGGGGGAGACACAACTGAGAGGCACAGAGGGGAAAAATGACAACAAAGCACTTAATGGAAGGAGAGAGTAACAATCTGTGAAAGGAGAGAGGTTAAAAAAGGAGCAGAGAGAAAGAGCATGGGTTAGAAGAGATGTGGGCACACACACACACACACACACGCACACGCACGCACACACACACACACACACACACTCGATGATAACGCTTCCTTCACTCTCTCCCTCCTTTTCCTTCCTTTCTGTAAGTCCTTCCAATCTTTTATTGCTGCCTTTTACTCTTTTCTTTTTTTCATTTTCTTTCTTTGAGCCTTTCAACTGCACGTAAACCAATATCCAACCTGAACCTGAATTCTAATTATTATAATTAAGGGATGACTATGTGATTAATTGATTGAACAATTCTGCTTTCAATTTATGAAGAAAAATACTGATAAAAAAATAATGATGGCTCCAGCTTTTCAAATTTGAGAATTTGCATTTTTATTTTCAGTTTTATAACACTATAAATAACAGTCTGTAAACGGGTGGTGTAATTATTTGTGGGAGAACATCGGGGTTAATTGAATTCCCAGAGTCTTGTCATCACAGAGATGTTGCCAGGGGCAGAAGTGCTGGCCCAACGAATAAAATGCTGTTTGCCAAATGTGAAGGAGTCACCACAATCATTAGAAGTCATTATGGGGGCACTGTGGATATGTGCACTGAATTTCATGACAATCCATCCAATAGCTGTTGAGCTATTTCAGTCTGGGCCAAAGAAGTGGAACAACTAACAGATCCACAAACAGACACTGTCATACATATAGAAGCACAATGTTAGCATGACTGAAAATCTGTAAATTCATCATTAATGAGAATTATTAAAGGTGCCATATTGTAAACAATGAGATTTCCATGTCTTTTCTGATCATAAAGCAGGTCTAGGTTCTATATCAATACTGTGAAAGTATCAAAGCCTCAGTCCACAGAGAAACACACACAGCCTGTATTCAGAAACTGAGCCTTAAAACCAGCCGTCAGGACTTCTGTAACTTTGTGATGTCACAACAAAGCAGCCACGAACCTTGTCCAAGGGCCTTACTGTTTCACTGATGTGGTGCTCCACACAACTGTCACGTGATGTCATGATGATGTCATTGATCAGTTCAGGTGCAGTTCTGTAACCTGAGTGCACCAGTGGGGAAAATAAAGTGTTAAACGGTTTGTGGTAAATGCTAGATGGTAGATATTCTGACAGTCCAGGTCCATTTTGGTCATATCAGTTAAGATTCTGGTCTTAAAGTCAGATTCCCATCATCCACTCTTGGTACTTGTTTTCCCAGAGTGCCTTGTCCTTCTGTCCTCCTCCTCGCTAACAAGAAGTGATGCTCTGTGTAGGAGGGAACTCTACACCAATCCTCTTATGTTTTAAGTGGTAGTTGGAGTTAAAATTGAGATATTGTTAATAACTGCTGTTGAAATCTCGTGAAAAAAGCTTTTATAATTGACCTTGTAAAACTTGCAATAGCTGATAATTGGGCAACTTGAGCAGCAGAATTAAGCTGTGAAAGTTTATATGGCGAACTTGTTAGCAAACAATTGCCAGCTTACATATCCAGTAGATACGGAGCAGCATTAGCATTCATTTGCAGACATGTTTGTGATGAATCTAACACATCTTGTGGTCAAGACATTGTTATGAGAGCAGTGAGAGTGAAGCGAAAGACTTAATTTGCGAGCTGGAAAAACAAAACATTAAGTTGAAAGACGTTATAAAGCACAGAAGGGAACAGCAGAAGTCATAATTCTCCATGGTTTCATCACTACAAGCGTCCTCTTTCACGTAACCAAATACTGATTATAGCAGATTTAAACTACTAGCTCCAAGGTCAAGAATAAGAAGATGCAAAGTACTGTATGCTTTTGTAGCATTAGCTATGCAATATAACATTTTTACGTTCTTCAGATACAAGCATGGTCAACCTGCCAATTCATGGTGCATGATGGAAACTCACCAAACTCCCGTCTTGCTTTTCGTGTGACATTTTCAGAATTTGGAGGTCACTTTTCTAAACAGCTGGACAGAAACATACTTGTGTGAACAGGACAGCGGCAGACACACTCAGCCTGTGCCACTCCTTCCCAAATCCCCTCAACGGTCTCGGTTCTGCCCACTTATCACTCGCTCACTTTGGAATGAAGTTTTGCCTGGAGGGACTCTGCGCGTGGCGGCGTGAGGCTCTGTATTGTCTTTCCAGACTCAGTCTAATAAAGGAAAATGAGCCTGGGGACTTTGGGAAAAGGTGTCTAATAAAAAATCAACACTGCACTAATGCAATTACAATTGCATTGGGGCCGTGGAACAGATGGATGACTGGGCCAATACAGTGTAACTCAGTCGGATAAAATTCACAACTTGGGTCAAACCGTGGGAACACACACACACATACACACACACATCCACTGACACATGTAAGTATTGACTTAGAAACATGCCACACAGATGAACACATACCCTCTGATCCGAAGGTGACACATAAAATAAACATCAATTTCCCTCGTCCAGCAAGATGTCTTCGATCATTTGCCAAGTACTGTATGACACACGTGCACAACAACCTCAGCTCAGCAGGTTATTTATCAACCACCTGTGACATGGATATGAAGCCAAACCACGCTACTATCATCTGTCCACTTACATTGTAATTTACTTGTCCCTCAAGCCAGCTGCTGTTATTAAGTTGTACAAAATAACAACCTGTGTTTCCTTATTGCAAAACCATCAGATCTGATATAAACAAAGCACATATCTTCTTTCCCTGAAAGGTTGCTAGTTTCAAATCAAAATGTAATATTCAATAAAGCAAATCTTCCTGAAAACTTTGGTTTGGTTTCAGTATTTCTTTATAACATTAAGTATCCATGGGTCAGGACTGGCAGGACGTGAAGGCCGAGGAGACGAGGAGGCCAAATCACTCCTCTGGGACAGTGTGCCACTAGAAGGGTGGCAGTCCAAGACCTCAATACACTCCAAAGGGAAGCCATCTGTGCAGGGACTGTCAGCACCAAACAGCTACACCCAACTGCAGCAGCATCAAAGATCATCAAGTGGGCTTCTTGCCACCACTGAAGGCCGACCAAAGACGCAGCTCAAGTTCCCAGAAACCATTGCATAGCCAACACTCAGGCTAGGCATGGTCCTGATGTCCAAAACAGCAAGGCAAGCGGTCTGGCTAGAATTGAATATCCTGCAGGAAGACCAAATGGACGACCTGTTGGCTGAATGCCGGAGCTGAGGATGGCGTACGCAGTTAGTGCCCATCCAGGAAGGAGGTTACAGAGGGTTCGCCGGCCAGTTGCTATGCAGGGCCTTCAAGCTCTTTGGCATTACATCACTGCACAGGAAGAAACCCATCTGCATAATCGCTGATGTGGCTGTGGGTGACCCATGGACAACACAATACTTGGCCAGCAAGCGGAAAAATGAAAAAAAGGCCAACTACCCCAAGCTCCCATTTTTTCCCTCTCCATTGTCATAACGTCTGTTTGGTTTTGGACTGCCCGCCTTTATTTCCAGAACTGATTCTGCTGTCCTCCCATCTCAGATGATCCTGATGTCACCCAGTCTTTTCCTCTCCAAGCCACAAATCATGTTTTACCTTTGGCAGGAAATGTGTTGATGTAGGACCCCCTCATTCCAAGTTAGAAGCTCATTGAAAAAGTTTAGTTTAAAAAATATGTTGTGAGTGTATGTTTTGTTTATGTGGTGACACACACAGGTGGTGGCGTAGCTCAGTGTTTTATGACAGTAGTGCAGCCACAATACTGTACATGTCCCATTTTTTATGCACCTTGCTACTGTATGTGTGCGTCAGTACCAAAATGATATTTTTTTTGTGTATGTGTGGGTGCATCTTTATATGTGTGCATTTTTTCCAAGACATTATAACCCGAGGGACTAGTTAATCCATCACACCAGTCTCAAGTGTAATATGTGACACGTTCACCTGAGGAAAGCATGGATCACTCTGTTTGAGCTAATCTTGGCAAACGTCTCTGTTTGTTACGTTGAACCAAACGGCGCCATGAGCTCGTATACAGTGAGTACATCGGGCAACAGAACTATGTGGTGCAGTCGTGCATATGCGTGACTATTTGTGTTTACATGAGAGAAATGTGAGCAAAAGCCTATTTTATCCTATTTCATACCCTCTTCATACCTCTTGCTGGCATAAATGGTTGGTTTGTTTATCTGTTTACCAAATCATTTAACTTTGAGGTATTTTGGGCAAATGGATGACTCCACTGAATGAGCAAAGAAGCCAATTTAATGAGTAATTTCATCAAAAAAAAAAGAAAAAAAAAGAGGAAAACATAAAAAAAATGTTATGACAGATGAAAAAACAGAAGAAAAATACTTTCAAGCTGAGATAAGAAATTACATGGTGTCATTACAATGAAAATAAATCAACCGGCATGAAAGCTCTTTTGAAAACCAAGGTTTTTCGCCATAGAAGAAATGTGGAAGCTTCGGCAGCAAGCCTTTTGAGTTTGCGTTTGAAGTGGATCTGGAAATGTAGATGATGTTTTACAGGCTTGCTATCCAGCAGACTGCAGCCACTCATCCCAGACACCTCAAAGGCTTTTGGACCAGGCGCTCGGGTTTAGAGCTGAAACATCATTATCACTGAGATCTTCCTGCGGATGTGAGAGAAGAGAAGAGAAGAGAAGAGAAGAGAAGACGGGATAATTTCACCTCATTAACCTGTGTAATTTAATGCCTCGTCTTATGTTATGAGGGTTTTGTACCATTAGGGGGCTTCTTGTCCCCTCCTGCGTTTCTGCTCTGTGCAATTCAGGTCCTGTTGTGATTCTCATTTCCTTTCATGTCTTTGCAATCGCTCAGGTCAAGTAAACCATAACTGCCTCTGTTATTTAGACATTTGGGAAAAGAAAGGTTTTGACTTCTTTTTTTTCCCGAGGTTATGAATGTAGCCTTTTCTACAGATAATTGATCAAACTGCAGTCTTGAATCTTTCCTTAGCTGTAATTTAGGAAGAAGGCAAAGGTCATTATGTGCTCAACTGAGACCTGGTTCTTTGCCTCTGGCAGCTGAGGTGATGATTTTGAAATTGCCTCTGGCAGTTTCATTTCGTATTATATTGTACTAGATAGGCTGACCTGAGAAAACCTCTGTGTGAAAAAATAAAACCCATAGAAACAGAGCTAATGGCTTTTATGTTAAAATGGCTCTTTAAGGGCGGAAGATAAAACACTAGGCTGAGTTTGGCATGGCTCCGGCGACGGTAATGTTGGTCAGTCGGCTGGTCCAGGCTTTAATATCTCAGAAGCTACTGGATAGATTGCCAGGAACTTCTGCACAGAGAGTCATGGTTCCCAGAGGATGAATTCTACGGGCTTTGGTGATCCTCTGACTTTTCATGTAGCAACACCATCAACTGAATGTATTTACATTATATCGTGTACAGACCGTCACGGTGTCCAGAGGATGTCACTGATTTTTCATCTAGCGCCACCTTCAGATCAAGATTTCACTTTGTCCAGATCTTTGGTTTATGACCAAATCCCTGCAAAACTGGCATTTCCATTCATCTCAGCTGCACTCTGTAGTTTGTGGCCTTGAAAACATATTTTACAGTTTTTATATGCCATGGGAATCCTACAGTACATAAACATGTATTCTGCCAAAGTTTGATTCGTTATGCTTATTTAACCTGAGAGATTTCTGTGTTTGTGTTTTTGCTCCTCTCACTGGTTCGAAAAAAAGCTCAGCTGGGTAAAAAAATAATGTGACATACTTCCATGCACCAGAGTTAGGCAAGATTTAAATCACAATTTGATGACAGTTGAAGGGTTGTTGTTAATGTTGCCAGGCCACTGTCAATGAAATCTGGTCCAAACACACCCACACAGTCCTGAGTGTTTGACTGGTAAACTCTCTTTTCTTAGCTCGTACTTCGATTATTGCTTATTAACTTTGTGATATTTATCACTATAGAGAAATACCTTTCAGAGACTTTACGATCGCAGCAGGAACCGGGCGTCAGTGTGACGTCAGAAAGACGTTGGACACTTAACGATTCAGATGTTAAACTTTGGTTGGAAATGACAACTGGATTTATCAAATATGAACGTCAAATGTCAAATTAATGTTGGTTATTAGACGTTGTTTTGACATTGAATTTTGGTGTCACAACATACATTCAACCAAATATCAGTGTCTGGCGACGCTGGCGGCCAGCTGCGTCCCTGCAGGGATAAATTAGGAAAATGAGAAATACTTTTCTGATCGCTGTAAACTGTCTCAGTGCGACTGGGATAATGCAGATCACCTTGTGTGATAATGTGAAATAACACTGCGAGTTATAGCGGGGGTTCTCCCCTCATCAGCAGCTGAGGGAAATAATCAGTTGCCTAAATGAGGCAAAGAGGATTCTGCCCTTAGAAAACTTACTTGAACGAGTCCCACAAAAAACTGAAATTTACAGTATGCAAAGTTAACTGTCACACCTCCAATGAAGAACAGCACACAGGGCCTAGCAGTCCATCTTCAGGGACATACTCGAGAGACTTACATCTAAGAGAAACTGAGAAGCCCAGACTGTTGTCAAGGAAAAACAATGTACCTGTGATTATTATTGTTTGGCTGTGTTCTCTCTGAAGGGCTCCTGCTTTTTATAGACCTCTTCATGTGTCTTTGTATTGTCTGTTGCCTCCCTGCTTTATGTCACATTTCCTTTTGTTGATAAAAATCAGTGTTGATCACAAAAAAAAAGAAAAAAAGAACAATGCATCGTTGCATTGGGAATCATCCAACGCTCTCTCCAATGCAGTGAGTGAAAAAGTCCTAAATGATGTGACTCTGCTTTATGCTTTACTGTCGACACTCACCAGTATGTTCCTGTCTCTGTTTGTGCCCTTTAGAAATGAATTTGTACATATGCGGTAAACCAAGTGCTTGCATCAAGGACTCAATTAATTCATCAAAGCAATGAAGTCTAATAACTTGAACAGGTGAACAAGGCAGCATCGTACAAATACAACATGAAGTAGGGATGCTGTCATATATGTTCCCTGTCAAAAGCAACACTTAAATTAACTGTTCACTTCGGACTTTAATGGTAATGACTGGTTGGATGTGAAGACAATCAGAGCTGCAGACTTCCTTCGTAACCACCACTGAGTCTGCGAGATCAGGCGACTGGAAATCCTGTACTGCAGTGACCCCCAATCGAAGCAGTCTGCTGGGCTTTATCTTATATATCAAATCAGGGATGGATTTACAACCAGGACACTGGGTCACTGCTGCTGACCCACTGCTGGGATAGAAAAGTAGTAACAAAGGGGGTCATGACTATGACTTACAAGCAATTTTAGAGAGTCTATTATTTAAAGCATGGTTCACGGTAATGGACTAACATTTAGAAATACATTGTGGAAGGAGGAAGAAAGGCAAGTTAAGTTCACAAAGTTAAGAAAAAAAGAAAGAAAAACAAAAAAGAGAGAGAGAGGCCGTGCAGGCTGGTGAGGGAGAAAGAAGTAGGGTCAGGGGGGGAGTGAGAAAAGTAGAGTTTTGTGAAGAGAAGAGCAGAGAAAAGGGAGGAGAGGGAGGTCAGGATGGGAGTGAAAGTCCAGTAATTGCTTTGACCTTGAGCTGAGCCGAGGTGTAACTCAGTCAAAGCGAGTGATGAATTCCCTGCCCCCGGCCCTGTCGCAGGAATAAAGTCACCGCTCGCAGGGATTTTTGTTTATGACCATTTGGGAAAAAAAAAACATGGAGGCTGGACAGAAGATTGGCGAAAGGAGAGTGCGGGACAGGCAGGTTTCACAGCCTCCCAGGGAAACTGTTAAATGGAAAAGGTGGACTGGAGGGGATCCTTAAAGGCCGCGGGAACAAAAGAGAGAGACTGCAGCAGAAATATTTGTAGCACAGCTGAGGCGGATGGATTCTGGTCTGTGTGACCTGTCAGCCGGATGATATTTATGACCGCAGATAGACCGAACAGTGGAGACGGACCCGGACAGAGAAGCACTCACACTGCCTTTCTTTGTGTTCCTCTCTATTAGGTTGCAGCAGCTCCGGAGTTTTCCAGCTAAGAATACATTAACAGGTTTTTCCTGCTCATTAAACTTTCATAAGGCTTGTAGCAGCTACAGGAAAATATGTCATATTCTGAAATGGCTTTCACAATGTAACGCACTCTATAGGAAATGATCTTTTATGAGCTCTGTATTTTATTTTTGTCATGCTGTTTCGGGGAACCCAAAACATGTCACCCATTCTTCAGTGGCAGAGGAAGTCTTCAGATCCTTCACTCCAAGTTGAACTTAAATTAAAACGTCATTTGTTCAGTTATAATTATTGTATCTGCCAAAGCACAACGACGAGCACCAAGCAGTGGATCCTGCACGCACAGACTGTGTGGGCGTCTCCGAGCGCAACTGCTATTTTGGTTCATGTAGGTGCAGTCGTGCAAAGTGCAAAAGTGGGTGAGGGTGAGGTGATTAATGAGTTTACTATTATCCAGCAACATCACTGGTCTGCAGCGACACATGACAACAACAGCTCAACAAAAAGGAAATGATGCTGTTGTCTGGATGGCGGAGCGGCACGAGCTGAACACACAGCACCTCGTATCTGCAACCACAGGTGTCGGTTTTTATTTGACTTGTACAAAGATGATAAAAATTTTATGACTATTTTTTATTTCTACTAGTTTCATTTCTACTATATCTTCCATCATAAATGGTCACAAGATATTATCAGCAATTGAACCACAATGCATTTCAAGAATAAAACATGAAATACAGCTTTTTCTAAAAACAAATTTGGAAAGGAGGAGATGACACACGGGATTAATGAGCTGCTGCAATCGAACACCTCCCACTTAAGCGACAGAATATTGAGTCATAACAGATCTGATGTGTGTTGTATTATAAAGTGTTATCTCTTATCTGCACATGATTTAATAGAGGTAAACACTGTGAATGGTCGTTCGTAATGGCACTGCACTCTGACGCGGCACTTCAACATACGTGTCCTTCCTTCAGACGGCTGCAGGGTTATAATGAACTGATTTGTCCAGATTCAAACCGAGCTGCTCATAATAAAGGTTACATTGTGCTTATGCTGCTCGTCACCCCGAGGTCAAGGTTTGTAACCAAGGGCAACTGCTCTTTTGCTATTAGAGTCCCCAACACTCTGGAGCTCTCTCTCGGCTGAAAACAGACACTCGTTAACTTCTTTTAAATCTCTTCTTAAAATGCATTTCTTTGCCTCAGCCTTTGGTAATGTTTGATATATGTTTTATTTATATTGTTGTTTCCCTAATTCTTGTTCTTACATATTTTATTGCCTCTCTTTAACTATTGTCAGATCCTTTTGATAAGTTTTTACTCATGCTGTTCTACTCTTTTTACTCGTTGGCCTTCTCTTTTATCTGCTTTTAATTTTCTGCAAAGTGCTTTGTGACTTTGTTAAGAAAAGTGCCATATACATAAATGTATTATTATTATTGTTATTATTAAATAATTAATTAAATTTCAATCAATTTATTATCAAACTAACTTGGGGCCCTTATCTTACGTTGCGTGTAGCAACTAAAATCCAACCCTGATTGTTGGGTGTTTAATCTATAGTGATGCATCATACTTCATCAACATAATCGAATCACAGGTTTCATTCGTAAAATATTAATCTCTTATGTGAATATTAACTGTAGCCGTCAGACAAAGTATTTCAAATGTGTGTATTCAAGCAGAGTACATCTTAGACTGATTGTTTTCGAGCACTGCTGCAGGTTACAAAGCACGCCACAGTCTTTGCATGCACGCCCACGTTTCTAAAAACAGCCACCGAAAACCCCTGATTAAACTGACGGAAATGATACACCGTGTCCTGATGGTGCAACTGCAGCCACAACTTTTTACTTGAGTGCTGTGGTGCTCCCCGCTACACGTCTCCCTCGGGAACCCATGGTAATTATCTTGTCATGGGGCTAGATTGGTGTGTTGAACACAACTGATTACACCAAGGCTGATTGGCGCAAAATATAACTGGCTCCAGCGTCCCTGATGAAGAGGGATGTGAACTGGTGTCAAGCTGCTGTCGCGCAGTAAATGCCAACCCACATGTCAGAGCTGACACAAGCACTGAGGTTGAGTTGGGGGCTCTGATTACGCCTTATCATCCAATATCCGGCTGGTAAGTGTTAAACAGCAGCGGAGTGACAAGAATAACGGAGAGCAGCGGGAACCGAGGAGGGAGTGGAGGCAGAAAGAAAGGACAGCGGAGACAAAGGCCAGAGTGGAGAGATAATGACAAAATGTTTGTGTGTGAAGAAGGAGAGAAACACAAGTAAACAAAATTCAATTTCAATTCAATTCTGAGACTGTGTATGGAGCACTGAAGCAAATACCACTCATGTCAACCCCAGGTCTCTTAATGGATTCTACATCATATTATGGAGCTTCCCACAGTGAAGACTGCTGGCTACATTATCCATTTTTACCCACTCCAGTCGAGGATGTCAGTGTCATTTAGTTGGCCCGCATCCAACATCGCAACAGCTATTGGATGGGTTGCCAAAAGAAATGTAGCACAGACATTCATGGTCCACAAATGATGAATCCTGCTGATCTCGGTGATCCACTGATTCCTCTGGTGCCATATGACATTCGTGAGACACTTTTCTATTGGTGAAATGTTTCAAAGACAATGTAGACGGAGCAAAATGGTCCCCAGAGGATGAACCCTGATGGTACAATGATGACTTTGGTTAAGGATTGTCCCGGTTTCTGGCGTTTTCACCATTGTTAAAACGATACATATAATATACTTGTTTTCAGCGCTTACAGAGACATTTATCATGAAGTCCTGAAGTCTGAATTCAACACTGATTGGTCTGTATCTCTGTCAATCAATCACTTTGTCGTTGTCAGGTCTGTTGCTAACCAATGAGTCATAGGCATCTTTCTCTGACAGAAGCTGTCAGCATGCCAACACTTTTCTAAAGAGCTCCAGGAGGTTTACTCCAGACAATGAAAATGCAGTTTTCATGGCGTCCACGGTGTTGAAAGGTGCGCTTGGTAGACGTGCTATGGGCTAAAATAATTGTCCCCCATCCTGAGGAAATGTCCTATGCTGAGTGCATACATGTGCGCACGCATGATTGTGCAGTACACTTAATGCAGTGACCAAAACAATGATTTACAAGTGGATTTCTGCCATTCTTCTCTGCAGATTAGCTCATTTCGAGATCACCATTTTCAGGTTTCTCCAGGGTTGGGGGTTCGATTGGGTTTAAGTCAGGACAATATCCTCGACTGGACAAGACATTCACCTGATCACAATCCAAGTGAGAACGTACTCCACTTGCTAAATACCAGACAAAGGCAGAGAGACCCCACAACAGGCGAGAGCTGGAGGGGAATGCAGTGAAGACCGTGGGAGAGCATCAGCAGGGAAGGTAAAAGCGTGTGGTGAAGTCAACGGGTAGAAGACTTCAGGCGCTCATTTTCCACAAAACATTAAATATGATGTGTATCTGTAAAATTAAATTTGATCACCTAAACTTTGAGCACTATGTGTTTAAAGGACTTTATCTCCCACACAAACTCTTTCTATGTTGATGTAAACCCTAATCAAATTAAAGCTGACACTTTAGTGCTTTAGTGCAGCATCCATTATCTTACTTCAGGTTGAATGGGCTGAAGCACAAAAAGTGTGTCCAAATACTTACAGTCTGGACTGTATCTCATCTGGATTGGTAATTCCTCAGGATCCCCCACGAGGAGGAGCTGGAAAACATTACCGGGGATTGAAACATCTGCACTGCCTTGCTAAACCACGACCCAGCCCCAGACGACTGGCAGAAACTGGACGGATGGCTCTCCTGTGCCTCACAGAGCTGCTCAAGAGCTGTAGCCTCCACGAACATGATGCAGCGCATTGTGGTTCTCATTGACTTTGAAATTGCAATCTACATGTATTTAGCTCCTGATTTACCAAGACAGCAGCTCATTATGCAGTCAGCTTTTGGCCTGCGCCTGGGACGCACTGTGGCAGTGAAGGAGAGCCCAAAGGCGCAGTTCAATAGTGGAATTTCTCTAACAAGCACGTAAAAAAACAATATATATATATATATATTGATCTTGATGCAAAATATTCACTTCAGCCATATTTTTATCTCCACCTGAGAAACAGTTCTGCTATTACTCCAAATCTTACTCATGAAAGTAAAATGTGCAGTAGGAGGCAATGAACATGTTCATGGCAAACAAAAGGAGACGGAGTGATATAAAAAGAATCATTACAGATTCATAAAATGCACAAGATAACCGCCCACAAGGCAGCGATGGAGAGAGAGAGAGAGAGAGAGAGAGAGAGAGAGAGAGAGAGAGAAGCATGCAGCAGCAGGTCGGGCAGCTTAGAGAGGAGATGGTCATACTAATGTTAATAATAACATTAACACACATATTAACACATAACGTTAATATCTTATCAAGAGAAGGAAATGTGCAGTTGTTGTAATAACTTAATGAAAACAAACTCTGCCCCCTGTTCAATTACTGCCACAGTAATGAAATATTGTTTTAATTAATCTTCATTGATCTTTTTTTCCCCCTAAGAATCTGTAGTTAAATACAGGCCTAAGTTAAATTCGCTATTATTTCCCTACAACAATCTTCCCTGTGACTTGTTAACAGTGAATTTATAATAAATGTATTTATGGAGCACTTTTAAAAACACAGGCACAAAGGGGTTTACAATGAAAACAGAACATTGGACTAAATTAATTCCGTCAATGCTGCGTTCACATGTGTCATATTAAGAAGTGGAGAACTGTCCCTGCAAAACTGACAGTCACAAATTGTGTGACCTTTGTAAGAAAAAAAAATGGTGGAATCCCGTGAGTGTGTGAGCGATAAGGACAGAGAAGCACCTCTTAATCACTCGAGCAACTAACACACAAACTGCGTCTCCAGTCGAGTGCACCTGACATCCGCAGCCTGAAAAACAGGCACAAAAGCCTCCGTAAATCTGTTCCTGTCGTTAGCTTGTGAGTTAGACACAAACATGGGCGCTTGCTGAGCGACGGGATGACACTCATTTACACTGAAACAACTCTGAAAAGAAAAGCAAACTGTTGGTAGACGAGGACGTTCACGAGGGCGATGAACAAGGCTGGGAGAAAATGTTGACGAGTTCTGCTGAGCTGCCCACACAGCAGCAGCAAATCGAAGCTAAACGCAGCTCTTCACACACTTCATTTGGAGTTTATTTCTGAACCAAGGAAAGAAAGAGCAGAAAAGGTTGAACAATGACGAAGGCTGTGTTAGATGGAAATAAAAAAAGAAAAAAGTGAAGCAAGGAAAATGGAGGGAAGGAAAGAGAGAAGAAAGGATCTTGAGGAAAGTGAAGAGAATAACAAGGACAAAAAGGAAGGTGTGTAAGCGACGAACGAAGCCCTGTTACCACGTCCCACGGCTCATGTGTTGGGGATTAAAGGTCCGGTCCACATGAAAGAAGCAGCCTCATTATAAAGCTCCCAACACGATGCTACCTGGTGGGCATGTGAAGCTAACAAGCTACCGCACATCCCCGATTCTCAGTCACGCATCGCTGTGTCGTTACCATCAACAGCTAATCTCGCCATCTCTGTCTCTCTCATGCACGTGCAAGCCCGAACACACCCCTTCAGATCAACACTTAATCTCTCCTCTCCGTTCTAATGAGAGACAAAGGAAAAGAATAATTAGGATGAAAATCTATGGCGGGAACCGAAAATATGACTTTTCATTATTTTGAAACTGGGAGTCGGAGTCGGATCTGGCCCCGAGGGCAGCAGTTCGGGAGATAATTGGGGATTCATGATGTGATTGTGATTATGGATGAAAGAGGAGAGGGGACGGTTGACCGCGGTTAATCCTGGCCCCGCCTCCGACTGAGGCGGGCGCTGACATAAACAACAGGTGTGGACTCGCATCTTAGTGCTCATCCAGGGCTTTTAATGAATACAAATTCCCAATTAGGAGAGGAAGGACTGATACAAACACACACACACACACACACACACACACGCACACACACACAGATGGAGAATTGCACTAGCGCTCCTTGTGGAAAAAGAACAGTGAGTGATGTGCTGGAGCAACAACAGGGGGGGGGGGTGAAGGTATGCAATCATTTCTCTACACATTCCCACGGGATCAATATTGACTAAGGGAAAATGTAGATAAGATTTCACAAGTGGACGCGAAGAGACGATATGAGTGTTTCATTCTTGACCTTGGAAAGACGTTGTTCACAAAACATTCCCACCTCAGGGAGCAGCTGTCCTGGAGCTGTCAGTGGTATTATCCAGTCATATGCACAGTTTGTCACGGAGTTGGAGATATACATGTTTCCACTTTTCTAAATACTTTAAGGGACTTCTCATCTATTCTGACTTAAAAGGTGAGGCTTTATTTTATGATTATCCAGTAGTTTATTCATCCTTTGTAAGTGCACTGTAGTTACGCTGAGTAGCATTAAATCTGGGTGACAGATAGCTGATGCTTCATGATTTTTTCAGCATATTTCTAGGAGAGTATTATATAGCCTAGACTAGTGCTACTACCACTGCTGCCAGCTACCACAACATACACACAGTACGTATATTTTTCTACCCGCATGCAGAGGAGGTCACACTTTTCTTCCATCGTGAAATTGTATTTGCAGATCCTTCCTTTAAAAGACACATTAAGACTGAGTGCACTTCCATACTGTGACGACCCCCGGGCTCCACACTAAACTGTCTCTGTCTGTCAGGTTGCTGATTGGTAGATCTGGAACACCTGTGGGTTCCAGGATGTATACGTCCTGGATGAAAACTAACCTCTCTCTCTCTCTCTCTCTCTCTCTCTCTCTGACTTTATTGATTGTGAGCTGTGTGATTGCATTGAGCTGTTAACATTTAATTTGGCATCTTGATTTGGTTACTACAGATATCCTTTATTAACTGCCTATATTAACTATGGTGTGTCTCCCTTGTGTTGTGGCCGCCTGAGGCCGGGTCATAACACAGACACAGACAAACATTTGGAGGAAGCGTCAAAGCCACAAAGAGACACGAATCCAGCCAGGACTTTCAAAATAAAGATTGTCATATGATCTGTTGGGCAGACCATCCAACCCTAATGGTCATGGTCATGGTCATGGTCGTGGTCATGGTCGTGGTCGTGGTCGTGGTCGTGGTCACACATGTAGACCGCATGGTGCAGTATCCTTGCACAGGTAAACTGCTCTACTGCTCCACGACCGAGACAGAATCTGCATCAATATCTGACCGGCATAAAGAGGCAGAGCAATCTGATTCTATGGTACTTATACCAATTAAGATTCCTTAACTAACTAATTAGCTAAGTTCATAAACTGATTAACCTTGTAACGCTAACCCTTCAGTCTGAAGACACCTCCATGCTGTGTAACTGAAAGAGGATCCAGATAGGTGTATTCACCTTTAAGAAACTCGGATTAATACATCTTGGTAATGAAAGCTGGACTAGACGAAGACATACAGAAATAAACCAAGTAAATCAAGCAGAAATTGTAAAAGAGACAAAACAATGCTTTTGAAAAATGAGAGGGATATGCCAGTGAAAACGAAGCCTTGTGTCCAGTCAGTGTCCTTTGGGAATTAGGAGAAAGCTCCGTTTTAGGTTTACACTCCTGTCAAGCAGGATTGTGCTCACTTCATTATCAAGCTGGCAACTTCTCTAAAATTCAGTGTCCTTTGTTCTGCTTCTGTCTCGTCTTCAACTTTTTCCCTTTTCAGTCGGGCTTAGGCAAGATCCTCTTACCACCCTTCCCTCCAAAGCAGGAAAAAGGAAATCCTGACAGAGAAGTAAAATGACCAAAGAAATAAAACAAAGTAAGACATGCCAAGGACAAGACAGGCCCCGCGGTGCCAGCCAGCCAAACAAACTGTCTCGCTACAGCTTCAATCTCCCCCATTGATTTGCTGACAGGGGATCTTTAGCTCCGAGTAAAAACGATCCATTCTTGACGCCACTTTCTGTCAGCGCTGTGCATTTTGAAATACCTTATTAAACATTTATGACTGGGCGAGAGTTATTACAACCACAATTTTATTAATCTGATTCATCACTTATACTGGTTTATCCGTTTAGCTCTGCTATCACTTTCTCTTTAGAGACAGAATTACACTGTGGCCTTTAAAAAGAAAACACACTCATAAGACCAGACAGATCACATGTAGTCAAAGACAACATGATAATATTTGACAGCAGATAATTCGACAGACAGCATTTCGCCACATGTCATTAAGGAATTAAAAATAGGGGGAAATTATGGAATAAAACTCACTTCAGAGGCAGCAGTCATCTCCATTGTAAAGAGGATGTGATACAACTTGTGAGTATCGAGCTTAAATGAAGCTCCGCTACAAAGTGAAGGGAAGCTCAAGTCTTTGAGCACAACATGAAAGATAGACAGAGGCATGAGAGATGTCATCATCCTGTTTAACACCAGAATATAACGGAGTTGTAAACCCTGTTAGTCCCCTGCTAAAAAACTGGACTACACAGTAATCTGCCTAAAAAAAATAAATAAATGTGTCTGAGGTCGTCTCAGGATTCTGCACTGAAAGTATTTTAAAGCTTTACTGACAACTTTTCATGTCGGAGGCTTTTACGTGGCAGTAAAGGCAAACTGATAACTAGCAAGTTTGAATTTCAGCACCCAGAAACCCCTGAGTGGTGATATCCATATGCTGCACATGAATGTTTGCCAACCTAGCTGATGCGCTGCTTTGTACATAAGGAGGATAAAGGAAAGAAATATCTCATGTTGGCGAGACCAGCTGCTCGCCGCTGTTCGTGACAGTTTGCATTTCACTTTTCAAGTTTGGATTTGTCCCCTTCTTCTGGAGGCAGAAACATCCCAGACACCAGGATTCAATTTGGGCTAACAGAGCATTATTTTTGGAGGAGTACAGAATCGGCAGGTGAAGTCGGGGGGAACTTCATAATGACCGATCACATGAGAGGAGCTCTCATCCTCTTTAAAAGCAGCAGGGACACTGGCTGAGGTCTGTGACGGAGAGAAAATGAATCTCCCTGAACGACCAAATATGAAGTTCCAAAGTTCAAAAAAAAAAAAAACTCTATACATGCCTCCATTATGGGAGAATTAACAGGCAGCTGATGTATGTTGGAGCAGCAGCTGCTGGAATATTGCAGAGGCTGGTTATAGAACAAGCAATTACGTTACAGGCAAATTAATTTAGACTGTGCTGCTCTTTTTATTCTCTGCGTATGTGAAAACAGTCAAACGCACGAGTCCTTATCTGTGGAAGAGGAAAGAACGAAAAATGATTTCCAGTCCTTCCATCTTTAAACGCATTAGTGAGGGTTTGGAGATTTGCTATTTAGTGATTAGAAAAATGCATAAGGTCAGTTAATAATAAATCCTGATGTCTCATTAAAAAAATAGAGAGTTGTGAGTTGTGAGTTGTGCACCTGAGCCACTGAGTTGGATCTGAGCAGTGGGAGAAACAAGTTAATCTCCTGAACAATCTACTGAAATCACTGAGGGTGTGTCTGCCTCCTCGGCCTGTGTTATCAGTGCTTTTTTTTATCTATATTTATCATTTATTTGCGTCTTGCCATTGTGCGTCCTTTTGCCTCGACTGTCCAGCGGCACAGCTGCACCTGTGAGTCAGGTCAGGTCTTATATGAGCGGGTTGAGGCAGGTCCGGCTGATTTAGAGATAACTGCGGGTCACAAAACAGAATAAAAATACTTTTCTCTCTCACGACTCTCGAGTCTGAACTGTTGCTTTTAACAGAAACGTCCTGACAGATTTGATGGAGCCCAGGCTTCATCTTGACGACAGCTGTGTTAGTCGGGATGAGTTTACTGTGGAGTAACAGCTTTCTAATCTGATATTTATAAAAACGTGGAACATTATCGTCTGTTAGATCCTGACTGATCTTGTCGTGGCGTCCGCAGATTTAAATACAATAAACACAGCTGTGCCGTCACGTGCAAAACTACACACAGTCCCTTCGAACAGTGTAGATGAACACCACGTATCATTCTTTGTTTAATCTACTACACAGAATAAAACCCCCTGCCTTTCTACAGCTTGCTGTGAGCAGCTCACTCATCACCTACAGCAAATCAATTTTTTCAATTTTCTGTGCGAAAAACAACTTTATTTATTTCTTCAAGAGCAAGAAAAAGCTTTTTAGAGTCTCATTCAGACTTGCAATCTCTATGACTCCAGCTATCATTCATTAAGATGGCTCTATAAAACTGTCATTTTAATTATCCCCTTTTTTTTTTCCCACTGCACTTCAAACAACACTCCCTTCCTCACCTCCCTCCCCCAGCTCATCACATTCGCTCCGTGCTGTTGCTGTAACCGATGGCATCCTTTCATTCATTCCATCCAATTGTTTTTTTTGCATTCATTTTCTGATTCTGCTCTCATTTCAGACCCTGCCACTTTCCCCTTTACTGCTCCTCCTCCCCACGCACCTGCTGACCTGTTCTCCATTCCCTCATTAGCGAAGGCCTACCAGTCCGTTTCTTGTCTTTGTGTCATGTGCCTTAGCTTTCCAGCGCTCTGCTCTTCGTGCTTTTGACCTTGGATTTTGCCTCAGCCCGACCCCTTGTACTTTGTTGACCTGCTTGGTTCTTTGTATGCTTGTGTTTTTTTAGTTTTCTAGTAAAGACTCTTTAACTCTCTTCTTTTAACATCTGCCTCCTGAGTCGTGCTCTTGAGCCCCTTTTTCTGAGAACCACGACACAAACATCGTCAGCAGCAGACAACATTAATTACCAACAGCAGAATAAAGGCCAAATATTGTTGGGAAATCTTTCTGCTTGAGAGAGAAGCTACATTCAGGAGAGTGCAGCTTGCTGTCATCAATGTCAAGCTAATAACACACCTACACATTTACCGGAGCCAACATGTTGCCGTTGAAAGGGAGGAATTAAATGAAAACATACTTTCTTTCTAAGAAATTCTCATGGCCGTGCGATGTTTATGTTCTCAGTCTTATTCTCATAAGGCCACTCGATAATAATGAAAACTGCACTGATAACATTTTGTCTATTTTGAACCTTCCTTCATGCTGCTTTCACACAAACAACAAACAGCACATGATTGAAATGACATTTTCCTGATCAGCCAATCTCACAGTGATTATAACTGCTAAAATATAAAAAAAATATATATATATATATTAATATGTGAAGATATTATAATGTTTTTAAAACAGATGCAGTGTGGACTTTGTAAGTGTTAAACTCTGGCTGCTAAAAGCGAAGCTAAGGGAAACATTCAAAATTCCAGTTTAGTTCTTATGATCACTATAAATATGCCTACACAAAATAAACCACATGATGTAAGCTCTTATATCCTTGAACGCATTTTACAATGACTATTACAAATCTATTCATGATACCCTGTAATTTACCCCAAGTGTATTATTGAGAAGAAAATGAAGGGAGAGATTTCAAGGGAAAACCTCAGTTCCCAGTGTTTCCCCATGGTGCTGATAGACTTAGATATCGCCATTCAAAGATCTCATGGCTATAATTCCCATACTCAGGCAGTACATCACATATATAATTATTGCTTCCAGGTCTGTCTTTAAAAAACATTCAGAGAAAGTTTTGATAAATGTCTCTCACAGAACTGTTTTAGCTCTGAACCTATTGAGAATTATCCAACTCCACAGCTTAGTACCATTTTTAATCGTTCTTAGCAGATGGCTTTATTTTCTCACTAAAACCCCCTTAATAAACATTTTCATCATTTTCATCTAAAAAGCTCTGAAAAACCTTTCTGTACACTTCCTGCTCGACACAACATGCTACACAGACAAAGCTAATGTTAGCTGTTAGCCGTTAGCTGTAAGCTGCCGAAGAAAGTCTAAGTACCAGCTAAAGGCTATTTTTTCTCAGGAGGATGATAATTGAGTCTTTATGTGCCTCTGTGGTAAAAAAAAAAAAAAAGTTACATACAGAGTGTTCAAAATAAAAAATAAAATCAAAATAATTCACTATAAGCAGCCGATCCGCTAATATTCCAGACATTAGCTGTAGCTAGCTAACAACGATGTAAACACTGTGTGGTTCAGGACAGTTTTGAGGGGCACGATGAACAAAGCAGCACTGTAGGCACAGATACATACAAAAAGTAAAAATGAATGACGTGGTTTCCTCCTCCTGGTGTAATGACGCAGGTGTGGAGGCTAACAGCTAGCCCTCTTGCAGCTCCGTAGCTCAATATCTCTTTTCAGCTCCAAATCACGGCGCCGTTGGCGTTTGCTAAGTCACGCCTGCTCTTCAGAAATCCAATCACATCTAAAATATTTGGTTTAAATCTCTCTACTTAACTCCACCCATATATTCCGTTCATTCGAAAATATTTCACATTACTGAAGATAAACACTCGAACCTCTGCTGCACTTTGACTCCAGCAAAAAAAAAAAAGTGAAAAATTAAAAATAAACTCTGGGAGCTTCAAAAAAGGAAAAGGTAAAGGAACAAAAACAGTAGCAGATAAATCATGTAGCCTCATGGCAAGCTGCCACCCACTCTCCTACAACTGACCAGTGAGTGGCATTTTACCCTCTCAGAGTCACCCAACAGGAACCAGCCTCATCGCCATGTACACACAGGCTGAGCCAGACGTTCAGTGAAAACACAATAACAAACAGCATTAATTTCCGTTTTCTCAGTCACTGACATCACATTTTACGCATCACCACCACCCCTTGAGCGCACCACCTACAACAGAATTTAATTTACTACGGAACAACTTCACCCCGTCATAACAACTTCACCCCTTCTTCGACAGCCTCATCACACACACCTGTTCCCACTCTCGCTCTAACGAACTCATCTGCATCGCAGATAGAACAATAAAAAAAAATCTCATGAGACATCACCATGATACACAAGTATTACATCTTCACCGCACTTCACATCAGTGATGGGTCAGGCAGTAATTAGTGTAATCAGCATGTACACTATCAGAGAAGTTGTAATTAATTTGTACAAGAGGACTGAAATCCCTTTTAGATCTTAACCATGCGCAGCACAAATTAAACTACACAACCTCAACAAGCTGAAATAATGGAGTAATATTACTCATGTTAACACTATAAATCTGCAAATGTTGGTAAACAGGGCCGTGTGAAAAGTGAGGCAGCTTTTTTGCACCATAATTCCACGGTGTTAATATCAAATTCAGTTTGCGCTTTAACAGCTTTGGGAGAAGTGATATTTATTCCCTCACACCGACACATTCTGCACTCGCACTAATGTGTCTTCACTTAAATGTATGCAACCTACACCAAATGCACTTTTGTTCCCACCCACTAGCATCTTTCCATTGAATGCATATGCAGTCATGCAGCCTCGCGACTTGAGACCTTAGTACCTCTACAATATCTTTAATGTTACAATACAGAAGGTCTGCATTCAATGATCACCAGATTGTTTTTTTCCAAGCGATTTTGTGTTTTTTTTTTCACATTAAAAGGAGATGCAGTCGTTTATTGGTATTAGAAAGCTGAGGTGTGAGGGAGAATGAAATGAAATAAACGTTAGGGAGGTAGGGAGGATGTATCTCAGCTGTCACTGTCTTTATCCTCTGCTTCATTCGCCCAGTTGTCTCCGTCCTGAAACTCTCAGCCAATTAGAGTCAGTTGTGAGACACTGTCCGTCTGTCAGCCGCCAAAAGCTTTCCAAAAACCCCCCAGGACCCTGTGTGTGTGTGTGTGTGTGTGTGTGTGTGTGTGTCCCATTGTCATCGGCTGCTGCCTGACTTAACTACCTCTCACTCTATCACGGCGAGAACTCAAGATAGCGCTACATAATACTACTCCTACGTGTGCACAAATCACAAAGTACACAAAGAGAAAAAGAAACAAACACACACACACACACACACACACACACACACACAGTGCTGGTCTGAGTTGTCTCTCTCATTTTCCGCCCACCTCTTGCTCTCGGAGACAAGTGAAGTCCAAATATAGTGTGGCAGACAACACCCTCATATTAACTTAATGTATGACCAGCTTGACAAATACTGTCAAATCGCACCAAGGCCTGACAAAGTGTATGCACAGCACAGACATGCATGGGTGTGAAATGCATAACTTGTACAAAATAACATATGTGAACTATGGTTGGAAACAACAGCAGCAGAGGGGTTACAAGGGTAATATATTCTATTCAGTGTTTATCGAAGATGACATGTATCTGATTAAAACGTAGATGCCTGGAGGCAGAGAAGTGCAAGGTGTCAGGCTGATGTAAGGCAGCAGTGTGAATTCATCAAGACACCTCCAACCAATAAGTATCAAGATATGATGAATAACAGAAACAGTGAAAATAAAATCATTCCCCATGTTTCCATCAAGAAAACGCTGCTGGCGTCAGTGCGTCATTATTTATGAAGCCTTGACAAAGTTCCACCTCCTGTTCCCCAAAGGGACAATGTGATGTGACACAGTTATCATGTAGTCGCACCAAGTAATTATGTCCACCTGTGAGTGTGTTCATCTACATTGTATTACTGCAGCTTGACACCCACCCCCACCTTTCTATTTTCTTCTCATTTCTTTTGAAAGTGAGAACTGCCGGGGATGTTTGTGCGTCTCTGTGTTTGTGTGTTCGGTTAATGACAGAAACTATTTGTTGATAATGTTTTTTTCCGTGACAAATAAAAACGGAATAAAAAGTCATTTATGACGAAATGCATTACAGTTTTCAACAAAGAGTCGTTATTAAATGCCCTGTGCTCGTTTATTTACCTTAGTTAAAATCTTACATAACTGCTACAGTTAATGCAGATTTGTCTTAGAATATGGGAAATATATGTTTGTTTTTTTTGAGACAGACAAATGACAAAAATGCTAAATGAGAGATTGTTTTAAGTTAAAGAAGCTAGTGGAACAGAGGCTAGCCTGGACGTGACGCCATGACTTCGCCTCTCGAATGTATCCTCCGGCCCAGATTATGTCTTTCAGCAACATTTAAGCATCCAATGTAATTTAAGCTAATATTACTAATCTTGGAAGAATTAAAAAATAACATGTTTAGACTGAAAGCGTTCAACAAGACGCAAAAACAAAGTAGGCAGGACAAACAACAATTCTTGAAACTCAGCCAACGTTAACATATCATTAGCAAAGGATGCATGTGTTAGCGTTGTAATTAGGCTAGTTAGCGGTTTTATGTTTCTGGGCTATGCGTAGGTTAGCAGCTTGTCTCAAGCTAAAGTGAGAACACAGGCAGCTCCAATTATATCGTGTCAAGTCCATTTTTATTGTAAAGTGTCAATTCACAACAGAAGTTATGTCAAGACACTTTTCAAATAAAGCAAGTCTAGACCTTCTCTTTATAGTGATATTTACAGAGACCCAACAATTTCCCCGTGTGTGTGTGTGTGTGTGTGTGTGTGTGTGAACTACAGCCCGATATAAACAGGTAAACACTGCCTTGTCTGCTAACTTGAATAGTGTAAGCAACTGTTTACGTGTTAGCTAAAAGCTAATGTCAGTGTGCTAACAGTAAACATCAAAGACGACAACTGTAGCTTCAGAAAGCAGGACATACAAAACTTTAAAAACAAAAAACATGACAATACAATGACTTTTAGTTTTGGTTAAAACTAAACAACTAAATGATGTTTCACTTAAACTGAATCAGATTTACGATATATTTCACTGTTTGCGGACGTTTTGAAGGTAAAACAAAAACTATAAAGATTCTCTGTAGTCAAAAGCAGTTGCGGAGTCTGGAGCTGATACTGCTCCCCTTCACTGCACGCATGTCGAACAGCGATTCTGGCTAACTACCAAACCGACGGAGAGAAATTCCCTGCTGAGGCGTTCTGAGCAGCAGCACAAGAACATTTCTCTCAGTAGAGAGGAGATGCTGTGACGGCTTGACAAAACATCTCGGAGAGCGGTGACGGTTTGTGAACATGCACACAGAGATACACTCGGCGAGAGAAAGTACATCACTTAGCATTACTTCCTTCGCTCTTAATCTGACAGGTGTCAGCCATAAGAAAGGAATCGGAGGGAAACTTTGGAGTGCTCTCGGTGCACCTTGTGCTCTTCCTCTGTTCAGTGGTGCAATCCGGACGTCTGCGAGGAGCAATAAAGATGTAGGGAGTGGATTGTGTGTGTGTGTGTGTGTGTGTGTGTGTGTGTGTGTGTGTGTGTGTGTGTGTGTGTGTGCCTGTTGGCCTTTATGTCTATCTGTGGCATGTCTGCAGCAATTTCCTGTGAGGTATTTTGAGCAGACAGATGAAAGTGAAGGAGGGTTCTCTTGGTCCTCTTCTCCCACCCTGTCTTTTCTCCTTCATCTCACCCTTCTCTGACAATCTATTTAAAATAAGGCCTTTCAAAACAGAGAGAAAATTGTAAAAAATAAAAATAAAAAATAAAAAAAGCCTGAGAAAACAGAGAAAGAAAGGATAGAGAGAGTAAGATAGCGGAAAAATGAGACAGTCGAGAAAAGAGGGAAACTGATACGCTCATAAGAGCACGAGGAGAAAAAAGGCATTCTGGGGGATGTTCATGAAGGGATGTCAGTCAGTTAGTCAGTGAGGTGTTTGGAGAAAATGCAGTGATAGGAGAGAAATAAAGGATGGATGGAAGAGTAAGAATAATGCAAATATGGAAGAAAGGAGTAAGGAAAAGAAATATGCAGGCGACGGAAAGACAGCTGGAATTGTGGAAACAAGAATGGAAGAAAGGTTCCTGTAGCTAAAAATATATTTTTTCCATTCAAATTCATGGATTCCCATGGAAGGAAATAAATAGACTGAAGTAAGACTGGTTAGAAAGAAAGGAAGGAGCCATGAGGCAAGTGTGGAACAGACAGGAAAGGAAGGAAGAGAGGGAGAGAATTATGCATAAGAAAACAACAATCGAGAAGGAAGGCGTTAAAAAAAAAAAAAAAAAGGACAACAAAAAAAAAAATCTGAAAGAGGAAAGACAGAGGACACCGATAAAAAACTTTAATAAAAATATGCGAGTAAGTATGAAATGACTTGAACAGCATCTGCGGAGGAGAAGGTTGTGCAGGTGAAGCAGCGTCAGACCAGCAGTGGAAACCTGCAGATGCACTTCCCTCCCCATGACTGATCTCTCCCGGCACAGAGCGAGTCACCGTGACACATTCCACATTTCTAAGAGTCAAACTTTTTGTCAGGCGGAGACTTTGTAATGTAAAGAAGTCTCACTTTGTACAGAGGAAATATCAGCTGCAGCTTTCCCCAAGGAGGCCTGATAGGTACAAGCCCAGGGCGGTATACGGCCAGGCCTTTGGCTCACGGTACCGTTTGGAGGGAAAATCCAGACCTGTGTGTCCTCCTGTCTTTATACTCCTGCCTCCTTTTTTTTTTTGTCTCGCTGCTTTGAAAGGAAAAGGCGAGATACTGACTGCTCCCTACAGTGCGGAGGGCTGAGCCAGGTTTTTAAAAAACATGTTAAGCTTCCACCTAAAAGAAATCGCACGTCACATGGCTTTTCACAACAGATGTAGGCATGACAAGCGATGCCCCGAGGCGCCTGCTGAGCAATGCATGCAGAGGGAGGGAGAACCCAACTGACAAATCCTTTTAGAGGTGAGCAGGAGTACACCGTGGAGCGAGCCAGCTGCGGTAGATTTTTTTTCGGATGTGGGAATCACTTAGGAGGCGGAGGATTGTATTAACTTCATTAAAATGTAATTGACTCGGCGTGTGATCACACTTCTCCTCTTTAGATTTGATACAAATGGCTCATTGGCCAGCAGCTCTTGACATTTTGCTGCCCGATCTTAGTGTGATCACACCTGGCAGAGAGCATGTGGCATTTCACAGCGAGCAATAATTAGGTAGCTTCTTTTTCTTTTCTTTTTTTTGGTCCCATGTTTGGCGCACCGTGGCATTGAAAAGGTTGAGGATTTACTCCTTGGCCAGTAGCTTTTCACATTTTACCACCTCCATTTGTGTGATCGTTACACACTCTCAGCTGCATCTGACATTTCAAAGCAATCACTAATTAGATGTGCCGTGTAATTTTGTTTCTGGAGTATGAGAGCAGTGACATTAAAAGGATGCTTTTAGTTCGTATGTGTCTTACCTTACTGACAGCAGTACCTTCAGTACAAAATCACTCAGCTTTAACTCACCTAATGAAGACTACAAGGACTGTGTGTGTGGTGTGAATATTAAAAATTTAGAAATCACAGAAGTCAGATGAGAAAATTGATACCATTCTCATGACTGTAGGCTAAATATGGAGCCACAACCACTGTCTGGTTAGCTTAGCTTAGCTTAGCTTAGTTTAGCTTAGCAGAGAGATTAGACACAGGGGGAAGCAGCTAAAACCCATTCATACATATATACATATACATGTAGACATATTCGTCCCTATATCAAGAGTGGTGTTGCCATATATGTCACCTGTAAGGGGATATATTATCACATATATATGTCCTCTGGATATATGAAGATATAAGTTTATAACATATCTGAAATATATAATATAGTAGAATAGTAAGTAGTAGTAGTTTGTATATGTACGTGTATAAAAAATATCTATGATTGATTTTCATTTGGTATAACATGTTGCAAGCACATATGTTAATATGTTTTTAATTCACATATGCAAGTTTACTTTAAAAAAAAAAAAAACATAAAAATTCTATAAGCTTATATATGTTTTTTATATTAATTTCTCATTAATTTTAAACATGTCTATCTTCCCATTTTGGGATGTGCTTGAGCTTTTGCTTTAAAAGTTTTTTTAGGTCCCCAAATACTACGACATCTGTCATCTGTTCCTCTGCTGATTTTCAAAAATTGTGCTCGTCTTAAGCACTCTTAAATCTTGGGTGAAATATTTGACAATAAAACTTGCTCATAACCTGGGAGACTTTCATAATGCTAATGATCACTGTTATGACTGACGTGTACCTAGTAGTGTACAGATGAGCTGACACCAAGTTTAAAAAAGCAATTTACAACTAGTTCTGTGCAGGGAAGAGGAAATGCAAAATCCGCCTTGAAACACTTGTATGCAAGTATGTAATGTGAAAAAAGTGAGACAGATTTAGGATAAAAATACAGAACTTTGTTTGTGTTAAGTCGAGTGAATCTTTTCCCTCCATGCAGCTCTGTTTGTTTACAAAGGATGCGTACCTTAGTCTGACAGCTTCAGTGAAGTGACAAATTTGCTTTAGGACCTTGGCACGTTTTAACCTGTAGCTGAATGCTGTTAAGTCAGCGGTGCCGGCATTTAAGGAGACCCATTTTGAGAAAGTAGCTAGGACTCTCAGCTGGTGTGTAGCAATGTGTTGTTGGTGCTGCGGTGTGAGCTTATATGTGCCTGAAGCTTTTCAAAATGAGCTTTATCACACATATTTTCCACAGCCTCATGCATGTCAGGTCCTGTCAAGTGAGTCTTTGTGCTCACATGCTTAGCAGGGAGCATCTGATGGAGGGCCAATGATGGCCAAGGTCAACTTCAACAAACAAGCAGGAGAGAGATTAAATTTAGGTCATGATTGTGTAATCTATGCAGCAGCAATTCTCAACTTTGACTTAGACAGTTTACAGTAGTAAGACAGAGCAGGCTGTTGTGTCAACATCTATTCTAAATATTTGCTTGCAGAACAAACACGTCTGTAATTTCTGACTGGTTATTAAATGCTGCCTCATGACTTTCTGAACAACATGATGTCTTCCTGCAGTGCACAAGTTCTGACAGAGATGTTCTGGCTTGTACTAAAATCATCACAGCGAGAGCTCTCCGGTCTCATCTTCCCTGCCTGTCTGTCTGCGTCTCTGTCTGCCCGTCTTGTGTGCGTTAGTTAGGGGAGCGTGGGTCGGCACTGGGCTGGAGAGGTTGGTCTTAAGTCTTTGTCCACACATCACCACAGCTGATTGCTCCTCTGGATGGTTGGGATTCTCAGCTAAGACAGGGATTACTGACCCATGTCGGCTTCCCACCTTTACAGCCGCCACTTCGATGTTCACCCAGTCCGAACTTAGATGCCCCACAGAATTGAAAACAGCGTGTGTGTGTATGTGTGTGCTTTAGTTTGTATCTAAAACCAAAAAACATATTTTTTATTTTTTTTCAACAACTACAGAAACTGTTTTATCTACAAGGTGGAGTGTGTTTATGTGCATGAGGACCCACAAAAACTGAAATGAACCTGAAGGAAAATATAGTGTCATCAGTCACTCCAGTGTGCTGATGAATACACTTAGCTTGGATCCATTTATGTGACTGGCTGCTGATGATGATATGAAGATGACTTGACTCTCACAGCCCATCTGGCAGAGTGTCAGAGTCAGACTGTCAACTGCAGTATTTAACATAAATTCAAAGTTCTCATGAGACTAAAGAATGAGAACTTTTCCAGCTGTAGTCCACTATTTACTCCTCTGTCTGTAATCTGCTTCCCTGCGGAATACTTCAGTACTTTATTGCTTATGCTCATTTGCTTTATAACTCACACATAACAGTTTGCATCCCTAGAGAACCACAAACTGTCATTTTTACACTTTTTTGAGTTATAACTTGTTAGTTAGTGAGTTTTAGAGATGCTTTTGGGCAGATTTTGTTTCCTTTGGACAGAGCATTTCCATTGCATTTCCAGTCTCTACAATGAGCAAAGCTAACCACCTGCAGCTTCATATGTCACGCACAGATGTGAGAATGGTATCAATCCTTGCACAATGCACAATAGTTACACTATTATATTTTTAAAAAACTATGTTAGTGAGGAAATTGCTGGCTGATTTTCACACTGTTTCTATCAGTTCAGTGATTACAGCACATCAGGGCAACACAGGAAAGTTTAGCAATTTCAATGAATGTCCTCGAGGGCAAAAACTATTCGTAGGTTGATCAGTTTTAGTAAAAAAATTAATTGTTTAAGTCAATTTCTTAAAGATTTGCCTGTTCCAGCTTCTAAGATGGGATAATTTGCTGATGATGTGCTGATTTATATCATTTAACACTTTATACTGTTGGTCTGACATAACTACAATTCTACAATATTTTTAGACATTTCTTGGATTATGAAGACTCTAAACAATTAATCAATTAATCAAAGAATAACTAATTTCACTCACACATTGATTCTTGCCTATTCTCTTGAATAACTGGTAAATCTGTTCAAGACTTTGAACCATTGTTAGTATGTGTAATGTGTTACAATGGATTTTTATATTTATTTTAGTAGATATGATTTTATATTACTTGTTTTTGTACTTGTGGGTCGATACTGCCCCTCAAATTGAAAATACAGCCTACTACAATTTTTAAGTGAAAATCGTAGTTTTCATTTAATGGTTGGGACACCGTGCAGGCCACCAAAAAGTTTTTTGATTCATGGATTAGAAAAAGTTTGAAGACTCCCTGTTACAAAGTCCAAGAAAAACTCAATAGCTGACATTCCAGTGTACAGTGTACAATCAAGCTGTTTCATTCTACAGCTCAATAGCTAACATTCCAGTCTACAGTACACAATCAAGCCATCTCATTCCGCTATGAAACGGGCTGAAGTTTCCATTGTGTCAGGGTAGTTATTAGCCCCAGAGACAGACAGAGCCAGCCAAGAGAGGAGTTAGGGCTGTCCGTCAGCCTCTAATGTCTCCACACAACAGCCCAAACCTAAACTGACAGGCACACACCACACTGACAGCCCACTAACAACACACTATTGTTCCCCCGCAAATGGCCAGGACACACCTTTCAGTACCCACAGAGAGAGAGAGAGAGAGAGAGAGTGGCAGAAAGAGGATGCACAGAGACAGCTGTATTCTGGAGGCCCGAGTCGAACCAGCACTCACGAGCGACATATATGCAACATGTAGATTAGGGCTGGTCCATATGGATAAAATCTTACATCTTTTCACACTGTGACCCTGAAATTCTCTTTCTTGTAAAATGTTAGCTAGTTCCTCGAGTGAGGCAGTAAAGGCACCACGAATGAACAGAGTAATGTTGAGTCTATAGTGCAATGTTTTTCAGAGCTAGGCAACGTAGGTTGGTTGTGTTTGAATTAATTGAAAAGAATCATATGTTAATTTTCATTTCTTTAAACTTAGTTGTGAGGGGGTGGAAATGTAAGTGGGCGTAGGGTGAAGGTGAAGGAGGTTCGTTCAAGCTGAAGCAGTATAAAGTTGCCGTTTAAAGGGATAGCCACGTAGAACAGTCGGCCAATTTCTTTCCCATTTCACATTACCCAGCCCGATACGGGTTCCGGTTTAAATAGCCATGCAAGCATTTGACTCACCTACAAACACAAGTATGCTCAAGCACACCTCTCAGCTGTGTCCAGTCATGCTCTCCTCCCTGTCTGTGCTATGTTTCAATTCACACACACACACACACACACACAAACACACACACACACAACATATTCTGATGCAACGGCCTGTCCTCTTGGGGTGCTGTCCAATGGATGCCTTCCAAAAATATCTGATCCCCTAAAGGCATAGTTCACTCAATAGACGTGCGCTGATGTTTTCCACAGGAATCTGAATTCACGCAGAGTCCAGCATAATGAGATGGTGAGCGCAGTGTTGCTATGTAAATGCTTTGTCTGATGTGGAAATGGGGATTTCACTGTATTGCACATTCATCAGCCGCCATTTTATCAGAGGAAAATTAGTTTAGTGTGTGTCATTTCAGATTGTTGTTGCCTCAGCCCGTCATTAACCTCACAGTATGTTGTAAATGCGAGCGTGAATCTGCACTCTACTGTATTTGCTCTGATGAGTGTTGCAGTTTGAGTGAACTTGGATTTTTTTTGGACTCTTGGATATTCTTGTACAGATCCCATTTCTTGGCACTAGCACATAGGTTTGGTCCAACATGAGGGTCAGAGAACAAATGGAAAGACACGAACATAGTGCTGTTACATCAGAAATGGACTGACAAGAGACCCACACAGCCCTCATCTCATGTCAGTTCTACCTTCTGTCGAATCTGTTCTTCCATCTTTATCGGGGAACCGAACTCAGCAACCTGACGGACTCCCTCACTGGCGTAGCCTCCGTACTCCCACAGCACGTACCCTCTGGAGTGGGACGCACCAATCAGAGCCGACCAGTGGTTGGCTCGTCCTGGAAGACGGGAGCAGGAGGAAAGAAAAAGAAAGAGAGAAGAGTTTGAGTGGCTTAAATAAACACTAGCTGACAGTAGTAGTAATTTATTTATTGATAAAAAAAAGTTATATTTATCGATAAAGTAAAATAATAAGAGCTTGAGCTAACTCTCGACAAGAAAGCAAATAAGCAAAATATCAAACTATTTCTTCAAGAGCTGTTTTCAGTGAGTTGACTCTAAAGCTGTGCAGCTGTGTTGATCTTATCCACACTCATCATAATTTTTGTGCCATTTTCTTCTCATACTTTTTTGTCTCATTTTCTGGGTAATTTTCCACCCAAGAGCCAAAACCCCTACCACGCTGGAGAAACACATGCTTGAGTGATGATGAATTTTCCTGCAGATCTGCAGTGCGTTCTCTAATGTGCACGGTGTACATGCGTGCTGTCCAACTCACTCGGATAGTCTTTGGGATGCACTTTCTCCGACCAGTTGCCGTAGAAGGTGAGTCTGTACTTGGCTGTTCCACAGGCGCAGCACTCCAAGGCAGGAGCTCCCGTAGCTTCACCAAACACACGCTCTGCAGGGAGACAGGACGTGATGCACATACACTCCCCTCCGTCAAGATTGTAAGGCTAGAGACGAGATGCTCAAACCAAATAAATTATACACAGCTGAGGATTTAACAGACAAACAGAGACAAGTCGGTGTGTAAGCTTTAACACAAGTGCACACCTGCATAAATTACCAGATGAATGACTACAATTTGAACAGGGAGAATGTCACAAAATTACATCCATGGAATAAACTGGTATTTAAATAACACATTAGCCTTGACAGAGATTCATAAATATTCAGATATTGCACTGGACCAATGTTTTGCAAAGATAGGTCAAGGGGAGTACTTGAATATTTATGACTTGCCAAATTATTCGGAAGAAATCCTCACTTGACATCTAAGTTATAGCGGGATGAGTCAAACACCAAAGACGCCTAACTTATGTCAGCAAATTGAAACGGTGTGGCTTGATTGGCTTGCATAATAGCCTGGAAAATTAGATTTTCTTGAGGATGGGAAGATTTCATGAAAGTGAAATTCCCCTGAGATAAAGTTTGAGAGACCATTTGTTCAGACTCTGATTTTTATTGCACAATAAACGTGTGCATCAGAGCTAAGAGAGTCCTGTCTTCTCACTGTCTCACAAGGGTTTAGTGTTTGTTTGGGGTGCTGACAGATTTCCAAAACTGGCTCGCCATTTTTTCTCTGCAGTGAAATGACAGGTAACATAAAAGCTATGGCGCTTCTCTGTGGTGACATACAAAGGAATATTTAAATTCCACACAGACTCCCATGAGATCTATAAATCACTGTCCTCACAGTTTTCCCTGCTGCCTCTGCTGGCTTTATATTTTTTTTAACACGGTATAAAAGACTGGGAGTTGTTCTGCTCCGAAAGGGGGAGAGAAAAAAAACAAAAAAACCGACAGATAAAACAAGGGATAATGGCACCATGATGAGTGGTAGGGGATGAAAAGATGAGGAGCCGACAAGGGAGAGGTAGAGATGATGGGCAGCTGTCATTACCTTTCTCACAAAGCCGAATGGTGAGAGAGCCCTCTTCCTGGAAATAGATGATTTTCTTCTGGACAATACTGGCCCTGCAAACACAAAGAGAGAGGGAGACGTGAGAGAGGGAGAGAGGAGAAAAACTGAGAGATGAGAGAAGGAAAAAGGGAGAGAAAGTGGGATAGTAAAAGGGGTGCAAAAAGGGGCATTAGATGAATAACACTGTAGTGTGTTTTTTCCCAGCATCTGATCTATGTAATCCTCAGTGAGAGGGGAAGGTAATGGGTACCCTGAGGTTTCATAATGGGCACAGAGTACACATCTTTTCACAGAAACAGCGCTGCACTCTCCAAACATCACAACACAATCACATCGCTGCAATGTGAGATTTAACAGAGCAATCATGCCCACGGACGTGAGGAAGAGAGAGCTGGAATTACAGTCGGAAAGCAAGAATATAGATCTCTCTTCACACAGGCTGTGGACGTCGTGGACAGAGCCAGATTCTGACTTATGAGTTAATATTGACTGAAAATGAAACTGTCCCAATGAAAATAAGTTGTTTTAACAGAGCCATTCAAATCCCCCTTCAGTCCAAAGGAACTGCATTCCTCATATCGCACATTTAAAGCTGTCAAGCTTTATGCAAGGCACCTTTTTTATGGAAATCCTGTGAAAAATGTCACAGATACAATGAGGTCTATTGGCCTTTCAACACTTAGAAATAGGATTTGCAGCGGTTTTACATTCCATTGCAAAAGAGTTGCATACATTCCCAATACGTTTACGTTCCCTTTGAATATTTCTGTAGGTTTGCGGCTAAATTCTCTGAGATAAAACACTTTCCTTTCACTGTCATAAAATGTTGGATGATTTAAATCTTGCTACAGAACTAGAGGATTATGTGATTTTTAGCTTTTAATACACAAAAACACATAGACACCGAGCAGTTTACACCAATGTGGCTGATAGAAAGGGATTCTTTTTTTTCTTTTCTTTTTTAACTAAGGACCCAAAACTGAAAATTAGTGTACAACAGGGACCCAGGCTCATGAATGCATAATGTCTATTAAGCCTAGAAATATTCACTGAAATGCTGTAATCCACAGAACTAGAGTAAATCATTTCACATCATATCTTTCTTATTTACATTCTGACATAACTTCAAAACATTAAACTGCCTGTACAATGCTTGTTTCTGACACATGTCGGCTACTGTGATGTGATGCAGTGCAGCAAAAAAAAAAAGAAAAAAAGATCCGCACAAGCTTTAGATCGTGCACGCCTGAGTGGCATGTCTGGTCCTGGACCATTCGTACAGACGGGAAGTTGACAGGATGAACACTGGTCTGTCCTGGCTGAGGGTGGCGGAGAGGCTGACGTGTAGTTTTCTAGCCTTCTTCTGAGAAATATGTCATTAAACGGCAAAACTGTGTTTTCTGAGGAGTAACCTTTACATGCAGTAAGCATTACTAAAGAAATAGACAGAGACAGGTAGCTGTTAAGGACAGCCGTTAACTGGAATAATTTACCATAATTTATCTGAAAATCCCTGAATAAGATTTCTTTTAAGACACAGCTCAAGAGATTTTCAGTCATATATAGATTTATATAGATATAGATGTAAATATGGATGTAAATCTATTCAGACTGATACAGGATTTATTTAGTTTGTTATAAGAACATGAAGGTGTAGACTTCTTTATTGTGTAGTTATGGGCATTTGATTGCAGAGTGTGTGCTTCAGTACTGCTGATTACATCACAGGCAATTACTGCCCCTTGTTTTATTTATGATATTTATGTATGTATGTGAATATGTATATGATCGTGGTAGACTAATCTTTTATTCCTGTGGACGGCAGGGAGAGAAACTGTTGCGTTGGTAAAAGAATATGAACAAACCTGAACATTTGGACGTTTGAATGTAATTGTTTTACACCTGTTTTTTTGCCTGTATTTGTTTATTCACATTCACATTCGGGAAAACTAGCACCATTAACAGTTCACTGAATTAGCTATTAGAAGTTCTCCTTTGCAATGTATCCAAGGCAAATGATTATCACTGGATTAATGTGATATTAAAGAAAACTACAATTTCTAAGCAGATTTAAGGCCAGTTATTTGTGATGAACGAGGTGCTAACGATATCCTCCGGAAGTGTGAGACACAAATATCCAGATTTGACTGAGTTATGACTCAGAGGAAAATGCTTTTGACGCAAATTGCTGCAACACGGCACTAAGGGTCTTAAAGTACTTTAACTGATTCCATGAGCTGCGTGTCCCAGCTGCTGCTGTTAGACTGGCGGTAAGCAAGAGATATCAGCAGGCCAAACTACAATCCTTTACTTCTCGTTGTTTTTAGAACACCTGTACACACCTGCACTTTTCACCTCACATTGTACCTTTACCTTGCAGTTTGAAAACCTCTGCAGCGGCTCCACCATTAGAGCTGAACGATATATAGTCACGATATAGTTGCGATTTCAGTTGGAAAGTCTTTTTTGCATTTTATTTTCTCTTCTTGGTGTGATTTTTGTTGGGGCTTGTACCAAACAATCGTGTTCCTTTCCGTGTGGTGAATATGATTTGTGGCCCGGAGCATCTCTGTTTAGTCACATTTCACTTTTATAAAAAAAACAAATTGCAGCTCCTGCGATTTGAACATTGCACTTGTCCATATTGCGATTTCGATAATATTTCGATTAATTGTTAACCATATCCGCTTATCTTGCATTGGCTTCAGATAAATCTTCATTTTCACTGTATCGTTTTCAAATCGGTTAATGACCTGAACCCCGTATTACATTTTTAGACAGCAAACGACCTAAATGACTGTTGCAAATCCTAAAGGTAATGTTTGCAGTCACAATGCGTAAACTTTAAAAGACAAAAATTGCTACATAATTATATTATATAATTGGAAATATATCACAAATATATAACTATCACTTTTTGAAAAGCCTCATCTCATACAGAGACACATAAAACCGAGATAATGAAGTGAATTGAATGACACCGGGTGTGGAGACAGAGGAGGGACTGGTGACATTAAGTAGGAGTTAGTGGTTATATTGCTCCTATAAATCTTACACAGACTGAATGGTGCAATATACCCTGCAACATGGGTTGACTGCTTGGGCATGAAATTGAAAAACAAAAGTGAAATATACAGACTATTACTGAACTGTCCTTCATACGTTTCAAGTAAATTCTCTAATAGCTTCAATGATGCTAATGGTTATTTGTATTTATTGATCAAATCATCAATCAATCCAGTGATAAATCTGGTCATTTGGTTTTTACATCTTTCAGCAATAAGGACTCAAAGTTACACTTGCTCCCATCTTCCTTAAAGACATCCCCTCTTTGCTGGATGTATCTGTTCCATCTGTGCATCAGTTTGCAAGTTTACTCATCTCTATTTTGAAGATTTGTCAATTTCAGGCCACTGCACCTCAGAGAAAGCAGAGCGCACTGGAGATATGTGTATGAGGAAACAAGTTCTAACACTGTTGCTGTATTTCCCTCTGGTCTGAAGAGAGCGCTTAAAATATCATTTCCGGTAGTGAATAAGTGGAGGTGTGAAGAAAAGTATCTACTGTACATTTACCTTGAACTTCAGCCCTGAACTCACATCATTTACAAATAACCATAACCAAAAAGTTGTTTTAACCTATAACTTAAACTTCAGCATTAACTTTCTCATTGGTAACATTTGCAATAAGTTACAAAAACTCCTGAATAACTTCAACAAGAAAGGAACAACTCAGGAACTAATTTCTAATTAATGACCAGTTACTAAGTAGTTTCTGAATATCTAAATGCAACTAGTAACTGAGCAGCAAATCATTAAGAAGAATGGTCAGTATGCATATTTAAATATCAGTCAATCTGAGGGGTTGTGGGATAAGGGATGGGATCGCCATCTAATCTACAACATTCCCCCATTACATCCCCTGAAACACTGAGATTTGATTTGCTACATCCACTCTGACTGTGGGATTCATCGCTGAGCTTCCCCCTTTAGATCTGGCCTCTCACATTGGCTACGCACACCCAGCGTAGCGTGTCCCTGGAGATATCCTCTCTCTTTGGCTCGTCTGTCAAACAGCACACCCATTTAGCTGCTGTGGCTACAAACTGTACCTCTGACACTTTCTGGCAGAAAAAATGTAAAGTAGGTGCCTGTAAGGAAACATAGAAAAACTAAACAACAACACCACTTATGCGCTGCAATCAAATAATATGAATGATTACAAATCTAGATTTTCCATCCCTACTATACTGCCACTGACTACTGACTACTTTCTCCTATTCCCTCTACTCACCCGTCCTTTTTTTGTTCGGGTTTTTTATCAATCATACTTTCAATAGCATCTCATGCCTCATGCATTATATATATATACACTCCTCATCTCAGCGACACGACTGCTGACTTCTCCTCTGTGTACCCTGGAGGCGTGGACGGCGCCTCCCTGCTGAGTCTTCAGCATGCTGTTTGGATTCATGTGGGGGAGCTCCCCAGAGAGCAGCTCCGACACATGCAACTGCGTAACTGTTCATGTAATAATGTTTCCACTCCATGACAAGCGTTCCCGCCTGCAATGATAAACATCACTTGAGTAAGAGGAATATATCCAATTCAAGGTAGCAGGAAGAGCAAATCAGTTTATGCTATTTACTTTCCTTTTGTCTGTTTATTTGCACATATATAAAAATTGAGTCTGCGGCAGCAAAACATACATAAGTCAGCAGGACTCGCCAGGAACGAAACTGAACATGTGCCGATGGATATTGATCATTACAACTGGGAGAAAGTTCATGGATTGACAAGGATGGAAAATGGGATCTACATAAAATAGTCCAGTTGTATCAAAATGAGAATTACATCAAATCCACAAGGATTTGTAGAAGGTTTGTTAGAAACCAAAAATAAACTGTCTTGGGTACAAGGCAGGAATCAATTCTGAGCAATAGAAGCGTAAATCAGTTGGTTATTAATGTTGAAAATTGAGAGCATAAATAAATAAGTGATTTGTGTTTTAAAAAATAAAGGTTAGCTTGGGGATTTGATGAGGAAATTCTGACATGTGTAAGTAACATAAGGGTTTATTCAACTATTATAAATATTAGAAGATATGTCTTACTAAGAAGAATAGCATTTCATAAATAACTCCAAAGTCAGTGGTTCTTGCTTCTGCTCTCTGAGAATTTGTTATAATTACAAAAACGTGTTTAGTGAGGTCACAATGACCTTTAACCTTTGACCACCACATCTTTAGCAGTTCATTAACTGTGTCTCAATTCAGGGGCTACATCCCTCAAATGCTGCATTTGAGGACCATCTCAAAGGCTCCTTCAAATGCTGCTGAGAAATACGTCCTTCGTTTCCCAGGCAACGAAGACCAGGTGACTCCTTTGTGTCCCAACCTATTCCAAGATACATTCTGCGCCAGGGATGAATCGCTTTGGAATCACTTTTCAAAAAGAGAACATGGCAGACTCCGCAAATAAAATAATAATAATAATAATTAGGAAATCCTTGTGGACCAGACTGCCTCATTTCGGTCCAGCCTTCACGGTCTGCGATGGCTATGGAGGCCATGTCTTCCTCGACTCTTCACAGACTCTGAATTAAGACACAGCTCTTGACTCCAAGTTGACATTTGTGCCAGATGCAATGAAATTCCCTCCAGGCGTTCTTGATATATCACATTCACAAGAATGAGATGGATGTGAGGTCACAGCGACCTTGACCTTTGACCACCAAAGTTTTATCAGTTCATCCTTCGGTCCAAGTGAACGTTTTAGCCAAATTTTAAGAAATTCCCTCAAGGAGTTCCCTCAAGGCGTTCCTGATATGTCACATTCACAAGAGTGGGGTGGAAAGACAATCTGAAAACATTGTTCCTCCGATCACAGCTGTCGCTGGTGTGGAGCTATGAAAACCAACTAACACGTGCCCTTTTAAAAACTCATATTGCAGCAGGACATGCCAACATCCACTGAGTGGTTATCTGCTGCCGCAAACTTTTGTTTGGAGACACGAGGAAAAAGCAAATGGCTAATAGCTACCATTGGTATTTGCCGAGGCGGCTGGCTACTTGGGGAGAATAAACACAGCCGAGTGGCTGCTCAACTTTGCCTTCAGTCTGAACACATGGTTCTTCATCAATAACATAGCAACAATTTTCACCAGCCAAAAGTTCAACGGCAGCAGCTGCTGCAAGAGAGGAAGGGTTAGAGTTAGGGCCAGCCTTAACCCTCACAGTGCAAAAAGACTGCACACATTGAAAAACCAGTTCTCACCCGACTGGCAGGTCGTAACATCTCATACAAATGTCAGAGCTAATTTTCCAAACAATAACAATGAACTGGCTGCATATTCCAGTTCTAAATCATTATTTATTTTCTTTCTCAAAATTTACCAAGGCTTGTGTTTGTCTGTGACCGAGTCAAGACAGAAGAGTTTAGATCCAGCTCTCAAACAGCGTCAGAGTCCTGGCGGTTGGATTTGTGTTGTCACTGAACGAGCAGACGACTAGTGGCCCCTTCCTCCTCCCAGTAACAGCACCAGAATACTGATGGGAAGACTGAGTGGGAGGTCGATGTGAGGTGAAAATGTGATGAACAGACGACCAGAGGGCAGTGATGGAGTGAGAGGAGAAATGTAAGAGTACACTTGATAACGAGATGTGAAGTGATCAAGAGGACAGCAAAACAGTCTGCCTCGCCCTCTTTCTGCTCACTCTTCTCTCATCTCTCTCTGTAACTTTTAGCTTCGGGTGGAAACATTTCCAGACGCTGAAAGACTTTTCAGGAGTTTCTGGAGATTAAAGACCAGATTTGGGCTGAGCTCATCAGAACAACCACAAGGACCTTGGTGACCTGAGGTGGAAAACACACAAACACAAAGACAGAATCTTTCACACCGACACAAACACAATCTCACATGGACGTACACGCCGTCACAGCCGAAGAGCTCGCGTATACAGGCACGTCACGCTCGCCGAACATGAAAGTCAAAACAAGGCAGAAATATAAAAAAAAGAAACTTTCTACTGAAAATCCTCCTCAAAACCGTTGAAACTGAACGATGCTTTGAAGATGGAGAAAGGAGGGAAGTTGTGTGGGTGACTCGCTATTATTAAAGCAACCATTTGACAGTTTCCCCATGAAACAGAAACGTAATCAAGCTGTTTTTCACTTTATCGTCTCCAGTTTCTAAAATCAACTGTCATCTACAGAGGTTGTCAAACCTGAGCTTGGAAGATAATTTTAAATATCTGTGTGCATGAGTGTGAGCTGTTTTCTTTTGAAACTGCGTACATTTCTACGGGTAGAATCCCATATCAGTGTTTGCATCTAAACAACTTTGATTTTTAGTTACAAAAGAAGGCTGATTGCCACTAAAAGAAGACGCAATATATTATAGAAAGCTACAGATTGTTGTTTGTAACTGGCTGACAAGCAGATCATTGATATTGTATAACAGTTTATCTCAGACATCTTTCTGCTCAACAGATTATCCACTGCTGTAAAGCAAACTAAAGCTTACATGACATTTGCTTTGTGCTACATTACCAATTCACTCTCAGTTGTAGCCACTTACATTTTACAGTTGCCAAAATACCCAAATTAATTCAATGGAGCCTCCATTATTTGAATCAAGTGTGAAAAATAAAGTGTTAGACATGAGTCTGCTACACCTGATTTATTTTTCCCTTTCAAATGTCACGCAAATCGTAAAACATAAACTGTAAACTGGTGAAGCTACGTGAGCCAGCAGTGTCGCAGAACGGTCAGTTGCATTGAAGTCCAATAACAATGCAAAACAACCATTTCGCATGGTAATGTTTGAAATTACATACAAGTTGATTTAATATTGAAAACAAAATATACAGTAGTCACTAGGCTTTGTGGTGACTCACAGAGAGTTTGAGAAACACAAACATCTAAAACATGATATATTTAAAAAATCTACTCGTTGACCACAAGGGGTCACTGGTTGTACGCAGACAACTCTTTGAGAAAAGGCCGATCGAAACCAACCTCAACCACTGGTAAAAGTAACTCTGTCATGGGTTGAACTGACTATAAACAACTCTAGAAAACTCTCAGAAGTGTCCTGATAGAAGATAAGCAAGAATGGAGAAACACAGTATCAAAAATAAATACAGCGAAGCTAAATACGTGTCAGAAGAGTTAAAAACATGGTCAACATCGGCGTGGCCTTTTTCAGTGCCTGCAGAGGCTTTACAGATGCTGTTTCCCTCAGCCTCAGGCTACATGTTGTTTCAAGGCGGTCAGCTCTACAGGGTGAATGACAAGAGTTGGGGTGAAAACTTTACTAAGTGAGGAGGAGGAGGAGGAGGAGGAGGAGGAGGAGGAGGAGGAGGAGGACAGGCCTGACAGTACGCTTCCTGCCTCGAGGAAAGAAGTTGCACATTGTATCTTGAAGTTGTTGTTAGTTCCAGTGCCAGTAACGGCTGAGACGAGCAGCGATAGCACATGTTTGAGAGTGCTATTTAAAAGCCGCTGACATGTTCTTCCTCCATGTTCTTGCCAACAAACTGATGAGTGTGTTTAACAGCTGACTTCTCTCAGGTGTTCAGCTTTCACATCATTTCAGAGAGGAAAAAAGTTTAATCCCAAGTGGATTTTTGTAGTAAATGTGATCATTAAAAAGTGGAGTCTTAAATAGGGCTACAACTAACTCCTGTTCCTTACCAATTAAATCGCAGACTACTTTATCAATTCAATTTTATTCATTCAGTTTGTTTTATAAAATGTCAGGAAATAGGGGTAATGCCTATAAAAGTCTCTAAGCCCATGAGGACTTACTCAAACTGGATGTTTTATCCAACCAACAACAAAAAACCCAGATTCCAGATGTACTATCCTAGACTAAAACACATCAACTATGCACATCTGACCAGCTGGAACTAGTGAATTTTGGTATTTTTGTTATTAAAGAATTATTTAAATGATCAATTGCTGTTTTCAATTGGGGACCAATGACCATGATGGCTGCCTCAAAAGAGTATAATGTCAAATAACCTATTACCCTTATCTATGCTACCTACTAGTTGTCTAACAGGACTTGTGGAAGATAGCAACATCAAATTCAACAACAAGCACAGCAAGGCAGGCTGCTACTAATGCTAGCATGGCTAGCAGCAACAAGTTAGGCAGCTTCACTGAGACTCCAGACTCCATGGCAACGAACATCCTGACAGAACTACCCGTCACTTCGGAGAAGGCTATGCAGGAAATAGATCGGGTTAGCAGCATTCTGCAGGATTTACAAACGTATATCTAAATGATGGAAATATCAAAACGACAGGTCTGAATAAGCTATGGTCATACCCAAAGCACTGGGCAGAAACGCAGCAAAACAATTTGGTCAGACACTCTCTCCCAGCTAGTGAGTGCGACAGCTGACTAGCAACAGTCCTGTCTTTTGTGCTCCGGTAGCCCAAACTCGGAAGGTTTATTACCCTGCTAGCAAGGCAGAGCTAGCTGCTTATCCCTGTTTCCAGTCTTTATGATAAGCTAAGCTAACTAGCTGCTGGTTGTAGCCTTTTCCACAGAGTTATAAGAGCGGTATCAATCTCATCTAATTCTCAGCAACAAAGTCAATATATGTAATTAGAGTATTTACAAATAAAACAAAAAATATTAAAACCAAAAAAATCTCCAGCTAATGTTGTAATTAAAAACTTGTCCCTCTGTTTAGGCACTACAGCTGTCACAGAGAGCTTTATCACCCCTCCTCCAAAAATATAATTGCACTGATTTTGAAATAGCAGGTGTTGAAGTTGGCATCAAATTGAAAAAAACAATCCTGGAGGCCTGCTCCGCTAGTGAAAGGACCAGTGAGACTCGCATGAAGCAGGGAAGCTACTGGAACACTCCCAACTGTAAGGAGGTGATTTTGAAGCTTCTTGGAATGAGCTGAGAGACATGTGCTTGACATCCTGGACTGGCAGCATAGTCTATAACAGAGCGCCGGGCAGTCGAGAGAAAACAGACTGCAAGATTAATAAGAGAGGAGAAGAAGAAGAAGAGTATTCCCACGGTGCAGGATGATGTGGGATGTGAAGTGAAAATGTGCAATTTGGTGTGAAGATTCATTGTTAAAGTTAATTTTCTTTCTTTTATCTCTGTCACTGGCCGGTACAATGAGACATGATTCACCGGAGACTGCCGCTAACGTTGTCCACTATAGTGATGTTTCTATGGCACAGACCTACTGCTAAGTACCTCGCTGACTGATATGAAATTGCTTCTGTAGCACAATTGGGGGGAAAAGCTGCAAATCGGTCTGAACAAAGACAAAGTGAGGAGCAAGTCACAACAGCAAAGAGCGGGCAGTTATGGGTGAAACAGAAAGGCATACGTGTTAGATGAGGTAATGCTAAATCTCTTTCACACTGCTGACAGACAAAAGTGACATTAATATGAGGTGAATTTGCATAGCAGATGTTCCCCTACGCAGGGCTAGATTTATTGAACTAGCAAACACTGGGATGGCTACGTGCCATCTGTCATACAGCAGCGGCAGATAAATTAAAAGTAACAGCTGTGAGTATACTGTGGAGGTAAGGGCAAGTTATAGCATCTTGCTCAGAGGAGGAAGAGATGCATGTCAGGGAGGAGATGGAGACGAGAGAGAGAAAGAGAGAGAGAGAGGGAAAAGGCAGAACTGTTGCAAAACAGACAGAAGGAGAAACAATTTCAGACTCACATTCACTCTGAGTTATCGGCTGTTTATCATTTGTATTCTCCATTTGTCAAAAAGTGGCTCGCTGCTACATATTGCCATAACTCAGTGTAGCTGTACGAGCCCACGTAAGATTTGTTTGTGCTCACACAGGCGGCGTGAATTACACTTTACACTTCATCATGTATTAATTGTAAGAGCTATTTGTCCTCATACAACTCTTGCAGAGGCATAAATCACAGTCGTGAGAAAAATGATTCCCATCTTTCTTTCTCCTTAAGTCAGTCTTTTTGTCTTCTTGCTCTCTCTATACCTAGCCGTAATTCACACAGCAACCCACAGCTTTTGTAAGAACAACATTAAGAATTAATTTGTTCATCATGACACGAGCGTCAAAGTGTTTTAGTCCGAGGGCTAAACACAGACTTTGCTCCACTCCACTACATTCAGTGAAATTCAAACTGTTTTAAACCGCAGCATGAGCTGAGGTGACGGTACAAACACAAACTGTGGATGACATTAAAGCTGCTGTTAATATGATACACTGAAAGTCTGCTAGAGGTGTAGCAGCACAAAGAACATCTAATCATGATTCATTGTGAAAGTGCCTTTTTGATTAAAAAAAAAAAAAAAAAATGTTTTCCCTTGTTTAAAGTTTCTTACTGGAGGGAGATTCAACTTTTCAAAGTCTTTCAGTCTGTGAGGGTTAGTTAGAGATGAAGCAAAACATCATTAAAGTCACAAGATAATCATCAAGCTCGTCTCGCACCGACTCCAGAATAGCTTCACATCACTTCTGGTTGACTGTATGTCGTGCATTAGACTTATAGAAGTGATAATTAGCACATCTGCCTCAGAGGCCTGATGTACTTTTCTACATCCCTGGTGGTAACGTGTTGTATTTATTCTCACTGCATATGATGAATGTGTGTCTAAAATGTGTTTTCATACATTTATATTTTTTTCTGGTGCATCTTGTACTCGGGGCCATTTGGTCTCCCCTTCCCTTTTAACCAATCTCAGGAACGTGGGTTGTTGAGTGAGTATTTGAGTGTCGGTTTGCAACAACATTACCAACACCAAAAGACAAATTTACACATGCTCTGATGTCTAGGAAAAAAAATAAAATCATCTTCGTATAAGAAAAGAGTGATAGCTATAGTCAATGTCAACCTACATTTGAAAAGAGCCCAACCAGGAGGCAGATACTGATATTGATATTTGAGACTTAAAGCTGCACTAATCAATCTTTTTTTATCCACAGTGGGTCGAAAGAATACAACACGCCCAACATTTGAGTTCCCCTCAGCTCTCATCAACTGTTCTCGGTTAGAAATGACACTAACCTGCCCACAGCTAGTTAGCAGCTAGCTGGTGAACATAGTGGCTCATTGATCAGATAAATAGCCAGATATTTTTCTCATTAGTTGGCGGAGACCAAAACAAAAGTAACAGGTGAACGGAAACACGACTCTAAATGAATGCTGTGTCTACTGAATGTAGCCACTGTTTGCTAACACGTTAGCCATATCAGCTTTATAGGGTGTTATAAGGTGTCCATGTTGTGTTTACAACACGCCAGATTTCACAGTTAAAAAATAAATGTCAGTTCTATTAGGTGGACGCACTATGTAGTAATGGCACTTTCTAAATTACCTTAAACATGTCTTTCAATTCCTGTACTGCATTTTCTTATTTATAATTGTCCAACTAGTCGGCTACTACTGGTATATGTGCGACAAGCCGACTTCAGCTGATGTATCGGCCAGGCTCTAAGTTTGAACACTGAACTCATGGCCTTCGTGTTATTAATATTTATGCCTTACATATATCCTCAGTCACCACTCCACCACTACTATCACCCCAGCATCTTTTCTTTATGAGGAAACGCTGAAATCGCTGAGAAGCAGGTAATGCCTTTCAAATGTGTTCGAATTAAATAATACAGCCCACTAATCTGATTCAGTCTAATTCAGAGTTTCAGAGTAGTCTTGGAGTTGTTGCTGCTATTTAACACAGTGACAAAAAACTAAGGTCAGACACACACACACACAGCTACACACACACACACACACACATCAATCATGAAATAACAGTGCAGGTTTTTGAGTCACACCTGCTTCAAACCACAAATTGCCCCCTGTAATCATCATCTGTCTCTTTGTTGTAGCGCCGGTCCCTTCACACCAGCCACACAGTGTGTCAGAGCTTCTCGAGGAACACCTGGCAGTAGCTTACTTATTGTGTTCCCTATAACCAATAATGACTATCTGTAAAAACAACAATGACCGTGGCAGGATGCAGTTTTCATGGGTGGTGTAAAAGTCCAGCACTCAGGTTTTTTAACTTGTAGATCAAGTGTTTGTGCTGTGGGAAAAAGAAAACTGCATATAACTTCACAGACTATACCTGTAGTTTTTAATGTTATCAAGTAGTTAAAGCACAGCATATGGTTTTTGAATGTGTTTCCTTTCTTTTAGGCAGCTACTTATTTCCCCGCTGTTTGTGAATGCAGCACATTAATGTCAGCATTTTTAGTAAGTGACTTTAAAAGCTTTTGAAGCTGTTTACTTTTCAAAACTGCCCCTGCTTGCAACTGTATTACCATGTGAGGTGACTTCGTTTAACACCAAATGGGTTAAATCGTCACTGTGATGTACGAAGGTTTAATCCTATTTAAATGTAGGCGCATAATTAAGACAAAAAAATGAAACCCACTTCAGTATAACACAGCCAGTCCCGGTCGGCGGTGCCGTCCAGAACACCTGTATCCTGGTGCGTCTGCGAGGCGTGCTCTCCGTCACTGCGGGGGGACAGTTGGTCATGAACTGCGTGTCCTCCTCATCGATGATCTAGAAAAACAAAAGAATGGAATATTTCGTTTTAACATGTGAAAAAACTGCTCGTTAAAGAGAATCCAAATCATCCCAAGCAGTGGATTACATAACCATTGCCACAGGGAGCAGTTAGCCTTGCAATGCAAACCCAAAACTGCACTTCTCTAAAGGGGCTCAACCCTGAGACAGATGTTATTTCAAGTAGCATATGCAATACGTGATAGATCTGGTCTTTGCTTACAAGTTTGAAAAGGTGGAGGTGGATGTAATGTCCGGGGATCGTCATGACGAGTCTCATCTTATTGCGAACTGTGAACGCCTGTACAAAGTTTGGTGCATATCCATAAAGAAAGATCTTCACTTCTACGTTCTCTTCTAGTTTCAATGCATAAAACTTCAATCTGCTGGTGGCGCTGAAGACTGAAGTCATTAGAATTCATCCACTAGGGATCATGAATTTACGGTATGTAGCATCTTTTCGTGGCAACTCAATTAATATTTTCGAAGATATGTTACTCCAAACTGTAATTGTAAAACTGCTGTTGGCACTAGAGGAGAAATCAGGGGATCACAAATGTAATTGAGACTCATCCACTGGGAACCTGGAATGCCGACGGCAATCCATTAAATAGTAATTCAGACGGTTCGGTCTGGACTAAAAGGGAGGAGAGACTGAGAGGTAAGACTAGGAAACAACAGGATTTATGCAATTTTGTATATTACTACTACAAGACCGCTGTCATAACAGTTCTCCCCGCGGCCCTGTCCAGACCAGGCATTAACATGCGTCTCGGGGGATCCAATCACATCTGGATAGCCCTCAGTACAGATGTGAACGCAGCCGAGATGCATCGACGGTTCTGGGCCACATATGGCCACATTCTTTTAGGAGTTTGAAGGACTGTCTACTTAACTGAAGTCCTCCGCCACAGTCTGATTTATATACATATTTTTATGGTGTTTCCCACACATATATATTGTGGCAGCCCGCCACAATATCAGCATTGACCTCCACATATTGACTTTCTATTTTCTTTTACTATTTCAAAATGGTAAAATCTTATTTCACTGTAGAGCAGTGTGCAGCACATTGATTCACTCAGTCCCTCCTTGTCCTGCCCCCCCCCTCTCTCTCTCTCTCCCTCCCTCCCTCTCTCTCTCTCCCTCTCTCTCTCTCTCTCTCACACACAAACACATTGACAGCAGACCTGTCTGTCATAGTCGAACTGACTGAAAACAATAACACATTTGGTCTTTGCAAACAGAAATGAAGTGCGTGTCTATTTTCATATGGAGCGGAGAAGTGAGATACGATCACAAGTGGTCACTCGAGACTCGAGAACGATTTTAACTCACTGTGAAGTGACGTACTGAAGAGTTGTCCACTTGTGATCAGATCACCTGAGACGCATGTTTGCACAGGGACTAACTGTGCATTTAATATTCATTTATTATGTTGAAAACACCTTTGGTAATCCAGTTTTTATTTAAAATGACTGATCGTTAAACTAAAAATAAAGACTGTGAAGGTTTATCATAACAAATAAAGGAAACGTCCTGTTTTCTGCCAATGAAGTGAACAGTTCCCAGGCTAACAGAAAGCAGCATTAAAACAACGTCGCTTTTCTAAGGCCAGTATAACCAAAACTAATACTTGTAAGATTTTATCAGAGGAGCTCTTCCTCATAAATGTGTCGTGGGTGAACAGAGGGAGTAGTCTTCATCAGTGTTCAGTGTTTTATCTTCTGTGCTATAGTGGGAGTTGCAGATTGCAGAGATGAGTGCACTGTGCATGTCTGTTACAATATGGTATCAGTTTGTAAAATAACCCAGAAATAAACTGTGTTTAATATCAAGAGCAGCAGTAAGAGTAACATGATTGATCTTTGATCCAGATTTAATTGTTTTTTCGGGGGTTTTTTTTAACACAGCTTGAGTCGACAACAAAGTTGCGTGAAAGAGGACAACTCTCAAAGTCCCGAAGAGGCTTTGGATAATAACAGTCTTGTGTTTTCAAGATGCGTCTAGGCCATTCCCCTCAGTACTTGGCCCTCGTCAGACATTTTTAAAGACTAAACACACACAGTGACAGAAACACACACATGCACCCACGGCCTATGACCTTAGCTAGTGTTCTCCAGCTGCGTCGGCTCAACATTAACAATGATTCCCAAACTGTTGATAGGACATTAAGATGGGTACAAAAGTCACAGACAGCTCTTTCCTTTCTTTCTTTCTTTTCTTTCTTTCCTTTCTTTCTCTCTCTTTCTTTCTTCCTCTTTTTTTTTTTCAAGAAATTCTTTCCGTGTTTCTGTCTTTTTCACAGTTTGGTTTACTTTGTGTCACCAAGACTGAAGTTCTGTCAGTCAAAAGCAGACACAAACAACCGGCTAAAAGACAGGGAGAGAAAGGGAGACAGAGAGCGGGGAGGGAGGAGGGAGGCGTGAAACAGATAAAGGGGGGAAAAAGAAGAGAGAGAAACATAAGAGAAGAGGAAAGCGAAGAGAGTTTTGTGAGAGAGGGGAATAGTGAGATAGAAAGATAAATTGAAACAAATTGCACAAGAATAATACTTAAACACAAAGCTGCTGTCTAGACATGAAAAAAACAGCTTATTTTCTCTCCCTGACGCTGTCGACTCAGATCTTCACATCACTGTGTTCAGGCTCAGGCTTCATTTGACTACTGGGCAGTTCTGCAGTCCTTTTAATTACAATAATACTAATACAATCAAGTCCTAATCAAGACCAGACTCGGGACAGTCCAGTACAAAGACAGCCAATCCGCTCGGGCCGCATGACGTACTGTGTTTTATTTCACATTATTTGAACTGTATTGTGACTCTTGCATTAATGTCTTTGTTTATTGACAGAAAACCGCACACATACTCCTTTTGAATACAATCATCCATCGACCCGTCCTTTGAGTCCTCCTCTTATTCTCCGTGCCCGAGCTTGTGCTACAGAGAGTTCATCCCGGCCGTCCGTGGTGTTCTGGCCGACACTCGGGGTTGAGAGCAGTGATAAATACAACTGGTGCCTTACAGTCCTGCAACCCAGCAGTTATCTCACTTACATGTGCAAAAAGTCGAGCCCTACAACAATAAAGATAAGTCCCGAGTCCTAAACTTTCTCCCTGTTTTTCTTCCTTTTTTATTATTTATTATTTTTACACGTCCGGACAGGTGAGTCCAAAAGTCTGAAAACTGGGTTTAAAGTCACGACAGCCAAGTCTAATCTGAAGACAGGCAAGTCTCAAGTTATGATTTCTATTTAAACAAGCAAACTAGGAACAAGGTGAGCACATTAAAGTTTAAAGGCATCACTTGTATCGGGGGAATGTGCGAGAGATGGAAGGACAGACAGACAGAGAGAGAGAGACAGACAGACAGAGAGAGGAAGAGAGCGAGTGTGGGAAGACTGGCAAAGGAGCGTTTGTTTTCATTGCAGAGGCTGGCATGTCTGTGTGTGTCCACGTTTTGTCTATCTCAATCTCTCTCTCTCTCTATCCCTCGCTCTCTGTTGAGACGGTAAACACAGATGCTTCAGAGTGCCTGCACAAGCAAACGCAGAGCCCTGTTCAAACACACACGCACAGACACACACACACATACACATAAAACACACACGCACACACACACACACACACACACACACACACACACATCATCACACACACAAAGAGACAGAGCGGGAGACGGACAAGGTAAACCAAGGATTTAACAAACACCCAGACTCCCTGGAGAAAACTGACAATAAGAGTGATATTAGTGTGAGTCTGTGTGTTTGTTGGTCACTGTGCACACACACACACACACACACACACACACACACACACACACACACACACACACACACACACACACACACACATTGCAGGTTTGTAATTAAATGCAAAGCAGTTACAAAAGAGTGTATACAGTTAAAAACCTTTGGGACTTGAGTGCAGAGATGAAACTTTTTCGGAGGAAAATCGCGGCCAGACAGACGGATAGATTGAAGTGTCACGTCAGCTCTTGAAGATGAGCTTATTTCAGAGAGTAACAAAGTTCTCTTGTCTCGATGAAGACCTCGGAGGCGCCGACATTTTGCCTTGAGCTTTCCATCAATCAAAGCCGTACTATTACTGCAGAATACCGCTGAGATCTTGGGGCTATCACCGGCATTGCATCATATTACATTTTGTGTCTGAGCCACCCAAGCAAAGCAGCAGTGTCACATATCCAAACAGCTACTCTGTAAAAAAAAAAAAAAAAAAAACGGACTCTGTGTGTGTGTGTAGGTTATTTCCTAGCAAATGGAGCCGATTCTGTGGCTTTTGGCGTTCAATTACACAAAACAACATCGGAGAAGAGGGGGCGTATCGTTCATTGGGTCTGTTTAATCTAAAAATGACCCCCAAAGCTTTTTAAAATCCCCTGTTTTTCGGTTATATCTACATATTTAGTGTTGCATTGCTTTGTCGAGGTCAATTTAAGGGAAATTTACAAAGTTTCCATAAGCTGTTTTGCTGTCATGACTGTCAAACCGAGGACTGTGTGTGTGTTGTTTGTGCTCATGCAGACTAAATACGTAAATGGACGGTCTGTCCGACTTGTAAAGGGAGCTCAGATGATTTCTTTCCTGCCCTTCTTTAAGTCTGTCATCCCCTTTTCTCATCTCTGTTTTTCGTTGTGCGAAAGCTCTGACGTTATCGGGGCTTTGGTGTGAAAAGCTCTGACAACAACAGGCAAGTCTGTCACCTTGACTGAAGAGCACACTCAGGGAACAGACTACACGGGGAAATACAGATGCAATGTGTAAAAGAGAAAGACTTTCTGTGACACCTGCTAGCCATTTACAAGCACCAAGCATTCAGCTTTTGACCTGAAGTGTTGTTTTTACCTGACCCGACTCATCCACTTATCATGCAGAGGTTACTCTTTTCACTTCTGCTGTGTGCAAATAAAATAAATCAAGTATTATTTCCGACTGCTATCAGACACTGTCCTACCATAACAGATGACCCCGGGTCAGTTGTGCAAGCAGCTCATTATGACCCAGTAGTGGTCGTGTGAGAGGACACCAGTCTTTTCAGCAAATGCCACAATTAATTAATTATCAATTAAGTAATTATGATGGGAACAAAGGAGGAAGTCCGGTGACGTTGTTATGTAGCGACAAAGTCAGTGGGAGGAAGCCGGGTAGATGGGTCAACAAAACAAAAGTCCTCTAACCTTATTAAAGTACTTACTTTAACTCAAACCGAGATCCTTAAAGGAATCATTGTCTTTATAATACTCTTGGTGAGGAGAGGAATAAAGTTTGATGCTGAATTCGTATCGTTTCTCTAAGTAAACAGCTGTTGATGCTAACGCTAGCTAGCCAAACCAAGATGTTTTTGTGCTTAACCCTAACCAAACCTTTACCATAGCTTGGTCATATCATAAAAAGGTTCCCCCAGACCCCAAGTTTTGTACAAAAGTTATTTTGTTTAAATTAGTTGCCCCTGTCAGTTACTGGGTGGTTGACCTCGTTTGACTCCCTTGTGTGCCTAACCACAAAGAAAGGGGGCGGTTTCAAGCCAAACAGTTTCATACATTTTTGAGGGAGTATCCTCATAGCAACAGGGAGCCTGACTCAGAGGGTATCATGGGTTCATGTTCAGTTTAACCTTTACCAAAGTGTGCGGCCAATATTGTTCTGAACAAATAAACATGGCCATTGTGCATGTGGGCACATGAGAGCATGAAAATGGTTGACTCTGTGTGCGCCTACTTGTGTGTGCGTGTGTGTCTGTTTTCCACACTCTTTTGCCTACTCAGTTTGTTTAGGCTATTGTCAATGAGAAACAGCATGAATAAACTAGACAGGCTCCAGCTCAGACCGAAGCTGAGTCACAGAGCTGTTGCGGCTGCAGCAGTCGCCCTCAATCACTTTTGGCTTTGAAACATTAAAACATAAGTGGTGACATTTTCTATGATACCAACGGTAATTACTTTTCTTTTGTAAGTAGTTTTGCTTGACCTATTATTCCAGTGGTGCATATCCCGCCATGATTTTACACAACACGGTACAATTAAGCATTTGTTTATCATGCTTCATGATGATGTTTGTATTCAGATGGAAATGGTGGGATATCCCCGTTCATACCAATTATCTCAAACTAACACTGTTTGCTGTTGTTGAAAATGTAAAATTATGGTGTTTATGCACCATGACTCCCCACAGATCAGCTGTCAATCAAACAGCGTGAGTAGTAATGTAGGCTATATGAGTGGCGTATTTTGTCCATTACAGAAACCCAGAATTCAATTACTGATAGAGCTATCTTGGCTCTTCTATGTTTGTGGACTGAAAATTAAAGGTCCTATATTGTATTGAGTGAGATTTCCATGTCGTCTTTGATTATAAAGCAGGTCTAGGTTCTATATTAACACTGTTAAAGTATCAAAGCGCTCAGTCCAGAGACAAACACACACAGCCTGTATTCAGAAACTGAGCCTTCAAACGAGCCGTCAGGACTTCCGTAACTTGTGATGTCACAACGAACAGTGACTGCCATCAGCCATGTCCCAAGCCCCGCCCACTTTGACCCAGCATCCAACAGGATGCAGGATTTGGTTTCTCTGAGTGTCTTACCTGAAAGCTGCTATATTTTTATTCGTCACTCAGAAAACAGCTCAGAGCCTCTCTTCTGATGGGCAGATTGACAGATTAGCATAATGAGAAAGAAAATGTTTTTGGATGAATGTAAACATCCGCTTTGCTCATATCTCTTACATCAGTTCACAATACTCCCAAAATGACTCTTGAAGAATCACAACTGAATCCCTATAGAATCATAGATTGCATTAAAGAAGTAAGAAGTACCAGATTTTTACCTCACACTCATAGTCTTGATGCATTATGTATTTAATATGCTGTAATCAGTGCAGAGTACAACATTATTTATGCAAACCTCAAGCATCTGAACGAACCAGCTTGTCAGGCATAATAAATAAAAAAAAGTTGTGTAAACTATTCTCTGGCACCACTGGAAGTAAACAAGTAGACAGTTGTCCTTGCAAACTCCTGTTAATCAGAAAACAGGGAGGGGTGCGACACTCAGGGCTCCTGCAGCGTGTATCTATCTTTTGGTACTTAGAGAGGCAATAATTACTTTAGGATCACATTTCGGGGTGATTACGCTGCCTATCAGGTCACCATCATTACAGCCCTGCACACATCCTATATGTCCTTTTCTTTAAAGCCCTCTAAGCTCTGCTTGGCTTACATAATTGCCTCTATCTAAAACCTATGACTTAGCTATGGCACTTTAAACTGATTGGGTTTGTTTATCCCCGGCTAAACTCAGAACCCTTGATAATCTCTGCAGAAAAAAAGAAGATAATATCTCATGTCTGCTCATCTCTCCCCTTATCCAAACAAGCTCCGTTTGTCTCCCTGAGCAATAACACATTGCTGGCCTAGATAAATATGACCCACGTCCCACACTAACGCAAGGAGGGCTGGGAAAAACACACACGCAGACCCACATGTATACCCACATGCCCATTTGGTGCATATATAAGCACAAAGACACACATTTCCAAGCAGACAATGGCTGCAGACACAGTGGGATACTGAGCCTCTCACATTCACACAGATGCACGCTCACAGATAGACTCTCCAAGGTCTGACACATTAAGACAGAAGTCCTTTAATGGCGGTGACAGGGACAAACAGCAGATTATTGCTTAAGGAAAAAAGCAATGAGCAGCGACTCTCCGTTGTGGTGTTTTAGTAAAGCAGCAGGCGGGCACATTCCAGGACAGCTGCCAGAAACAACCCAGTACCAGAGAGCAAGGAGAGAGACCGGCCGCACGGGGAACCACAACTGTGTTCATTTGGCTCCTCTTCCACTGCCACAATAACAATGGTGACATTGCAAAACTAGCCACATAATTAACTTGTGGAAAGTAAACTGTCAGGAATATGAATCGTTGTCTTCAACTTAATTTTAAATAAGCATTATACTGTAAACCCCCCCCCCCCCCGATAAAGAGAAGCTGGGTTTGATGGATTGAGGTCATTTAGATAAAAAGCCAGAATCGCTGTCATGCTGCATCTTCTCTCATCAACCCACTAATATAATATGGGACACAAAGGGTTGGCGTATTTAATAAATGAAATCATTCTAAAGCTCATTTCTGATACTAAATGACTCCAAAATAAAGTTTTCATTGAGATAACGCTGCGGTTCACCAGTCTGGAAACACAACGAGAATGTGTTCCCAGATGTTCAGACTTTAAAGTCAACTTTTAAGAACTTTTCAGATATATTCTTTCAACACTTCACAGTGTTTTCACATGTCAATGAGGATGAAAGTGTCAATTACATCCGTAAATTAAAGAACAAAAAAATGCTTGATGGATTTGTCGATACGTGTTAACACATTTCAGAGCCGGATTGTCAAATTTAATTTTGTTTCGAGCTCAGCACACACTGTTCCGGTTTCTGCTCCCTGGTCTCAGCCTCTCTCCAGACTCTGCCGGGACACTGAGCTGGAGACCGCGAGGTGTTTATTGTGCAGGGAGCAGAATCGAATAGGGGAGAACGAGCCGAGACGTTTGCGTTTGAACTGTTAAAACCAAAAGCAAGTTAGCCGCGCTGCGTGAGTGCCCATCAGATGTCTCAAAATTTCCTTGATCCGGAAAACCAAAGTCCTACTGTGAGCCACAAAACAATGTGGTCACTCTGGTATCTTTGTTTTCATGCAACACACCTGCTGTGAGAACCTTTTCTATCTTCAGGCAGGATCACGCTCTTTGCACTAAACTCCAAGTAAAAATAAAAACTTCAACTTTCTTTATCCTGTTTGAAGATCTCATTCAAAATCACTCTCAACTTGTCAAAATGAATTTTCACAGACGGATACGCAATTTGTTTTGATTGTTGGTGTTTATTCTCCTGTGTCATTATTGCTTATTGATGCCTCACTTTTTTATTCTTTATCACATGCTTGTTATTTGTTTCATCATGAAGCTCGGTGTAAACACGCAAAAGTTGCTCATTATAATTTAGTGGTTGGAAAAGCTAAGAGAGTCGACCCAGAGGCAGCGCTGCTGTGAGATGCAGAGGTCAAGCAAGACTTTTACACCGTATCAAAGGATACACCCCCAAGAGGAGCAAAATGACTGAATAAATTAATGACCGAACACTTTAACAAATTAACTTCACTTGAGACAAGACGAGGGAATACTCCTGGTTACGTCTGTCATTAGGAGACACTGACATCAGGTACCATCTGATAGTTACTAGACTGACAGTGAATAAATAAATGATCTCAAACACACTCAAAGAGCCAATAGCTCTGCCAAGACTACCCAATCCTCTCTGTGATTTTTTCATGAAAGAAAATCTCATTTTCGGGGGCAACCTGATGTTGAGTGTGCGCACCACATGGGCTCAAATGCCCTGAACAGCGAGTCCCCGGTTCGACTCCCGGCCAGCTGGACCATTTGCTTCGTATCATTCCCCTACACTCTCTCCCTGCATTTCCTGTCTGTCTCCACTGTTGCCATCAAATAAAAGCATAAAATGCCCCCAAAAAAGTCTCTTAAGAAAAAAAAGAAAGAGAATCTGGAAACATTGAACGGAGAGAGACGATCATGGGAAACGCATGGCTGGTTTTTCCATTGTAATAAGTGAAGTAGTTTATAAGAAAACTACAACAACAAAAAAAACTGCAAAAATTGCTCATGTTGCAGTTAAAAAAAATGAATTTTTCCACCAAACTTTATTGAAACTTTTTTCTTTTTTTTTAATGTGGTCACTCACTGACTAACAAACATCTGCAGCTGAACACATCCCTGGTGGAGGATTTAGTGACTTTCAGGATCCAGGACTAGATACGGACACACTTTCTGTGCACTTCACCTGATTTCCTTGCGCTTATTGAATAGATTACACCAAGGTCTCCTACTGCACTGAAGCTCTAGTGATGTCCCTCACTTTGGATAAAAACTCTGCCAAATGAAATGAGCGCTCCTGTGCACAACTGGTTTTCATGCTCTCGGCCCCATAGTTCCAATTAAGGGACAGAATGAGATTTTAGACAATAGTGTGTTTCCACCTTTGAGGTAACAGTTTGTTTCAACATGGCAGACCCTCCCTGCACAAAGCCACGTCCACAAAGAACTAGTACCCCCAGTTCACTGTGAAGGAAACGACTGGCCTTTAGGATGGAAATAGCAACTTGCAACGCGGGGCTTCATCACCCAGGATCAGTGGCCGATGGAACTAATGCTCCTGTGGATGAATGAGGAGTGGAGGTTGTCATAGCAGCAGGTTAACACCCATGGTTTTGGAGTGGGTGTAAAAAAGTGTCCAAATACTTTTGTTAAGCTGTCCACATACTTTTGGACATATAGTGTCGACTACACTCCAACTAATCCAGTCAAATACATGTCATAAATCTTGAGTCCATGAAGTCCATGACGCGAGACTGCGAGCAGCTCATCACCACCTTTAGGTTGGCGTTTTTGCTGAGCAACGTCTAGCCGTCGTGTGAGACAGCATCACTGTTTATAAAGCAAATGTTGTTAAATAGCAATAATGTCACACAATCGTTATCTGATTCGGTCGCTGTAGTTTCCGTCAGCGCTTTCATCAAGTCACGATACTACAACACTGTCTGACTGAAGAGTGTCAGCTAAAGACCGACGTTGCCAACGTGAAACAAGGAGGATCATATTAAAGATAAAGAGTCGGGTAAATGCCTCACACTCACTGTTCAGGCTGCAGCAGTATTACTACAAGATCTCTGCGATCGTTATCATTTGTTTCAAAGTCAGAGGTTCTGCTGGAAACCTGGTGAATCCTCTCGTCAAACTGTTGGCTACAATAAATCAGCCTCCCGCTCTGTTTAGCGAGAGCCTGGTGAGGATGAGCATGCGGAAACACAGCTACAGATGTGTGTTCCTGTTTACACTGAGCGGGAGGTAATTGAGGAAGTCTGGCTCTCTCTTCAGGAGCTCTCTGTTGCTCAGTAGGAGTTGTGTTACCACTGAACTTAACATCTCACATCTCTCTCCTGTGTCCTCTCACTCTCTCTTTATCTCTTGTCTCTCTGTCCTTCCCCTTCTTCCCTCTCTCCTTCATCCATGAGAGAAAATATCTGCTACTTAGCGGGAAGGATGCCATGTCAGCCTCCCCCCTGGAAGAGCTGCACCAAAGAGGCAACTAGATTCTCTCTTCTTCTCCACCACAACAGGAGAGCTCAGTTTCCTATAGCTTCATCCAGGGGAACTGTGTTGCATCTGTCAGCAACACCTCCTTTAACCTCCATATCAGAAGACGGCGGGGGAGCAGCTAAGTCGACTCCCATGTGCATTAAAGCATGCAAATGAGTTCATCTTCTGCAAACTCTCCCAGAAAGCTCAGAGCACATTCAGTATGCAGAGAATTTTTTTTTTTTTTTCTTCCTCTCCACACCTGCTTATCCTTACCTGGAACTGGCCGGCGTAGTCATCGTCTGTGGTGCCCTCTCTGCCCTCCTTCAGCGCGATGAGGGTGAATCCTCTGAAATAAGCAGGGCTGGTTGCCAGGAGGACCACTGTGGAGAAGGAGAGAGAGAGAGTGTATGTGTGTGTGTTCAGTTCACAGAGACAATGAAAGGTAAAGAGACTTTACACTGACACAGGGGTCACCCCAGATGATGTGAAGAGACATACGTATGAAAGCCACAAGCCTGTTCAGCATCGGCGTGATGTGGAAGAGTGAGGGGCTGTAAACAAAGGCTTAGCATCTAACAGTAGAATTGAAAAGAGGCTATAAATCTCACGCAGGGAGTTTAGTGCAGAGGGAACAGGCCAGGAATGGGAGCCATATAATGAGATGTGGGAAGGATTTTATTCGACTCACCTTCATGCCCTAACCTTGCATTTTCATACCAGCCCATTTATCTTAAAACTTGCCCCCAGCACTGAGAAGACAGATGTCAATATTTTCAATCTCATCCGGTTTTTGAAAAACTTAAGTTATGCGTCACATAAAGGCTACGAAGGCTTGGGAAATAACTTCCTTTTCTTTCCTGTGGTGGTGTCCTTCACAGGTCCCTGGTAGCTGATTAGAATTTAGCCCTGGATTGATAAAATGTGGTGTCGCGGCCAAAAAAATTGCAAGATCAGGAGTATGATCTCAGTGGGGAGACTTTAAGACAAGGTGACCTTTGATTTTCATCCTTGTTCTTGATGTCTGTATCAAAACTGTAGCTTGCCAGGTCTTATCATTGTATTATTGAAAAATCCCACCATCCTCCCACTGGATTATGAATATACTTTGGGTTTAAGATGAAGAGAGGGTAAAAGTTTTGTATTTTGAGTTGGAAACCACTTGTGCTCACTTCTAAACTCATCAAGAATCTCCACGAGGAGGCCGAAAGTGTTTTTTTATGAGGCCAAATCTACCAGACAGGATAGGGACTAAATTTGTAGGGGTCAGCTTAATTGGAGCCATATCGCTGTGTGTGTGTGTGTGTGTGTGTGTGTGTGTGTGTGTGTGTGTGTGTGTGTGTGTGTGTGTGTTGTCCACTTGCTTGCAGGAAGAGGAGAGGAAGTGAATATAGGTCAGACATTATAACACTAAGTAGCCTTATCAAACCGCTACTCTCCCTGCAGAGTTGGCAGGCTGGATAGTTAATATAGTCTAATAAAAATTAGGATTATTGTGGTTATTACTCATAATGTTTGTGAGTACATGATGCCTGGATATGCTCAAGCTCTCTGGAAATTAAAATAAAGACAGAGGGAAGAAATTTCAGGGTGCACTTTTCTTTTTTCTCCAACTAAAATAAACAGTCCACTTGTTAAATTTTGCGCAGGTTTACGCGCGGATCGGGCAAATGGAGAAAACAAACTCTACCTCTGTAGGTCCTGCCAGGTTGGTAGGTTTCCGGGTCCCCCTCCACTCTGAGCCTGAACTCATGGTGTCCATCCTTCCGGGTCCCATGGGTCGGCGCCCGGAGGATCCGCCCGCAGTACCCGTCCGACCTGCCTCCGGAGGGCTCCTCCACGAAGGCGACGGCGTTGCATACAAAACTCGTGACGAAATAGTACTGCAAGAGCAGCAGATGCAAATACATTCCCATCTCGGAACTGCAGCCCGGAGATGAGAGTACAGTGGCAGTCCAATCAAAAAGGGAAAAAAAAGCCAGTAGTGGAAAGGCGAAACAGCGGAGAGAGGATCTGCTCCTTCCGCACAAACTCCCACCAAACTACAGCAGCGTCACGGTCAGTGCGAAAGGTGAAGGCAAGGAGACGGAGACGAGCCCATCCTGAACTAGAAAGAGCGCGTCTGGGGCGCACCACGGTGAAGCGGAGAGAGGCACTGCTGCTGCTGTTTCCGGATCAGTCTGTGGTGTTGACAGAGCCTGGAAGCAGCGGGGGGCCGCCAAATAACCGAGCGCGGGTGCACGCGGCTGTCTCCTTGACTTGAGGCGAGGGAAGGTCCAGACTGGAGCTCCGCACTTTAATAAGAGCCAGCCCTCCACTAATACACACACACACACACACACACACACACACACACACACACACACACACACACACACACACACACACACACACACACACTGTCTATGGGAATCTCACACATGGAGCTGCCCCTTGGGGTAAAAATCCAAATGTTGAGCCTGCTGCTCAAATACGACAACACATTTAAATTCTCTATAAACTGCCGGCTGCACGGGAGCTGAAAGACATCAGGGAGTAAGATCTGTTCATTACAAATTCATAAGTGAGTCGCATATTTACATTAAAAATAAGCAACAGAATTTGTGTTTATTCATCCTCATCTCCTGTGCGCATTTACGCATTTTTGTTCCAAGATTAAATCACCGCATTTTCATGAACGAATCAACAAAGACTAACATTTCATTTCACTGAAAGACACGATGAAGTTAAATAACGTCAGTAGAAACTCCACAGTGCCCACATAGTTTGACCAATTGGTCCTGTCCTGTGCGTATCCAGGCACTTTCTGGTGCGACGTTGTTCCACGAAAAAATGCAGAAGCACAAGAAATGTATGTGAGGAATATGAAACAACTTGTGCGCTTTCTATACAACACAGAGGCAGCACACAGTCTGCTACCTGCACCTCTAATGAGGACAACAGACAACCTTAGATGTTGATTAAATGTTGATCAATTGAATTGCTTTCTTAATAATAAATAATTTCAATCTTAATAAACCTTATACAAAGTAAATTGTATCAACATGCGCTATAATTTCATTAGATAGTTTCCTTATTAAATGCAGACTTCTCTATATGGAGATCTGTTGTATGTGAAGCGCCCTCAGTTTTCCTCACATCTCCTCACACAGACTATAATCCATTGTAAACACTTTTGCAACATAGTCATGCACTTACACTAAAAGACAGTGTTTCTTTGCCAGCAGGTGTCGCCAGAGTGTGTTTGCACCTTCAGGTCCTCTACAGCTACTTAGTAAATTTGTCACTCTCCTTATCACTGCTCGCCTTTACTCCTCCATCTCCTCAAGTTTTATTATAGTGTAGAGAAAAAGTACGATGGATTATGGAAATGCAGAGGTTTAAGTTCTCATATTGAATGTGTAGTTCGGACTCAGCTGAAGCAATAAGTTGAAGTTTGATGATATGTTGATCCATTTCCTTTTTTTTTTAAATGTATCTTGTTCCTCTACAGCATTTTGTAATCTTCTTGTTATTCTGGATGCATTACAAAGAAACTTGCACAACTTTGATGAACTAGCCTTTCCTTGTTTATCTAAAACATTACAATTATGATTTACTTGTGCTTTTAGGTAACAAATGTGTGTTTATGTTGAAACCTCACTGAAATGAGCTTCATCAAATAAGTTTTCAGCAAACTGATTTGTTCAAGTTTTTGCGTCCACATGCCAAATGTGTGTGTGTGTGTGTGTGTGTGTGTGTGTTTGTGTGTGTCTAAGTTGGGGAGTGTTACCTTCGTAGCTGAGAACACTTCTCAGAGCAGGAGATGGTTAAACTAAACAACATCAGCCCGGATGTCACAGCGTGATAGATCCCATCTGGAGTGACTCTGCACTATAAACTGTCTGACGGATGGCTGACGTCTGGAGCGTACCCTTGACCGAGACATGGAGTCAGAAACAACCCGCTGACCTTTCAAAATGAAAACAACCTGTTTGCACACCAGCCAGTAACATTCCTGCATTAAAACATCCAACTTTTTTCCTCCAGCTTGAGGAAATCAGTGTTGGTGTGAAATCTTCAAGTCTGTCCTCCTGAACTTCATGTGCTGATTTTTCTTTTTTTTTTTCATTCAGCTTGCTGGCTCTGTGTAGCTTTCTCTTATTAACTATTTCCTCTTGCACATACATCTTAAAAGAATTAACTAGAATACCAGTATGAAATTAATGTCTCACTAGATCCTGTTTCTTTGTATAAAATCCTTGCTTTTTCCGAGTCCTGCAGCCACTCTAATAATATATGCATTTGTCTTTAGTCAACATGCCTGTTTAACTAAGACTTTCATGAGGGTAATAAGGTTCTGATGCAGGAAGCATGGGCCAAAAGGGTGTATTAAATATGAAAATTGCTCCGATCTTCGCGTGTGGAAGTCATTTCCTCTAATGGGCTATAAGGATTCTAAAAAAGTCCTAGATATTGTGCTCAAGTGTGTAATAGAATTTTTAATCATTTTACAAGGCTTTTTTTTATTCTGTTCACAGAAGGCATTTGTTTCATTTAGGTCCTTTTTTTCCTTTCTCAAGTAATGAAGATGGATTAAATGTATTGAATTGTGTAGGCTAAGTGCTCATTGTTGAAAGGACAGAGTCTTCATTTTGTCTTGCAGTTCCACAAACGGTGAAGGAGGGATATTTCACTGAAGTAGAAGTGCCACCACTACATACTGTTACAGTTTTACTCAAGTATTATAAGCACAACAGGAGAGGCTTCAAATACAGCTAAGTGCTTTGAGGCCAATTGTTCACTTGTGAGACAAGGCGCCTCATGTTCAGTGTCCATGCTAACTCTGTAGCGAGAAGTGTAAGGGGTTTATAATTGGGAGACTGGGGATGGTTGTAACACGGGTCAGTTGTAGCACTTCCAATTTCTCCAATCAGGAACAAGTTAGGCATCACCTGATTCACTCTATACATGCTCAATGTGTTCCTTATTTCACATGTGAGAAAGTAGCACCCTGTGACAGACACAGGTGATTTTAGAGAGAAAAAACTAATTTAGAAGTGAAATAAGTTTTTTTTGTTTTGTTTTGTACAATAGCACTACCTGCTTTGTAGTTAAATTCTTCAAACTTATGCTGTCTTTATTGTGAATCTATGTAGATATTTTCCATGCTAGTTGTCAGTGCTAGTGTTTTAGCTATTAGCTGTAAGTTAAGCTAGTTCATGGCTACCAGGGTCTGGTTTAGTTCTAACAACGAGGGTCTGGTTTAGTTCTAACAACGAGGGTCTGGGTTAGTTCTAACAACCAGGGTCTGGGTTAGTTCTAACAACCAGGGTCTGGGTTAGTTCTAACAACCAGGGTTTGGGTTGGTTCTAACAACCAGGGTTTGGGTTGGTTCTAACAACCAGGGTCTGGGTTAGTTCTAACAACGAGGGTCTGGGTTAGTTCTAACAACCAGGGTCTGGGTTAGTTCTAACAACCAGGGTCTGGGTTAGTTCTAACAACGAGGGTCTGGGTTAGTTCTAACAACCAGGGTCTGGGTTAGTTCTAACAACCAGGGTCTGGGTTAGTTCTAACAACCAGGGTCTGGGTTAGTTCTAACAACCAGGGTCTGGGTTGGTTCTAACAACCAGGGTCTGGGTTAGTTCTAACAACCAGGGTCTGGGTTAGTTCTAACAACCAGGGTCTGGGTTGGTTCTAACAACCAGGGTTTGGGTTAGTTGTAACAATAATACACATACGGAGAGAGACACACACATATCTCATAAATGTTCAATTGTTGAAGCTGGTGAATATTTGCACATTTCTAGTTCTGACAAAATTGTTACAACTATCTCCGGTCTCCCCTTCTAATGTTACAAATACAGAGCTGGTTTGTTGTCCTGCCAGGTGTTGGGTGTTGGATGGGCTGATGTCAAGTCTATACACGTTCAGTGCAGAGGCTAGCCCACTACACGTTAGCTTATTGGCGCAGGGGGCCAGAGTCTCCACCAACAGAGGAGAAATATGTCCACTGACTTCAGAGTTGGGATATTTATCCAGCTTACCTCCTGTCGTTTGCCAAGCTGCTCACATAGACCTGCTTTTTGGGCTCATTTCACAACATCTCTTCAAAATCTTCCCCTTTTGCCAAAACTACCAGGACCACTCTTTCATGCCATCGCCCTCTAATGAATATCTACAAACTTGCCAAGTAAGCCTAGCTGCATACAATTAGCACTAATCTTGGAACACCGACTGCCCACAGTGAGGACCTAAACATGAGAAAATGGGAGATTTGGCAGGTCTAAGGCTGGATGATAGTGAATTTTAATCACCAACATCTAAAATTGACAGACTTGACAATGGGTTCCTGACAGAATGATTGCAGCTCTCACATGCAAGACCTTGGCATAATAGACGATTCTCATGGCAGATATTTTGACTTGTTAAAAACAGGTGTATGAAATAGCTTTTATAATTAATGCATCCCATTCAGGTGTGCCAGTACTCCTGCCATTTTGCATACTGGCTCACTGACAAGGCTTACTGGCACATCTAAATGTAACAGAACCGTCATTAATATAACTAGGTACACCTGTGCCTTTCCTGCCACAGTAAGGCCAAATGGTCTGCTTGTTATGCTTTCACAGGAAGTGAACAGAATTTTCATGTAGCCACACTGTTCTGTTGATGGTCTGTAAAAGAACCTCAGACGATGCTGGACGCTTCATTATTGATCGGTTGACTATTAATGATTGCTGTATGTATTGTATTTTAGTTTTAGCATGTGCACAAGACAGCAAGGAAGTGATTCTGACATTAATCTCTCTAATCAGGCGTCGTTGGTGATATCATGGGTAATTCTCATAATGACAACGGTGACTTTTAGAGCTGAAAATGCTCTTTAAGGGTCCTTCATTGAAAAACTCCTCTAAGATCTCATTAAAATTGTCTAATTGAATACACTGTCACAAAGTCTATATCAAAGCTATTTTTGTTATTTCATTAAAAGTTGACATTGTGGAGATACTGTAAATGACGTTCACATGGCAGCAATGCAGGATCTTAAAGTTATAATATGTAATTTTTGTAACACATTAAAATGTCTAAAAATGCTAAAAAATATGAACGATATGTTTCATTTGGTCGACTGTCACACAGTTTTAAGCCACATAAACGTTTTACACCTTGGTCGTTTCCAACTATATATTTTAACCAGATAAAGGATTTTAGTCATCGAACATCTGGATCTGAAGTAATCAGAGAAAAAAAGCAGAGTAAACGTTAAGACAGCTCAGCTCCCAGCCGCAGGAGAAGTCCTGTCCCGATATCATGACGTCACCCAACACGGTCTTTGGTTGTTGTTGCTGTTATCTCACTAAATTGCTGAAATGAGTGCACTGTCACAAAGCATATATCAAGGCTATTTTTTCCATTTCATTAAAAGCTGACATTGTGGACATACTGTAAATGACTTCCATCTGGCAGCAATGCAGGATCTTAAGTGCTTGAACCGTAATGTCTAAAAATAAAATCTAGTCATATGCATAAGCATTCATATCACAGTAGGTGGGTTTTAAAGTATAGTGTAGGAAGGTTGCTATTTGAACTAGGGTTTTTTTTAATTACTTTCCCCCACTGTAATATAGGATATAGGCTTTCTACGTTATCCATTTACCACAGGAGGGCTCAGAGCCAGGTGGCCACCAGAGACAAATGAGATCTATATATCAAATGAAAGCATTTGATAAGATCCACTGTATGTAACACTGAACGCAAATTGGTTAAAGTTGAATTAAGTTAGAAAAAAAAAAAGCACACGTAAAAATGCACACACATACACACTCACAACACCACCATGCTTGCAAAGAATCGCTGATAAGAGAACATTTAACAGGTGCAATCAGCACTGATCACCAAACATAATTGCAACAGACTGTGTGTGTGTAAAACACGTGTTTCTTGTGGCGCATGTGTATTTTTGTATGTGAGCTTGTGCAGCTGTGCTGTAATTATGCAGCACTCTACAGTCATAGAGTAGCTTTGTTGTATGATATACAGCATGTGAAGGTATCTAAACACCTCATGAAAAAGAACTTAAAGCCACACTAACCAATATTTTTGTAACAGAAGTGGAAAAAGTCAGACAGAACTTCTGGTGGGTGCTGTTGAACTGTGGGAGCTGGTGGAGACCAAACCAGAATGCATTCAGAAAGTATTCTGTTTTCACATTTTGTTTTTTTTGTGGAAGCTTTGTGTTAAAATAAAAATGAGGCTGCAACATAACAAAATGTGAAAAAGTGAAGGGGTCTGAATACTTTCTGAATGCACTGTTCATGGAGAATGAATACTGGACTATATTAAGGGTCTGTCACTGCTTATTCCACTGTCCCCAAACTAAGTCTGTGGAAGTCGGAAGATACTGCTAATTGGCATGCAACCTAACGTGACTCACTTTTGAAGCATATTTTACCTTCGTTATTTAGTTCATGTATATCTCCAGGGGCTGCACAAACTGTTATGTAACAGGTTTCATAAATAACATTGGAAGAAAAATAAAATGGAAATGATTTGGGGTTGACTGTTTGTGGTATCGTGGAAGATGATAGCATGCTAATGACTTACAAGTCTGTTCCACTGAACAGACCAGATGCACGCAGTCCCACAGTCCCACGGTCCCACACACAGTCGGCTTCTCTTCTATTCGCTGCCTCCTCTCACTGCAGTTCGAGCCCGGTGGAAATCACCACCCCGAACAGCTGATGGCCATGCAACAGTGTGTCTGCCAACAAATTATAGGGTCTAAACATCTATTCCAAAGTGTCAGTCTGCCACACTTATCCAAAATAATTTCAATGTACGAGGCATAATTTGCATGCACTCATACCTCCTGAAGCTAAATAAATCATTCATGACAAATTGGTGAGGATATAATAATGTGAAAGCACGTATATGGATATTACTTTCATGCTGTCCCCATGCAGGGACATCTCTGTTCCATTTCCAAACCCTCACTGCCCTGACACTCACCACAAATATCTGGTCTGTCAATCAAATTTAACAAGCTATAGATGGGGGGGGCTGTGTTGGGGGGGGGGGGGGGGGGGGGTTGACAGGAAACTGAATTTAAGTAACCACAGACAGAGCAGTGTATATTGACACGAGGCTCTGTTCATCGTTTGCCGCCGTCACGGAGCCAACTGTTTCACTTCAGGTTGCCCAATCCCTCTGATCACCAATTAAGGACAGCCAGGAGCAAAACACAACATAAGTGAGTCACTTAATAGTATTGTGATAATAGTTGTATAATAATAATCACACAGCTCACAGCTCTACAGGAAAAAAAAAGTAGTTCAATCTCATCAAATCCTCAAACAGTATCAGGGCTGTATATCCACAGCACAGGATGGAATAATTGAACTGACATTTGGAGGCGGAAGGAGGCGATCAGCTCGGCTCTGTTCTATCCGCTGTGTCTTACCTCCGACTGATCTACACATCTACTTAATGTAGTCTGGCTGCGTGTGACTTTTCTTTTGTTCCTCACCTCACACACGCGAGCGGTGCGGCTATATGGATAGGAATGTTGGGCGGTTGGGTCGATCTGTACGTCCACTATTTTGTTCCAGACTAAAATATCTCAACACCTATTGAATGGATTGTCATGACATTTTGTACTGACATTCATGGCTTTGGAGGATGAAGCCTAATGACTTTTCCTCTAACTTCTTCCTGTAGTGCCACCATGAGGTTGACACCTGTGGTTTAATTTATTTGGCCCAATTATTTGGTTTATGACTGAATACCTGAAAAACGAATGACATTCTCGTCAGGCTAAAGGTTCTTGGTGTTTGGTGCTAATCGACAAATGTTTGCATGCTAACAACACACACGAACGTTTGGAGCACTACAGCACTGGAGCTGCCAGCGTAATCAAAAACTCTGAAGTTAAAGAGAGCTGAGGTGAAACTGGAACATCCATGTTCCTGAAAAAAAACCTAATTAAATTCCCACTTTTGTGTTTGTAACTCCACTATCCATCCATCATCTGTACCGTCTATCCTCACAGGGACACAGAACCTTTCTCCAAAGCACGTTCTGTGGCTTCCTTAATAAAGATAGAAGTTATTTGAAAAACAATCTAATATTGTTTAGTAATATTTATGTGTTTTAGTGATCTTTAACAAACACCATTTCCCATAAGCCCTAAATATATGCGGGCTAAACGTCAAAGATCGTTACGGGATCATCGGAGTTGTTGCAATTCACCCTGAGGGGAACATGAATGTCTTTCTCAAATTTCACAGCAATCCATCAAGTAGTGGTTGCGACATTTAACTCAAAACCACTCGTGGTTTCACCTCATAATGGCCCTGAAGGAAAAGTCAGGGATCACTTAAGTCAGTAGGGACCATGATGTCTGTACAAAATTATATGCCAATCCATCCAATAGTCGCTGAGATATTTCAGTTTGGACTAATCCTGCTTGTGTTTAAGACCAGAGCTAATCTCAGTGCACATAATCGTAGATAAGATGACATTTTGGAGAAGCGACACTCACAAGTATTTTTGGCCTATTAACACATTGATTAGTCTTTGACTCTAGCAAAGGCACTGAGAGAAAAAACTCTCTGCCTGGCTGACCATCTTTCTACAAACACTGCATCAACTAATTGACAAATGTCTTTATCGTTAGTTGCTCCACTGTGTCAGTTTCTTTAGGACTGAGTATCAGTGACCTCACTGCTGCTAAACTTTTGAATGCAACTTTGAATATAGCACAGCCATGTCTGGAACATTGCTTAGACTTTTTCATTCAGTGGTTGTGGTGAGACTTTACATCATAACAGAGAGCCAGCCGAATGAATCAGAGCCCATGAAAATGTTTTTCTGCTTCTTTTGATCCTTTTTTTCTTCCTTATTTTCCACTTTTCTTTCTCATTTTTCACTTTTTGAGCCTCCCTTCCCTTCTTTTCTCTTCATTCTCACCCTTCTTTAAGGACATGATAAAGTTTAAAAAAAGGATGTTTTTCGCTTTGTAAGTTAGATCTAATGAGATCTTCTGAGATCTATTCAACGCTGTGTTCTTCCAAAAATATACATGCAGGCAAGTAGGGAAAAGCACAACTCTGGATAAATGCTGAAACACACCAATGTGACACTGCAGAATTTGAGATGCTTGGTGTTGTCATGAGTTTGAAATGCACAGGAAGGCATGAAGCAAAAAACCCTGCCTCTTCCAAGTGGAACTCTGTGCTGTTACACCTACATGAGCATGATGAGATGCTATAATCAGCTGGACGACTGAGCCAGTGACTGAGTCAGTTATTGTGAAACACGAGTGAACACAGATAATGGAAATCAGCTGCATGTTCAACATTAGTGCTCTGCCTGAGTTAATGCTGCTTTATTTGTTAGGCTGGACTTTCCACAGTCACCACACTCACTACGTCTTGACGGGTTGGTAGCAACTAAATATGAAAGTTCCAAAAACAAAATGCCTGCACCTCAGTTTTCTCGGTGTCAGCAGGCTGTTCATTCATGACTTGTGTCTTTACAGACCCCTAAAATAAAGCTGAGACAATGACAAAAGGAGAAAATCCTTTTTTGCCATTAACACAAATGACCTGCAGCTCATGAGCAAAGTGAGGTTTTCAGATTTGTCGTCAGCTTGCTTCAGAATACCGGATGGACTTTTGATCTTTGTGCCTCATGAAGTGATATAATGAATGATTGAAAACGGTCAGAGGGGGGGGTGAAGCTGTTCAACAGGTGGGTCGTGTCTCTTGAGTACTTTTCACTGTGGGTTTGTCTGTGTAGGAAAGTGCAGCTGAGTCCATCCAGTGGGAACTGATATGAATATCAAAATTGAGAAGTTCACAACCTCATATTCTGAGTCCAGAGCAATTGATGTGTCTCTTATCAGCAGACCAATACACACACATCCAGATCTGGACATGTGGACACACACATTTGTAGCAAATTTTCTCTCTCACACACTGACACAAACACACACACCCGCATTTAGATTTACAATCCCTGTTCCACGTCTCACTTAAAAATCGAATGCCAAGTTGCATTTCTTTCTGCGCCGTCATGACTTTATAATTTACATTTCCTGCAAGAGTGCATGTAAAGATTTTGCTACTAACAGCACATAATTGGTTTATGGGATTCAAGGTCATGTTTGTCGCAGTTCAGTTAAAGGTTTCACAATCCATTGTTGCAGGAATGGCAGAAATCTCTTCGGCTGGGCCAGGATCACTGCATGATGAATGGAGGGAAAAATTACCTCTTACAAAAACAAGAAGTTGCTAACGTACAGAAGTAGAAACTTCAAAAGTAAACATTGTTGGGGGTGTGTGAAGAACATATTGCAAATATGCAGCAATTGCATTTTGTGCTAAAACTGTGGAAATCATCTGCAGAAATATGCAAGTTTGCAAGCCGATGTTTCAGGCTGTCAGGAGTCGATGAGAGTCACTTATAAAACAATAAACTTTTCTTGTCTCATCGTGAATTATTATGTGTTATCGATAAAAACAAGCTTCTAAGGAAACCGCTGTATGTTTCCTTTAATATCTCTTGATTTGTTAGCCAGGCTGAGAACTCTATCGGACAAATGTTGCAGCAGCAACATCCCGAGGGGGACAGATTCTGGAGAGCGATGCTTGAAAATAATTCAGAAAAGGACTGGGTCAGCAATCTGTAAGAAGAAGGAAACTTTCCCCAAGTTGCCTTATTCTCCCTTATCTCCTGTTTGAGAAAAAGACTAACTGTAAGGTGGCAGAAAGTACTGTTGGGTCAATGGGTCAGAAGATGCCCTCTATTTCACATTAAATTCTTCTGTGCATAAATGGGATATATTATGACAGTCAGATAACATGGACTGGCCTGTACAGTAAGTTGACAGTGTGTAATTCGTTGTTTTGTTAAATAGATAACAACCCAACATGACGATGATACTTGTATATGTCACAGAAATCGTGCTCTCAAATTCAAGATGACACTCACAACATTAATATCTCCTGATATTCTTTGAAAAATAATATGGGTGTGATTTAAAAAAAAAAAAAAAAATTTAAACTTACATTATTACCTGGTTAAATGTTGTTAAAATTACATCCATTAATTCTCCCTCATTCCCAAAGTCCAGAATATATGAACATGCAAATATTTTTTGCTTCAAAAGTTCATTACCTGCTGGACATGGAGGATCCCATCAACTTGTTTTGAACACCCTGTGGATGCTCACAGAGTCATGGCTAGGATTTTAGAAATATTGAGATAGCTTCCAAGTTTCAGTTGTCTTTAGGACGTCATTACTCCGCGACCGTTTGAGCTAGAGACGTGCCGTTTTCTGTCCTTAAACCGGAGAAACGGCGCTTTCTAACAAGCCCCTGTCCGTGCGTCCTTTCGTACGATACACTGATATTAAAAGTTTGGAAAGTTTTGGAGTAGTCTTACCGTTTGTCTGTTGCATTGTTGCTTTTTTTCTCCGTGTGTTTATTGATCGATTCTCATCCGCGTTCTTTGCTAGTGACGTCTAGAGATACGTCACTCAATTCGACATTCCTATTGGCTCCAGTGCTAGCTGTGGCAGCCAATCAGAGTGTCTGATTGACGTGACCTTGTCCTGTATACCCAAATGAAACGGGAATAGGGTCAGTACCGTTTCTTCTGACCTCAGGATGACGAGAAGTTGTTCTGAGTTTATTGTAGTGACAGAAAACAGACAGAAGTCACAGAAGAACAATTAGACATTTAATGCAGCAGAGGCTTTGGAGCTGATTTTTCAAGGAGCGGACAAAAAACGCCCATAAATACTGCTCATAAGAATACTGCTCATAAGAATGAGCACAACTCATGAATAGATGAAGATAGAAACTTCAAAGCACAACTCAAACAAATATGTACAACTTTCTGTGTTGATATTTTTCTTCTTTATTATGGTTTACAGCGCTTTTATCTATTAAGTAAATGATTATTAGGAAAAACACAAAGGTATGAAAAAACGAAAATTCTTGTTGTGAGCCTAAACCAAGTTCCCTGGTACATGGTAGCACTAGATATTCATCGTCCTCAGAAAAGCATTTCTAATTCTTGACCTTTTGTCATCGGGTCAAAAGTACCTCATCACCAACACCTTGATACAAACAATGTTGGTATTGAAATTAAATTTACTGTAGAGTTTCCTGGTCTCCGGATGATAAATCCCATCCCATGATGTGTTGGGTGTTCTCCTGGTCTTTCTTGGAGTTTTCCAAGTTTTTCAAGTTTTTGACTTGCACTCAAGAAATATCTAAATAAAATGAACAGATTATATGACATTTACTTCTCTTTTTTGACACTCCATGAACTGTCACCACCATCAAAACACCATCTTTGCACATAAGATATCTCATAACCCTTGTGGTTTTAGTGATCCCATAACTTCATGAATGAAAAATATCATCAATATGTTGTTTTTTCACTTTCTTGCTGATTTCTGTAATGAATGTGGCTCATAGGAGAAGATAGCAGGGGTTTAGCCTTGTCTTGCTGTTACACCAGCTGTTGCCCCTCTTGCTCTCGGCCATTATAGTCTCACAAGGCTATTAATTGGCAGTGCTTCACCTTGATTAAAGGACAAGTGTTAGCCACTGACAGCCCTGCATTGCCTACAGGTGATGTGCTTGTGGTTGCAGCAGATGGTTGCTTGTGCTGTTGTCTTGGCTAATGAATTGGGTGGGTCAACTTATTGTGAACATAAACCAAACTTGCACTATACTGCATTCATTAACTCCACTACAAGCCTGGTATAAATACTCTGTAAAATCAACTTTGTTGCTTTCATTTTGGACTTTTCCCCCAAATTTACACATTTTCTTTTATTAGCTAATTTCAAAAGCTTTGTTTTGTTAACAAAATCCTGACTGGTCAATTGATATGTCCCCATGAGCACCCAACTGATTTGCTTGCGGTTTGAGCGATATGTTCCCCTCAAGACAAATTTTTATAATGTCAAAAAATATCACTTTGTCCAGTGGCCTACTTTATCAGAAACTAATGAAATTTCCATCAGTGTCAGATGTACTTTACTCCTAATTAGCAAATGGTAGCATGCTAACATGGTAACGTAAGATGGTAAACATGTATAACTGCTAAACATCAACATATTAACATTGTCATTGTGAGTATGTTCGTGTTCCGTCATTAGCATTTAGCTCAAAGAACTGTGTTGGTATTGGAGGCTACAGTGACTCGCTATCGGAAAGTGACGAGATGGCCTGGGGCTAGCTGGTTAGCGTGCTAACTTCAGTTGAAGAAAAGGGGTAAAGAGTTAACGTTGGTGTTGCTTTCCACCTCTGGAGACAGCTTTTTGTGAGTAAAGGAATGTAGTGTGATGCTGAACTCTTGACGTTTCTTCTAGACTGCTGAGTAAACAGCTGTTAATGCTAATGCCAATTTTATAGCAATAGCTTAAATTTACAAACTGTTCAAATTTCCTTAGCATTTTTTTTTTTTTGCATATCATAACTTTTCACATCAACAACATTAATTTATCAACATGTATATGACATTTTTCACAGAGCATTTTTTAGAAGCTAATTTCACATCATCACATTTATCACATTGATGTGATTATGTGTGATGACATAACAGTTTTTAAAAATTGCCATTAGGTGCTGTTTATTCACATCATTCTTCATGTGTAAAGATAGTAGTACGGTCAGATACCATTGTTTTTAAAGTATTGTGGGAACATTGAAATCCCATTTAAATCCTGTACCTGCAGTTGCAATAGTTGTTCAGCCTTAAATTGCCTGGCGTCGTCCCTGAGCAAACTCATCCATTTTGCTGCATGCATTATCATATTTCTAAATCCACCTGATACGCTTTTGGAACTAATTGCCCACTTTCTGTGGAAATGAAGTATCAAGGACAAACAGGGACCCCCCTCATCTAATTCCTGTGAACACTGTCAGTATGGCCTCAAAAACACATACACGCATGCGCATCCACATAAGCACACACCACAGACCTGCTAAAGCCTTATAGAGTTTTAAAGTCAAATCTTCTAAATTCTCTGGTGAGCAGATATCCCTCATATGTATGTAAATGAATCACTGTCTCAGCAAAACCTCAGCAGTAGGGGAGTTTAAAGACCAGAGGCTTTGAATGAACCTCACTGTCCCGAGAGATTCCCCCTCCAAGACATGTTTCCCCTTTCTGTACCGTTCTGATGTTGCTGTTTTTCTTAAGACAGACAGTTTCATTCCTCAAGTCAGCATTTGCAACAACAGGCTTTGTCCGCAGCAACAGCCCAAGGCAATGTGTGGTGGGTTTTTTTTTTTTTTTTTTTTTTGTGACTGTGGCTGAATGGATGCAGATTATCATATGCTTGTTGATGTGTGAGCTTTGTCTCCAAAGTGACTGACACCTGACACCGTGAGCGGCAGATTCTGCATAATGCTGGCTAAGCACATTGTCATCTTATCATTCAGTAAAGAAAAGTTTTCGGGGGAAACTTGTTATCGGGCAGAAATAAAGTGGCGCCGTTGTCATTTCACACATTCATATGGATGCAGACAGTAAGGCATTATGTGACACTTTTGAATAATAAATAATAAATTGAAATTAAATAATATATCCTCTGGCTACCAAATGCAGCGTCCTGGCCTTTCTCTGTATATTTCTCACACCTGGAATTGAGTCAGGGACTGCAGACGCAAATTAACTTAAAGGTCTGGTGCAATTGCTCGAAATTGAACAGGTTTCATGTGTCATAGGTTGACAAGTGAGTGCATTAAAGCTGCACTAATCAATATTATATATTAACAGTGGTTCAAATGACCATGTGTAATTTAAAATGGGCTGCTCATTGTGACAAGCCCACAGAGAATTATCACCTGACTGCAGTGTCCCTCAGTTCTGTGGAGTGTTTCATGATCTTTCAGCTCTTTGGTTTGGTTTGAATTAAATTTAAACCAACATCTCAGATGTGGAGCTTCTGTACTTTAGCAGATGCATTTTATATTATATATAGTTTAGAGTTGTTTTTTGTGTTTCACAAGCATAAATATACAATTGCAGCTCATTTAGATGGTAACAGATGCTGTTTGGATATACTGTCTATGACAACCTTTGGTGGCTTCATTAGGTATTGATCCCCTAATTGCCCCTGATGTATCACTAGTGTGTGAATGTGCGTCTATAGTAGAAAAGTTCTGTATGTGTAGGGAAATGCTGTATTAATGTATGTGTGGATTGGTGAATGTGACTTCCATTGTAAAGCACTTAGAGTGGTCAATAAGACTAGAAAGATGCTATATGAATACAGTCCATTTAACATATAATAATGATGTTTATCAATGTCTCAGTAATGACTTCTGGTCAATGTAAAAGTCTCCATAACTATGAAATGTGATCAAATTTCATTGTCCTTCAGTTGTGTGACAACAGAATCAGAAAAATATGTAAATGAGAACAACAGTAATGTGAATTCTGCTGCACTAAAACACATTGTAGGTGAGAGCACGACGCCGATAACTAACCACAAACACAAAAAATGGTATATCTGTGCAGGTGTTAAAACAGTATGGGAAAGAAATGAAGTGCACTAAAAATTTATTAACTTTAAGGCAATTGCCAGTAAATATAGGCTTTCATATACATTCACAAGTGAATCTGAGAGATGCAAAAACAGACCCACAAAGAGCCACATACCAGAAGTGGACGCAGCTGCATACACACCAACAACCGGCTGGACTAGCAGCAGATTGTCTCCAGCACGATGGCGCCGTGTTCTGTGTCCATTGGCTGAATTTCTACTCACTAAAAACTAGAACACCAGGGTTCAAACAATCATGCAGGTTTTCGACAAACCCAAAAACGGTTTTGGCAGAGAAAGCCCAGACAAATGGTACAAAGAATCCACACAAACATTTTTCCTGTGAAATGAAAGATTTTTACTGACATAGCAGGTGCATTTACGTCTGGTATTACCTCAGAGTAAAGTGGTTTAAATAATCTGGCTTGTCTTGCCCCGGCCACATTGTGGTGACATATCCGTATTCCCAGTCCTAATAAACAACTAATCCTTTAAGATTGATTCCTTTGATCCCTTCAAGGAAATGGATAAAGTTTGGGACTTTTACTTTTAAATGCAGGAGCTTCGTACGACTGATTTCTTTTTAATTAGTGACAAACACAGCAGGAAAAAAACAACGAATAAAGAAGAGGGCAAGAGAAAAGGAGCACCAGGCAGGAAATTACTTCAGCTTGATTAAGTGATTGTTTATGAGCAACCACAACCACTGAATAGAATGTTATCTTCCCACAATCCCTTTTAAATAGCCCTTGTCTTTACACATTGCTTCATATCCTGCATTACAGCTGTTGGTTGTCACACATTCAAAAGCATCAGATTAAGTGAGTGTCTGACTAAGATTTGGGTATACATTGATAAAGACGGATATGTGCATTTTCCATCCAACGACAAAAGACTTGATTCGAGCATTGCATCCTGATGATGCTCATGTTTGTCTTGTGCACAACATTCATCATCCAATGGAAGAAAATCAGTATCAAGACTTTTGTTAATGGTGATGAAAAACAAGCCGACAAAGGACTACTTCTGTTCTCCCACGGTCCACCACCGCGCAATCTAGGGAGCGATTGTTAATGGCCCTCGTCTGTCGGTCTGTTACGTCATCCATTCATCACATGCAATATAATTACAGAGAAATCTGATTGGATATTTGCATTTTTGCATCAGGGAATGAGAGAATGCCAGAGCTGCTTTATGGAGTTTTTAAATATTTCTCATGAAGGTAGGGGTTTTATCGTTATTTTTCCACTTGGATGGGAAGCAGCTTACTTTTTGCGATGTGTGTTACATTTTATATGACTTGTATGCAAACATGACCAGGGCTTTAAGATCAAGAGCATCATTACATTGTGGGTGAGTCCCAATTTGCAGGAAATGACAAATTTTCAGTGCCTCATCGTCATTATGGTCATTACATTACATAGTGAATGAGAAGTGGGGAAACAATTGTGATATTGTATGTTTATGAAGGGAATGTAGTGGCCAGAAGTATTTTAAAGTGCAAGACAGAGAGAGAGAAACAGTGAAATAAACTGAGGCAGACATGATGTCAGAGAGTCACATGGTGTCTGCTGTAACTGTGAGGTGGAGGTAAACCTGGCTTGTCAGTAATAAAGATCCCCCCCAAGGTTTTGTGGTGAAAGTGATGGATGTTCAGCCAATACCTTGACTCTCGTCTGTAAACATCTGCAGGGCAAAACTCAATAACACCACGGGAAAAAAAGAAAAGAAAAAGAAAAAGAATCAGTGGCGATATGAAGAAGGGTTTAACCACTATACTGTGTGTGTAACATGTGTATCACATACTCCCATACAGAAATGTAATATTTGAACTATATGTTCCTATGAAGCGTGATGTTGCCATATATGCCACCTATAAATGGATATATATAAATGTATATAGATACTCTGGATATACAGTACCAGTCAAAAGTTTTAACACACACAGGTTGGGTCCAAACTTTTAAGTGGTACTGTATGAAGATGTGAGTTTATAACATATATGAAATACCCATAGTAAAATTTGACAAATTTTTATTTTGTATAACATGTTGCGATCATATATGTTAATAATATATATTTAGTTTGCTAGTTTATTAAAAACAATATATAAATTCCCTTTGCTTCTTTATGTTTTTCACAATCAATTTTAATCATGTCTGTCTTCCCATTCTCTGTATAATATCAACATATATTGACAGGCTTCAGGATGGATATGATATGATATAATAAATAAGAGAAGACAGCAAGAGCTTCCATATGTGTTTGTCTCAAAGTACAAGCATATGGCTAATTCCTGAAAGTACAGACCCGGCACAGACCAGAGGCTCAATAAAGAAGATTTCTTTTTGTTCATTTTTTGCCATCACTGCCTAAATAGCTTTTATAAACCGATTGTACCTCAGCACTGAACAGCAAGCAGACAAATATAGCAACTGGCTGGCGAAGAAAGTTGAAGTAGAATGTTTTTCTGTTGGTGGAGACCGAAAATAAATTTAAGGTAAGTTACCTTTTTCAGAATTTGAGGGGAAAATGCAACTTCACAAAAGCTTAAAATGTCCCTTGTTCTGACAAGCTGGAATGAAAGCCGAGCACGTACTGTACTGAGATGACAAGAACACACTGTCAGTGTTACCTCAACTTTCCTAAAGGCTGGGCAAATGAGAACTGTTAACTCACTAGGGAGCATTCGCCATTACTGCAGAGAGAGATATAGAGCCACAAGAAAGGAGGCAGAGAATATGAGAAACAGATTACAGAGAAATGAAATGTGAGGGTTATACAGCCCCATTGTGCCATGTTTTCCAATTTCTTTACCTTGGATGATGTGAGGAGTCATATTTCAAATTAGCTCCATTGCCATCCAGTAAGTTATTAACGCCACATAGCTACATATATGGAAGTCACAGCGGGTCACTCCAATTAGCTCAATATCAAATGCAGAAAAAGTCCCTGCAGTTTGTAGAACCTCAGCACCTGACATTTGAGGGCGAAAATGTGTGTGGTTTTGCATCTGGACGTGTGCGTTTGAGTGAGTAAATTAGGTGACTTAGTTGCCCTAGAATCACTATGACAATCTTTAATTCAGTTCTCTCAAAGGACTATTCATGGTTTTTTTTGTAGAGGCTGCTGTTTGTAATTGTCTCTTATCTGACCCAACGTGGCCATGTATTCCTATCAAAGTAAAGCAAAAAACCAATTACACACACACACACACACACACACACACACACACACACACACACACACACTCACATACACACACACAGAGAGAGGAAATCAACATCAACCTAATCCCCAATCAGCGGTCTGTCAGTGGAATAATAAGACACACTGACACACAGTACACGTGTATACGCCTCCTCGCTGTTATTTTTGCCAGTCTGTAATGATGATTCTTAGGCTGCAGCAGCAACACAATAAACGGGCTGCAAGAAATTGGGCTTGGCTTGTTAATCCAGTGTTATTATGTTAGGAAGAGGCAGTGTTTTATTGCTATATTTTAGTATGTTTGTTAAAGTCGCACTTCGGAAGTAAGATTCTTATGTTTCTGCAGTACAATATGTGCTGCTCCTGTACTGGTGTCTCTGTAGCAGTTGGCTTCCTTTTTTTTTTTTTTATAGAAGTTGGTGTCAAACCAGTCACTCAATTCCTGGACACTTGACAAAGTGGTAGCGTAACTTGAATGTCTTTTTGACTGCGGGATAATGTCAGCTATCATCCAACTGTTCTCAGTCTCACTCTCGGTGAAGCTCTCTCTGAGCACTCTTGCGAAAACTCGAATGGACATTTTGGCAAAGTTTCACAGCACTCCAAAATTCTCACTGAATGGCATTCGATCAAGCGAGGTGTTGCTAGGTTACAGCTCTGAGACGCTGGGAGTTAAGTGGACATCCAGTGGTCACTTCCTGTAAAGTGTCTGTCAAGTCAAAATTCTTTAACCGTAGAAATATGCTGACAGGACAGAAACATATGCCAGGAAAAGCGCACATGGTTGCTATAACTACTGTGAGCTAAAGAATTAGATCCATCATCATTTGGCATCACTTGGCAACTGGTGTTAATGATGAGCGTGAATTTCCACATCAGATATTGATGCCTGAAAAAACTGCTAGAGCATATTTTTCTCTTTCCTTTCATTTCTCTTTTCCTCTCGATTTATGTCACAACAATTTCCTGTTGAGATTATTTAAACCTGGCATTATAAACCTGACAGTGTAGCTGTGGTTAGCTCATGTCACATGCAGTATCCAGAACTATGAACTATGATTTCACCCCTGTTGAGCCAAAAACCAACAGTTACAACCAACAGTTGTAAGAGCATTTTAGCATCTTTCAGCTTATTGTTTTGGTTTACGCTCTCATCAGCATTGTTTCCAGCTGTTTTCACTGAAGAAGCTCAGATTAACCCACTTTGCACTACTCCCACTAAATGTTTCCCTTACTTGTATTATGCGCTCACAGACTGCTTTCTTTCACTTTCAGGAAGTAATCACAGCACTAAAACTAGAAAGGTCCTGTTTTAAAAGCATTTTCATGCTTAGTTACAGCCTCCGTTAACAAGTCTGTGCGCTTTGTCTGTGTCTCTGCGCTCTTCCAGGCCTCATGTAGTGTATCTGTCCCGCTTCATCCACATTAATGAGCTCCTCCTGCTGTAAGCTCTGATTTACACACCGTGTTGCAGAGAGCTGAGGCAGCACAATTCTTGCCCAACTCCACCGTTTCTGCTCAATAAAACAAGAATAACACTACAAATACTCATCCCCACCGTATTTTATCCATTACGGAAAAAGGGGGAGAGAGAAAGAAGGGCAGAAGATGGTCGTGGGACAGTGAAAGAGAGATAAATGGGAAGGTTCATTATCCATTATGAATGACTACCTCTGTGCTCTCTTCTATTCAAAACGATTTTTATAGCATCACAGAATGCTGACACGGTAAAAGTGTATTGTGTTCCTCGAATCATCAGGGCCTTTTGAGGTGCTGATGTCCTCTGTGTGTGCGCGCTGTAAGTCCACTGAGCAGGCGTTTCCATTAGGTGCTGCGGGAGCAAACAGCACCTCGAGAAACAAAAGAGGCGTTCAAGAGCGACTTGTTTCTGCCTGGCGAACACAGGTTTTGAATGAGAGGTCTGATGAATCACATTGAAATTACAAAACCTGCTCCTCACACATGGGCACAGAAACACACTTGTGTTAACACATGCACACACTCCACATCTGCTGAGGTGTGCAGCCTGTACGGTAACCACAGGGAGAGGAATGATGATCTTTCAAGATAATGAACCATGTATGACAGTAGCCAGCGGCCTCACCGGGAACTCTGTGTGTATGTGTGTGTGTGTGTGTGTCTTTCCTTGTGAAGATTTCCTTAAGGATACAGAGATGTATGAGTATGACTAGAATTCATATGTAAATTTAAAAATTTAACCCTCTTCGTCATATCATCACCCCGCGGCATGAGAAAGTCTCTTTGACCATCACACCTTCCCATTTATAAATATTTGAATGTGCACAGGTTGTACTGTTATATATACATATGTGTGTGTGTGTGTGTGTGTGTGTGTGTGTGTGTGTGTGTGTGTGTTGTGTGTGTGTGTGTTTCTGATGATCCAGCTGAGGAGCTGAGGTGGGTGTAAAGTTACACTTTGGGTTGAGAAGCAAAGCCACATGTGGCACAGAGCCAGAATTTCATAACCCACGATTTTCTATTAGTTCCTTCAAGCTAACTTTGCTCAGTGATGGAGATGCAATATTATGTAAAATGTTTCTGTAGTGAAAAGAGAATGTAATCTTGTCTTTTCTGTTGATAGTGAGGAAAGTAGTAGTGAGGGAGAATGGATCCCACAATTCGGTCGGAGAGGTTTCACCTCTCTACAACCAACACAAAGAAGACGCGCATATTTGTTCCTTTTAAAATGAGATATTTATTAAACCAAGAAAGATCCATATTTGACATTCACCTTATCACAGTACAAACTGTTCTTGGTGAAGTGCAAGATGGAGCAGACTGGAAGTGAGGAAACAGAAAATCACATGTAGCCACACAAACAAAATATCTTGCATTTCTTAGGCAAAAGCAAAGAACAGAAAGTGTGATGCCCATCTCTGTTTCAGAATGAAAAGCAACTGTTTTCTCACATTCTGATAAAAGTAAACATGAAGACTGAGTCCCTGCAGTTGTCATTCCTACAACCTCCGAAGGCCGTTGGTCATTTGAACGCAAACATTGCTGTTTTCAGGCTTTTGCAGAAAGTAATGCACATGATACTTTCAGTATTTTCATTTAATAATTATTGCATTGTTGTACCGTTGCCCCAACAAGAAATATGTAGTAGAGGTGTAGTGGGGTCTTGGTATGTGGCTGAGGATCTGGTACTTCCTCCTCCCTTGATCAATACAGCGCAGTGCTGCGATTCCTGGTGTAACATCTTTGACTAACATAACATGCATCTCATCATCTCCCTCTGACGGTGCTCCTCCTCCTCATAACGGTTGTCAGTGTCATCCCTGACAAGTGATTTTTATTCATGACATTTTTCAAACATCCAACTCAAGCTGTATTATTACCCAGCTCGAGCATGTCAAATTGAATGTTTTCTTTAGCATAACAAGCCAGAAACTCTGTCTGAGTGGCCAGTTTATTACCTGCAGTGTACTCATCAGTGATACAAGTTTAAGGAAAGCTGCATATGGTCCACTGATTACAAGAGCTTTCCAAAAGACTGATGAAAGTAAAAGTCTGCTATGCTCGAAGTAGTTATTTGCATTTGCTGAGGAAGAGCAATCTGATTTCATGGTGGTTGATGGTGATGCATGTTAATGCCAGGTATAAATAACATACAGGTGATGCCTGTCTGGAACAAATCAGGGCACAGGACTCATGTTAATGCAACACTCAGTCCTTCATAAACCCTTCAGTTTCATGTTGTTGTCTTACCGTGTTGTATTGGTGTGAAATTCCCTTTCTATAAGAACATAATGTCACATATAGTAAACCCATTCACACAGAGGACAAGAGACAAAGTGGAAACTTTGTGCATCTTCTATTTGTCAGCAGGTTGTTATTCTCACCTTCCAGGGCTCCAACTAATATGTTGACAATACGTTGACTGACACTTAATTTTATTATTAGGAAAAAGTTTCAATGCAGAAACTTTTGTGGTGTCACTTTATTGAAGGTGTTTGATCATAATGAATTAGGAGAAATCTGTAAAATAAGAGTTTTTCGCTGTAGAAATATAAATGAAACTTTCCATACATTTTTATTTGAATTAGGATATTTTACCTTAATTTTACGTTTTTTGTTTGGCAGCCGCTGCTGCCAGTCATTTGACAGTTTTTTTACGATTTATTTTTTACAGTGTAGTTACATTTCCTACAATCACAACACAATACATGCAAAGTCTGCAGTGCATCAGCATAAATATATGAGAATTCAATTTGCATGCCACAGTTTTACTTTCAAAAAACGTCATGCAGTATTGTTCAGTGAAAAGCCAGTTTGCTTTATGTCTTTCACTAATCCCAGACGGTAAGTTCAGAAACCAATAGGCCAATTAAACTCTTTTTTTTTTTATCAAAAGCTTTTCTCTGAGCTGAGGATCAATGACATGAAAATTCCACAGGTTCAAAGGAAGTTACATCCTAAATGTTTAACCCAATCCTGCTGGGTGTGTGTGTGTGTGTGTGTGTGTGTGTGTGTGTGTGTGTGTGTGCCAGAGGGTTTGGTTACACACACACACACACACACACACACACACACATACAAACCACACTCTGTGACTCCTGAGAGAAAAAAAGGGGCAGAAAACTGAACTGATAATGAATATCATGCTATGTGAATGTATTAAGTCAGAGATTTGAAGGAGACTTGTTGACAGAACATGTCTTGGTCCTAATCCATCCGTCAGCTCTCTCCTTTTGATTTCCCCACAGAGAACATGCTGATTGATTTAAATCTCTCGCAGCCTGTCTCTTAGCCTCAGAACTGCTTTAACTCAATCACTCTCTCCTGCTCCTCTTCTTCCTCACTGTCCTGTGACTTTCCACAAGCATGCACTGAATACATTTGTAAATGAATCTCACACTACAGTATGATCCCATGTAGAGTGCAGCGCGTATCCCTCCCTTTAATGCCGCGTAGAGTTTTCAGTCGATGTACAATGCTTCCTTAAAGCCTCATCAGCTCTGGAAACTACAGACTTAAGAGCATCCCTCAGCAGTAATTATGAAAGTTGTTGCCTTTTTCAGAATAGTTAGAAGCTCATTAAATAACTTTTATTCTTTTTTCAGCAGAGAAATAAAAAGGCATCTCCAGGTAAAAGTGTGATCAAAACAAATACGAGGCAAAAACTTTTGTTCTGGTTAAAGGCTTTGATCTACAACATAAGGCTTAGAGCTTGGGAAGTCTCATTAAGCAGATCTCAGCATTTTATCTGACAGGTGCAGGGGAAATGATGAGGTTCAGTACTTACAGCAGAGGTGCACTGTTGAGATGTGTGGACAGAAAGGCTAAAACACTTCTGCTTCAAGGTTTTTTGGGTGTATAAACACATTAATTCCCTTTAAAGGTCCCATATTTCACACTTTTTCTATGTTTTATTTGAAGTGTCGATCGATGAGAAGATACATTTGTAGTTTTAAGAATCAAAAACCATCTCAATGTAGCTTTACATCTCCTCTCTCTGGCTTCTCTCTGGAGCTCTAGTAACAGCAGGTGAGTGAGCCAATCAGAGGAGAGGAGGCTCTGAACCTCTCTGCTGTTTGGCTGACTGATCTAATAAAAATACAGCAGATTTCAGGTAAAGATTTCAAGGTTGGATGGTGGGTCCAGGTGGGCGGGGCTTGGGGCATGGCTGAGGGCAGTGACTGCTTTGTTGTGACATCACAAAGTTACAGAAGTCCAGACGGCTCATTTTAAGGCTCAGTTACTGAATACAGGCTGTGTGCATTTCTCTGTGGACTGAGGCTTTGATACTTTCACAGTATTAATATAGAACATGGACCTGTTTTATGATCAAACAACACATGGACATCTTTTACAGTGCTAAACTGGTCATAATATATTAAATAGTGCACACAAACAAGCTAGCCTTTACGCATTGGTAGTTTCAAAGCCCAGGATGCTGAAATGGCTTTTTTATTGCTAATACTCTGCATATTTTAATGACACTTGCAGAATCATTATAATTAATACACTCTCCAGGCAACAAACCTTACTTTACTAAATGTTGGCCTGAGCAGCGAGTGATGTTCACCAACTCAGTTTGTTTTGACTGACAGCTGAGATTATTTCAAACTGTAAAGCTGAACTCATTATCAAATGGTGTCTTGCAAATCATAGTAAATTCACAAACATACATTTTGCCCTCCTCCCCCTCAGAGCATGAGTTGTCAGATGATGAGGCAAACCACAAACAACAAAGTAAACTTATTTAAAAATAAAAGGGATCCAATATAAATACACAAAGCACTCCATTTTAATGTGTTCCACTTTGTTGCAAACTACTGTGGGAAAAGCAATTTTGAGTCCAGCACGCATAAGCTCGTTGTAGCAGATCAATACAAATTATGGAGCAGGGTATCGCCTTGTAGTAGTTCTTTTTTTAATGACCTAATTAACTGGGTACAGTGCTGCCAGGAGTTTACAGGAAACAGTCAGCAGATTGTTACAGGGATGATTTCTTGCTCAGCATCCATCTATGACATTAGTTTTCCATTCCGACCTGCTACGCATGTCATTACCAGGCTGCTCCTGTGTGGCTGGTTTTATTGTTTGGTGCATATTACACACACATATGCACCCACGTGGACACACGTTGACACACACAACACAGACTCGGTGCACTTACTCACTCGTTCACTTTAGGGTCGATTTATAATCTCCAAGATGACTTTCCCATAGTCCAGTGCTCCGGTTATTGCCCTTCCATGTAATTTGATTTCAGGGAAATTAAAAACTGATTGCACTGGGGTTTTGATCCAGCCTACCAATACTGCAACACACACACACACACACACACACACACATAAGAGCAAGTACACACACACACACACACACACACACACACACACACACACACACACACACTTAGTGAAATGTAATCAGTTCAGGAGATGATACAAAGGTATATTTCTGTTCCCATCTCATCATTTGGTGATGCCATGTTGTTGATTAAAAAGCTGTGAAGCACTTATGGAAATCAGTTTGTGGTTGAAGGTGCCATGTTTGATCAGTTCGCTGGTGTCATATTTTTGTATATTGATAACATGCAAAGTACTTTCCCCACCCACAGATTTCCTAAATGACTCCTGTCTAATGCTCAGCCACACCGCGACACTCGAGCTTCTACATGAGGAAATAATAAAACATGGAGGTAAAATAATTCTTAACACGATTTTATCAAAGTTCAATTTCCTGTGAATCTCAGCTTTCTGTGTTGTGCAGCAGATGAACTTAACCGATGGCAGACAGGATAAATTATTATGAGAGTATAATTTAATGGATGCTAATCCATACCTGAATAATACATCTGTACCGTCATACAGTCTCACCTGTTATTAACAGTCACACACAAAATGAACAACAAAAAAAAAGAAAAACAGTCGTCTGCTGACATTTGAACAAATGTCAGTTTTCCCTCTTTTCTTCCTTCTAAGCAGATGTGCTGCTGACTTCAAAAGCCTCTGATTCTAAACAAGGTGTCAATGTGTGCGTCGGATTTACAGGTTAAACAGAAGAAAAAAAGATCTATTTTTGCAGATTGTTATTCATCTAACAAATAACCTGTTGATTTTTGTCCCTGAAATACCTGTACACTATGTTTCCAGACAATTCATGCTCATGTGTTCAGAAACTTCTCTTTTTGGGAATTATGTGAAAATGAATTTACCCCCCAAAGAACTGGAAATGATTCATCTTTTGTTTTCTGGGTTCGTCATGTTTGTAATGATAGGGGGTAATGGTGCAATCACAATAAGTACTTCATTCTGGGTAAACTGCGCTAATGTGTGTGCTTGTTAACGTTACGCTCCGACACAAAACAAAGCAGTTAAAGGGCTTTAAAGGTTCAATCTGACACTGCTGTCCAGCATCCTCTCAGCTGCAGCTGTCACATGTTGTGGTTGATGCAGGGCCATGTACAAGGATGAGGTTAATGTACATAAATTAAATTACTTCTCTATTTTTGTCACTTTTGCATTGTTTTTTTTTTTCAATAAATCAATTACTACACAGCCATTTGACATGTTGAGCTGAATCCAATTTTCTTATAAAGTTAAACAGCCAAAACCCTCTGGCTGTACAAGCTGATAGTTAATTTGCACTGTTTCACTACGCAGTCTGTTTTAATGTTATGTCACAAGCAATGTCACTCAGTGCTACACTAAAACACTAAGAAATAGTCACTGAGCAGAAAACCTATTGGGAGCAGGTCAGGTTGCAAATAAAAACTATGTGGATTGTTGCGTGTGACAGACAAATTCACAGCTTACTATACAAGATTCTTAGAACCAATACTTTAATTAAAAAGTAAACAAATTAAAATTAACAGTGCCCATCATCAAGTTTACAACCAGAATAGTAAAAGCTTGTAAGAAGTAAAAGAAGTGTGGTTGAACCTGTATTTTTCCAGTGCCAGCCCAAAGAGTTGCCAAACATCTATTACATGCTGGAGCACTTATACTCAGACAAGACTGATTAAAAAGTAATATACAGCTGGACAGTGCCATTTCCAAGCTGCTGCTAAAATCCTGATTTTATAACCTCCAGGTTGTCTGACAAAATCACCAAACACATAAGTTAAAGACAAAGCCTGTGCTGGGATTTCAGCTATATTCACTGGTGTATGTACTAAAATGATCAGTCGGAGAGAAAGTTAGAAGCAACTGAATATCTTTCTTATTTAGTCACACATCACGCAGCTTTCATCTGGGCGACAAGATTTGTCTGAAAAGTCACTAGATTTGTAGCAAGGTGCTTCTTAGAAAAAAAAGTCTTTAAATCTGGCGACAAATATGTCGAGTTGGCATCAGTGCAGACTGTAAACGCCCCCATGAAACTGTTTGTGCCAATTCATTTTGAGAAAGCAACGGCCAACGGGGAAACTTCATGAATCAGTCACGTGGCATTCGGTTGACCAGTGGTCTCGCTTGATCACTCAACTCTTTCACTCACTCACTCAGTCGCAGACATTTGCGTTCATGGAGCTGGCCCTGCTGCTGAGGTCCAGCCAAAAACACACAGCAAAGGCAGGTGAGTGGGAAGGCCATACTTGTTCATCAGGCACATAGTGAGATTGAACACCAGTGTCCCATTAAAAAATAAAAAAAGCTGCTGCATTAAACTTCCCATCTATTAATATGATAAAAACAATTAAGGCAAATTATCAAGTAACAAGATGATAACATGGTTTGTTTAATATTCTGAAAGATTGAAGATTATGGAGGTGTAATTGTCTCAGGTGTTTGTGATATGACAGCTTCTTGGATGGACGTTGCCATGGATCCCCCCCAACAAGGGCAGATGTCAGGTTTAGGGTTGAGATTTTGGAGAGAAACCAGCCATAAAACCACAACCGAAAGCTGGAAAGAACAACATAAGTCTGACAATTCTTTACAATCCATCCTCCATCGTCTCATCCAAACTTTCATTACCTCGGAGTTCGCCCGGCTCTGACCTTTTTGACTGGTTTCTGTCACGAAGGCTCGGCTGTGGTATTTGACTGAACGTCAGCATCAGATAAAATCAGTGTGATGTTCCAATGAAAACAGTGACAGCGATAAAATATCAGCTGTTTCTGATCCCCTTTTTCTGTTTGTTTACCTCCCCCACTTAATAAAGGTGAGTCTTATCTTTCTGTTGCAGCCTAAGGAGGAAGTTTATCACATAATGAAGAGATCACATCTGTCAGCATGGAGAAATACAACTTTGTATCTATGATACTGTGCAAGTGTTGCTGTATAACTTAAGTGCACAATAACGACTACATGGCTTTAGTATGTCAAAGTCCTCTACACATTATCGCAAGTTGATCATGTGATCGTACAGTCCAGCTATCGCTGGTTTGACACCTTAACCTCTCGAATGTTGTAAATTGAGCTGATGTATTTAACAGAACAGGAAGCAGCAACGTTGAATGAGAACATCAGGATCGTACGGACAGATTCACCTTCAGCGGACTCTGGATCTGACTATAGGCCAAGCTACTCCTCTCTCAACATGACGGTTGGGTCAACAGTGATCCCCTGTGATTGTGTTTCCTGTACTTTAAGGTTTTCTTTTAACTTAAAAATTGTACTAATGGTTTGACTGAAACCTTTTTCCTGCAGAAAAATAACCCACATTGTCACGACCATGTGTGCGAGGGGGTTAAACAAATCTCTTGCCTCCAGTTTAGAGGCTTTTTAAACCCCAAGAGAATGATTGCGCAACTTTGGGAAGTTAATCACAGCTCAGCAGTAATATTCTCGTCCATCTTGTTGCTGACGATGTAAGCAGCAATATGCTACGAGGTATTTAACATGACATACAGTGTGCTTTCTGGTGCTGCATTGCACCACAGCCATAACCTACAGTTCTGACAATGTAACGAGGAGGAGTCCCATTTAGTCTTCAATAGCTTTTCAGAAACTTCATTAAAGTCTAGAAAAAAAGGAGCGATAAAAGCAACATTATTTGTGTTTCTGGTGACCTGCAGAGTCAATATTCACTCTTCTTTTAGCTCTGGTTTTGGTCTTCGCTGACTCCCGGGGGAAATATCTGTCTCATTAACTGTTAGATGACGGATCTTTCGTTGAGACAACCACAGAGTAAACTCAAGCACTTGAAGAAGATAACGGTTGAAATCTTCAAATGCAGGCAAAAGCAATCTGTGATCACTTGTATGTAGGAGCGGGAACAAAGTTGAAATTACCATAAAAAATTACACCGCTCGTTTATCACATGTAATAAAAACAACAACACCATTTTCAGGGTTCAAAACAAAGGAAAATACATCATCTGGGTGATGGTTTTTAACAAGCTTCTGACTTGTTCTTGATTAATGAAAACATTCTTGGACAAATGCTTTTTCATCTTGTGTCAGTCCAAGAAGTTCATATGAATGTCTCTGTCCGTCCCTCTGGCCCCAGGTCAGAAAGAAAGAACCCTCAAAATAAAAGTAGTGCTATTCCATTATTCCTATTCCTGTGGTATTCAACCGGTCCTTGTGAAAAATGGACTCATTGCAATTACAGCCTTCAAAGAGTTCTTGTTTCCACAAGTCAGAAGTGGGTAATTTGTGCTATTTGAATAGATTTTACACCGGTAATTTTTCTCTCCTGATTGACCAGACTCTGAAACACGGCCTCTGCCATGTTCTTAGCCAGCAGGCCAAGGTGAAGGAAACGGTCCCCAGCTGAGAAATCACAGTGGACTGTCCACCTGGAATTAATTGGTTTCGCATTACATGAGCACACACCACCGGAGCAGTGGATCTTTTGACATGTCAGGACAGTGAGAGCACATCTGTAACAACTAACGCTGATGATGACTCAGTTCCATTTAGGTGTGCCAGGAAGCCAGCATGCACGATAGCAGAGCCCTGGCACAAAGCACCTAAATGGAATTAATCCACGATTAATGTAATTGGATACACCTGTGTTTGAAAAGACAAAAATGTGGTCTGAGAAAGGTCGGCATGTTTTGACGCATAAATGCCAGCGAAGCCCACCAGCAAATACAGAAGGTATACAGATGTGCAGGTTGGCAGATGTGCGTGTGGCGTATCTCAACGTACAACCAAAAAGGCCTGCACAGCTGTTGCAACATCCGGGGTATGGATCTAATTGGAAACATAAGTTAGGGCCTGATAGTGTAGGAAGGTGTGTTTTGAAGCTAAGACACATGTGCACACTCGCACCCACATACACCAGTCTCTTACAGACATACACGTGCATTATGTAGGACAGTGATGAGGTCACTTGACTGTAACAGGCAAACTGTAAATTCAGTTATTTGCTAAACTGCAGAGCGGTTTTTAACCTCACTGTGGAATGTAGAGGAGAGCCTTTTACTTTAGCATACAAGTGGGAACATGAGTCTCATACACTGCATGTTGAAAACCAGCCCGGCTCTGCCAAATACAGCCTGTGTTGATTTAATTTAGCACCATGTAATTGATTGTTTATTGTATTGTAAGTGACCATCTTTTTATTAGTGTCACTCTTCGATACATAAAGCTGCTTGCGAGAGGGAAAAACTTTCTGGGTGATAAAAAAGAAGGAGAAAAAAAAAAAGTGCTTCCCAAAGCCTTTTGGGAAAATGGCAGAACATCTCCAAAAAGTAGTCAGCTACAGTGTGAATCATTGTGCATAAATATAACCCACTGGTGTGAAACTTTGGAGTCTGTCATTGTGGTACATTTCATGGCCTTTTGGGAGACATTGGAACTTCTCCAAACAGCAGTCAGTGAGCAGATCTTTGAATCATGAGGCATAAAATATAACCTGTGAGCATTAATATAACTTGCAAAGAGGGGGGAGACGAGCACAGGTGTCGTGCAGAGAAACTCGGAGAAGGATGGAAGAGGAGAAACAAGATGACTATAGAGAGGAATGGGTGTCCACGCTGTGTGTTTGGAGAAGGAGAAGGCTTTTTCTTCAGGGCGGCAGCATGTATGCAAGTTGGATTTATTTGGCATTACGTCCGCGCTGCCTTTCTCGTAACAGCGAAGACAGTTTCCTCACAGTGATGAATCACATGTTTTGTCAGTTGCGGAGAGTTATGCTCCTTTAATCTCATTTTTTAAGCTATTTGTCTCCCGTTTCAACCCCTCGAGAGATTCAAAGGCTGTGATTCATTTTTAAGGGCTGGATTTTACTGTCAGTCGAGCATCAAACAGAAGAAACTTTGCATAGAAAGTAGCAATTGTTCTTTATTAAAACAGTGTAGATGTTTTGATCACAATATCTGATTGTGTAAACAAATCTTTGAGTGAGTGTAATGTAGATGTGTGTGTGCTGCACTGTATGTGTGAGTTGAAGGGATTTATCATCCTGATCTAATGCTGGGAAAAATGATTTCCACATGGAGTCCTGCTCCCCTAAAAGAACATTGGCACTCAAACAATCATGTCACAAATTGTTCAACCTCAAAAGGAGAGCTACAGTATAAAGACTGTCACAGTTCTGCATCTCGGGTCACCTGCCTCACTCGAGCGTTTCCTGTCATCCGTTCACCCTGTTCTCCCGCGCCTCCCTGCATTAGCCACTCCCACCTCATCAAGCCAAAATCCATTCACCTGGTCACACAGCTGCTCCTGATTACACTCACCCAGGATACTAACCCCGACCTTCCAGTCTTTCTTTGCCGGATTGTTCTTCGCTTTTCTCCGTGCAAGAGTCTCCAGCGTTTCTTGGACTGATTCCCCGTTGCCAAACCTGTTTGTCCCTGACTTGCCCTTCTCATCTGAACCCTGGTAATCACTTCAGCCTTCTGTCCCTGAAACTCCAAAAACTGCTTTTGTGACTTTGGCCTTTGTATGATCCTGTGCTGGTTAATTCAGCCAGAGCCTCCAGGTCTGCCAGGAAGATTTCATCACAGTTTGTTTTTTTGATTTACCTGCAAGCTCCAGCTTCTGCCTTGGTAAGAATAAAGGTCACTAAAAGCTACTTTTGTTGAACTCTGCTGTATTTTGGTCCTATAAACACCTGTCACAGCTAAAATAGGTCCAAGGAAGAAAGAAACACAAGCACTCAAACAATCATGCAGGTTGTAAACAAGCTTAGCCACATTATCTAAACCACTTTATTTGGATGTAAACCTGAAAGTAAGAACATCTGCAATGTTGTAAATGTTTCTGAATTGCACAAGGAAGCCCAAGTCGACTACAATAAGTATGGTATAAGTAAAGGTTGAACCAGGAAGTTGATGTTACAACTGCATGAATGTACAGCGAGGAGAAGTGGGAGGAGCTATCTCGGACGCCCCTGGTTCCGCATGTTACAGTCCTGGTCATTTTCTCCACAGACAACGTTATGTGACTCACAGGTGGAGTTCTTCAGTAGCTTGGATCAGTATGAAACTGCTGGTTTCATCATCAGATGAACAACTGTGTTCGAAAATATGTAGTTTGATGAGAAGTTGAAGGTAAAAGCCTGTGTAAATAACACGAGGAGAGAATATAACTCCAATTCCCAAGGTGCATTGCGATCAACCATCACAGAGCTTAAGTTATGCAGCTTAAATCATTTAAATGTTGGGTTTCATTTTGGTTTTGAATTCGCAACAACTCTGTTTTGCACACCTCTAAGTGGCTTCTTTTCCGCTGCAACAACAGCCAGGGCTCATGGGTATTGTAGTTTCTATTTCCCATGCCAAACTGAATTTAAAAAAAAACATAGACCTACCGTCCTGCATTGGTCTTACTTTCTCGTAGTTTCCAGCAACTCAGAGCCCACCCCTTCCTCCTGTTGCTTGTTGCCACATTCCTTCGTGAACACGTCCATTCAAGCACCATTCATTGAATTGCAGTGTCACCAACAAATGTGTGTTTCTTTATTGAAGCAGTGGTTGTTTTTTGTTGTTTACAGATTTCCAGATTAATGTAGCTGCTGGAACGTACATAACTTTAGCAGCCCATCTTGTTATCACAATCCCATTTCATAATCTGCTTAGGTGCCATTTTATAATCAAGTGTCTGTGGTCGGTCGAGAGTGAGCGTTTGTTCTTCATTGAGACGGTGGAGTAAATGGAGATGGAAGCGGAGCAAAGGAGATAAAGGAGGGAAAGTCGTGGACGGAAGAGGAGATCACAGTTCAAGCAGGAGATTTAAACACTTGACTTTCTGCGGACGTTAAAAAAAAAAAAACACTGTTATTTAATTGGTATGTCGGTCCACCGCTACACCAAATTTGAATGTCTCATCTCAGATCTTAATCTTATCTGTGATTGGGACAGAAATTGATTGTCTTTCTCTTGCAGTGAGGGCTGCCCTTTTTAAACTTTCGATCCATAATGATTCAGATAAGACCTGTCCAGTGGGAGAGTGTTATCATCTGTTGACATATTGGATGCAAGAATAAGCCGACTGATCAAACATGCTTTGAATCAGCAGCGGCAGCCTGGAACAAGCCCGCTGATTAAAATTCCATGACATCGACACATAAAAAGACCACACGTGCACGAGGGCCGGTAGCCGATCACACGGATTCCACTTTTTACATGTATTCTTCACTGCAGCTGTACTATTGATCCAACCTTTAAAAAGAACTGTCTTTGAAATTCAGTTTGATATTCCCAGTGTGTGTGGAGGCTTTACTGCCATGGTAACTTGCACAATTTTAGCCACACTAGCCCCAGGGATGGCAATGTCGGGCCAGTTAACCGGTCGGACACGGTTATTGCCATGTTACTCTGCACATACTTTACTTTGGTGATCACAGCGCCACCAACAGGTGATCATTTCCTCTTGTTCAACGCTTTAGTTCAAAACAAGGTTCCTCAGAAATAAATGATAGGATCCCTGTCAGGCTCAGCTGTGGTTTGAGGTCACTGCTGATGCTAAACAGTCCAACAGTTTCCCTCTCTGCTGTGTAATGAATTTTGCAGTGTCATGCAGCTGCTAGTACAAATCTTCTTGTCACACCTTTTTTTTTTTCTTTCAATGAACGGATGTGATGATCTTACAGTTCTTAATTTCTTTATCTGTGTGCGCACAGTATCAGATCAGATGTGTGTGGACCGGTGTGTCTCGTTCACTTGACAGACACAGGTAGTCACAGTCGTTCCGACAGAGCAATAAATGTTTTCAATCACTTTCGACTCCGTACGTAAAACTTTCCCTGTCGTTGCTAATTCAGATCCGCCTGCTCTGCGATCTACAAACTGTGACAATCAGTTGAAACATTTCTCCCTCTCGGCGACTATCTTCTTCGAGCCGACTCTGCAAAGAGGAGGGAGACGGCAAATAGTCCCAGTTCTGATGAAGAGCACACAGTCACTGCATTTATCAGCACACAGCAGAGAGGAGTTCTGCTCTGATGTACACACACACACACACACACACACACACACGCACACACACACACACACACACACACACACACACACACGGTTGTCTGATGAGCCATTTAAGTGCAGTGGATGGTGGATGATATCAATCATGTTATCAGACCAGACTTGTCTCCCCTCTGGTTCTGTACCTGCATGCCTCTCTGTAGAGCTGACTGCCAGTTGTTGCCTCCAGATGTTAAATGGTCTATGAAGAAAGATTGACACAGTGGTTCTGATCTCTATGCCCACCTGGACCCACTGTCCACCCTTGCAGGATTTGGTTTCCTTGTGCTTATTTGTATTTTGTTCTGCCTCCCCAAAGATCTTTTCAGCTTTTAAACTTTTCAACACTATTGGATTACTTGTCGTGTTGTTTTATGAGTTAGAGTTGGAGTGCAAACCAGCTATTATTGTGGCTGTGCGTGTGGACTGCAAACTCGCTTACTCACAGTTAAGGGAAGATATGCGCCGCCTGGAGCCGCAGCTCTGAAGAAAGGATAAGCTGCTTGATTGGTTTGTCTCCGTAGCCGCTGCCCAGGCAAAGCATATTTCCTCCATAATGCCTCCATATACACCACAGTCACGCCGCCGCCGGGAGACGCTCCCTCCATCCGCTCGCCTTAATGTCGCTGCCGGCCTCTTGTCTGCAATCCCCATCAATCCCATTCAAAACTCTGTGTGTACAGATGTGTGAAATACACATCTGTACACAGTATAGTCTGACAAAAATGACATGGTTAATGTGTTAGTAAGAACAATTAGCATTAGCCGATGACTGTCCAATGTTCATTCTCCTGTTCATGTCTTTACCAAATCCTGAGAAAAATATAAACCTTGCTAGACGCTTCATTATGTTCACCAGCCGTTTCATGCCGCAGCATATAGTGAGTTAATCATAACTTCTTTACTGCGATTACTGAGACATGAATGGAGGTGGATGAGAGAAGCGAGAGTGAGCAAAAGAAGAAAAGCTGCAGCCTTTGAAAGCAAAACAATAAAGTAATAGACACTGAACACACCTAAGAACTGAGGGTAACTACAGTTTGGAGATGAAGCTGTGTTAGAAAAAAAACACATTGTCATTAGACTGACTGTTGAAAAAAAAAAAACAAATTTGCTTAAAGTTTGGTTTGG